>NC_089684.1:25082200-25382200 GCF_031753505.1 Anomalospiza imberbis | reverse complement strand
TAGGGCACTGCAGGAGTCATGCCAGTGCAGCCATAGCTGCCTGTGCCTTCTGTGGGGCCAACACAGGGACAGCATGGAATGAGCCAGAGTGGGATGATGAGCCTGGCTCACAGTGTCCCTGAAGCAGTAATCCTTTCAGAAAAATCCCTCAGATCCTCTCTTCCAGAGTTCAAATCCCAGCTAATAACTTAGCCCCTGACTATCCCATTTAGTATAATTTGCTGTTAAGGCGGTGCTCCTCTATTACCTGCTAAGTTCCTTTGGGACATCAATGCAAGATCCTGCTGCAGCCCTTGACTGAGGGCATATATTAGATTTTATTTAGCCTGCAAGGCAGTCGTGCCACCACTCTTGACACTAGTTGCATACTACTTTTTCCATCAGTAATGATGAGAAATGAGGCAAAGCTAGTGCCTATTACCCTCCTTTTCCAGACACTGCAAGATGAGCAAAAATAAGTGTGATCATACTATTGGTAAAACAGAAACCAGTAATGAATAAACTGTTTGTCTGCTGATGAGAAGCACTATTACCAAGGAGGCACTAACCTCCCTAACTTCCACATAGAGAACTGCCAGATTAACCAGATGCTGATATTCTGCAAACATTCAGCAAAAATCAGATTCAAGAAGGTGAGCACAACAAAACAACCTTCTCCACCTGTGTCTCACCAATACCTCTGCTCTAAGGTGCAACATAGTATGTATAGAGCCATTAAGGAGGTAAAATAGGAATTATTGTGCACCCACATTTCAGGAGAATTTGATTCCAATTAATGGAAGGGGCAGTTGGATACTTAACGAAACTGCCTTCAAATCAAAGGTAATTCAGAGCAGGTCACGGGATTGGGTTAACTGCAAAAAGCCTCTTGCTTAAATCCCCAGGTGATACCTGACACACCCAAGCATTAACTTTTTAGATGGGAGTACAGAAGATAAGCTCAGAGTCACACAGTAGTCTCCTTGCATTTGGCCCAAGAACCAAGCTTAAAAATACAAACAGGCTGTCCTGCACAGAGCGTGAAATACTTAAATGTCAGAATAGTATTGTTAGGGCTCTATCTGTATGCATAGCAACTATCATGTGTACAGCAGAGAATAGAGCTGCCTTCGTGAAGGCAGGCAGGAATAAAAGCCCCGTATCCTGTTTTAACCATTCCCAGGTGGCTTTGAAAAAAAAAATTCTTTAGAATTAAAATGTTGTTGACCTCAGTGACACGTGTATTATGTCTCTCAAGGCCAACAGTAAATATACAAAATGTTTATGTAAATATATATCTGTTTAGTGAAAGTACGAGTCAACAGAAGAAGCATTTCCTTAATAGTTGCTGAAAAACTTTGCCTTTTCAGGGGGTATTGAGAGAGTTTTATTAACTTCTACTTTTTTTCCATGTTCTTCAAAGGGGCTATTGTAGGACATTGGGCCACATAATCCTGTGTCTTTACACTGCAATGCATAGGAGAGGGGTGGGCAGTGCAAGAAGTCAGGTTGTTCCCAGATGTCAGTGACAGAGCCAGGTACTGCTGTAATACATATGTTTAGGTACTACAACAAGTGTTTTCTGTCCTGAAAATGGCCTGGGTGAACCAGGAAAGGCCACCTGTGATGCATATTCATCTCCCCTGACCTGGGTACCTTGGGTAAACAGAGATGTCTCTCCCTTTCCATGGCTCTCTGCCTGTGCCCTGTCTCAGGAGGCTGCAGGGAGAGCACTTGTAGGGGCTGCAGGGATTTGTGGTATACAGTAACATAGGGAGTACCCATCATGGGGGTGCAAAATTAACCTGGAATTACCTCCCTCAGCTGGGAAGTGTCGTGCACACTGACAGCGCCTGTACATGCGTTCAGCCTGAAGCACGAGTGGGGCGGATTTGTAGGTCGGTGGTCGAATTCACTATTGCAGCAAAACAGTGTCTTTGCCTGTGTGAACTGGCTTCTAGAGCATGCTTCTCCCTGGATAGTCACTTCCATTTGTGGGACCACGTGAAGGCAAGAGGGATTCTAGAAACAGGCCCTGGAGAAAGCTCAGCTTATCCAAGGGAAGGTGTTTGAAAGAACATCTAGTGGAAAGGGACACAGCATTGATGGTTGCATTCATTTTGTTGTTATGCATGGAAATTTCCAGAAAAGGATCTGGAGTAAATAAAAAAAATAAATATTCAGAAGTGTAGTTCCTTTAAATTCCTAAAAGGGATGAGTTTGGTACTTAGGTATTTATGGGAATGCATCTCCTGTGAGACAATGAGGAACAAAGAGAACTGCTTCAGCAGCAAGAAGGGAACATGGGAATAGGCAGAACGAAGTGCTGTTAGAGAGTCTGGAGCAGGTCTGGCAGTAATCCCTCCCTTAGAGATCTGGAACCTTCTTGAAAGTAACTCAGGAAAGAGATTTATCAGGAGATGTGATGGGAAAGGTGATCTCCTCAGTCAGAACTGTGGTCAGAACTAGGAACAAAACTTAGGTGAACAAGGTGTGCTCCAGTATCTCTGTTCCTTCTTACCTTTAGCCTTGATTTCTGCAATGTTTAAAGCCAAGGATGTCTCTCCAGGAGATGTCCTGAAGATAGCCATAACTCTCAGGGAAGAAGTTAAAAATAAAGTGCTTGATAGCTGATTTTGTAAATACGTGATTGGTTTGTGTGAAATATCTGGAGGACTTATTCCTGTTCTATGGTTTTGTTTTGTCTATTTGCATCTTTTCAATAATAATTTATTGGGTTGAAGCAAGACAGTGAATCTGGATCTCTGTAAAACTGAAAACAGAACTCAATCTCTTTGTCTTCCAAGAATGAAGTTTGTAAGTTAGGCTGTAGAAAGATTATGCAATCCATCTGTCTTCTGTTCTTGAAGTACTTTTTGTGTGGATTCTGCTGCAGTTGGTCAGACCAGTATAACCAAGACTGAGCGAGAAAAACTAATATGCTTTGTACTTTGTCCTGAATCAAGGATAACAATGGATACAGGGAAATGATGAGGATTTACCAGTCCCCCAAAAAGGAGCTGGCACCAAGTGAATTGGCATAGGACAGTCCTAGGCTGCTGAGAAAGTAAGTAGAGGGGTATGACTTCAGTAGCCTGACATGATGTATTGGTCAGAAGAGAAACATGTCCCCTTCCACTTGTTAAATCTGTCTGTAGCTTCTGTCATCAGTAATTTTGAAGTAAACCTTTTTGTCCTCTAGAACTAGGCTCCTATTAAAACTACTTAAAGTCAGAGACCCATCTGCAAGTAGACTATTGAAGGACAAAGTGTTTCTCCACCAATATTAAGAGTCCTTATCAGGACTGTTGGCAGGAACTGTCTTCCTCTGGAAAATAAAGGGTATGTTAATAAAACCCCTCCAGACCTTAGAGAGCAGTAGGTGGGGTAGGTGTTCCCCATCTATAAATTCTCATAGTTGCTTTAGTTTTCACTTCTGTGATGCTAATAGTTTCCCTCTCTCATTTCTTAGCTAATTAGCTTATCTCTTCCCTGCAGGATGGGGGAATAAAAACACAGCTCCTGCTGGATTTCTCTGATGTTCAGGCAGACATCTTGAGAACACAGATCAAACTGATAGTAGGCTATTTTATAGGGCCTTAAAAGCCACTAAGAAACTAGTAAGGCCCATTAGACTTTCTGTCATGCATATGATGAGAAAAATATACCAGCATAAAATCCACTTTATTGTCCTGCCGTGACAGCAGCAGCTATTGTGCTGGGAAGCTTTTTGGCCAGTAGCTCTACCTTAGTGTTTCTGCTCTGCTGGCTGGTGAGGTTTCAGGGATGGCATCCAAACAGAGAGGCTTTGTGATAGGCTATCAGTGACCCGTGAGGAGCAGAACACACAACCTGCTGGTTTGACATGAAGGAGAAGCTCAATAAAAGCAGAGTGACCTCTTTCAGTTTCCCATTTCAAGCCTTAACACCGAGTTCCTTGCGCAAAGATTGGCTCGAAGAGCTGGTACCACATTATATTCCAGGCTCTTTTCAATGTGAGCAGAGTTTATCTGGCCTTCCTTAGGGGCACTGCTCCATTGCACTTTCCTCTCTGATATCTTTAAACATACAGGAGAAAAAAACTGCCCTTTGCCAGGGGTCCATATTCACTTTGTACTGCAAATATTTTGCATCGACTGAGCTAGAAATTAATGGCAAATCACACTTTTTGCCTAAAGCACTATTTTATAGTCTGTATGGAAAAAAAGCAGTTACTTGTTCTTTGTCTTCAAAAAATTGCTAAATAATTATTTGCCGTTTAAGAATAACTGTTCTGCAGTTGCAAGTTATGTGCTAGAGGATCTGGGACACCTTCTAGAGTGTCACAATCTGTGCCTGCAGGATTAATTCTGACAGGTATCTCCCAAAGCGCCCTGTAAAAGGAGCTGTTGTTACCAAGGTCCAGTTGACACTATGGTGAGAAATTCAGAAGTCAGCATGGAGTTACCTGCACCAGGTTTTGCCAGAGCAAAAAAACCTCCAGAGTTAGCCCTTCTCCTACTCCCTTAAAAGAAGGGTGTGTCCATGGAGCACAAATTATCAGAATTACCACTCCTGTAATTCTTCCTGGTGACATTTTTCAAAGTTCTCGTTCATTTTGGTTTGCAACAGGAAATGTCTGGAAAGTGCCCAGACATTAGTGAATCTGGATTGGTTGAGGGTTTTTTTTATTATTCAGGATGGACCATGGTTTTTATTTTCATAGTTGAATTTCTGTGCTTAAAACTCTCTAGCCAAGCAAAGCACTTGGGGATGCTAGATATGACACAGACATCTCTAAGGCGTGCTCAGAAAAGACCTGATGGCATGGCCAGTGGCTGACAGCTGCTTCTTATCCTTAATTGCTTATTTTCCCAACAGATTTCTGCATTGTACAATTTCTCCTGCCCCTTCTCCTGGGTTTACACCATTGTGGCAGAGGAGGCTTATATGAAGCTCCTTACAGAGCTGTTTTGGTTTATTCCAGATGCTGTCTAAAGTTGATAGTTGATAGGTGATGTGCTTTTTTCCCTTGCAACCTTGAGATATTATCTTAGTCCTGTTCAGATCTTACCAACCTGGGACTCAGTCTGGCTTTCTGCATGTGGCAATGTGAGCCACACTCAAATCTACACTTCCGTTATGTCTCTGAAATATGCTTTAGTGTGTTTTTTATCCAGTATCACTAATAGTGTTTCCCCATTGAGAGTGTTTTCTGCAGTTAATGAAGAACTCAGCACTTGATTGCATATATGAGCAAAGTCTGATATGTGTTTAGGAAGTGTTTTACAATTAATGTTACATAAGTTTGTGTTTTAAAGTCCTGGTTGTTTTACTCCATGACAAACTGTTGCTTTGTTCTGATTGAAATTCATAATAGAACAAGTCCAAATTTCTCGTATGCCCTGACCTTAAAACTTACTGAAATCTGTGCCACTACTCTTAAAAGACAGGTAAGTCCTAGATGTACTTCACTGCTCATCAGAGGCCAATTCATAATAGTACTCTTCAAGAGAATTTCTGAAAGATATTACTGCTTCAAATGACTGCCAACTCCCCCTGTTCTCAGACCAAACCGCAGAAAACTTACTGTTTTATTACTATAGTTTTTATTTACAAATGCTAGATCTGCATTGGTACTTTCCCCTAAAATCCAAAAACAAACCCAGGAAAAAAAGGACAAAAGAACAGCACTCAGACATCTCTGTTCAAGGCTGGATTAATAAAGCTAGCTGCTCCTCAGCCAGCAAGTGTCTGTGGGACAAATGTGGGAGTGTGTGTCCTCTGTAGCCACCGCTCCCCAGCCCGCTCTGTGAGATCACTCAGAGCAATGCAAGATCCTGGGAATCCAGGTCCTTCTGTCTGAAAGCTGCCACTGCCTTCACATTCACTGCCCGTGTTCTTTCCAGAGTGGGTACGGCTTGGTTAAGGTGTTACCTGTGCACTGGCATTTTTCTCACTGAAGCAGATGTGAATTCTGTAAGTGATGAAGCCGGCTCATGACAGAAGCAAAACTGCTCTGACTTGGGTGATCAATCACACAAGTTAATCCACGCGTAAAAGCTGAGCTTCAGCTCTTAACTATACACTGGCCACAATCTCTGACTTTATTTTGCATTTCTTAGTTATAGGAAATAGGAAACTTAACCTTGAAAATGTTCATGTTGTTTCTTAGACTGCTCCTGAGTCTTTAAGAGACACCCTTAGTTATTTAACACACGTGGTGTTTCTGATCTCTACAACATTGTCTTACTGCAATTTCTTAATCTCCAAACAGAGTTTCAAACAAATCAATAAAACACATAAACAGTCAAAGCAGAAGGTGAACTTAGTATCAAAAAATCCTGGTTTGTGTGTAAGCAGTTTGGGGTAAATAGTTTTTGTTTCGATCAGATTTGTACATTACCCTTAGTCCATTTCAAATGTTGCTTTATTGTAATTTTCATTATTTATGGTGGAGATTTTTTTTTAACACCCTGCAACTTTCCTTATGATTTAAAAGCAAACTTTTCTTTTTGATTCAAGCTGCTGGTAGAAGGCTCTGTCTAAGGGTGAGAATTAATGCCGACTGCCCCATCCCCTGCCAGGCTGCGCTGACTCCCTCTGCCATCCCTGCAACCTCTCCCATGCTGCTAAGGTCCATGTCAGACAGGGCCCCCTGACAGGTTCCCCTTTCAGTCGCTGCTTTCTTCTGAGAGCTGTCACCACCCCCTGGAAGCACATCCTCAGTGTAGACACAAGGCCCCTACCAGCCCCGGCGGCAGGATGGAGATGTGAAAGTAAAATTTATGTCTAGAGGGACTTGGGTTGCACTGGGTGTGTTTGGGTTTGGGGTTATTGCAGAGCAGGCTGTGCTTGCATTGAGTATGGGAATGGATCCTGCCTGAGGCAAGCACAGAAACAGCCAGCAGCGAGTCCTTCCTCACCCCACTGAGACTGGGGCTCACAGGGACATGTTTAAAAAGCCTTTGGAAGAGGTTTCCCTGAAAGCCAAGAGGCAGGATTGTCACCTGCAGTTATCATTTTTTAATCGCTTTGCCTCTGTCTGTTATCAATGGCAAATGTGTTAACATATTCCTTTTAAAATTATTAGGAGGGATATTGAGTGTAAGCAGTCATGCATGGGAAAAGCAGGAGGTGCTGGAGGGAGATCACATAAATATATATAAATGAGTTTCTGTCCTTTGGCATATGCTAATCTTTCATTTTTATTTGTTACATATCACACGTATGTATAAATGGGTTTCTGTCCCTTGGCATGTGCTCTCTTTAACTGTTGTTGTTGGGCCGTTCTGTTGGTTCGTTTTTCTGTTTGTTTTTTTTTTTTAATGTTCTAATTATGGCCTTATCACTGAAATTTCATGAGTACTGGGCACAGGTGCCCAGGCACTGACAGTGGGGGGCTACAGGGGCTCCACCCTCTGTAGAGTGAGGCCAGAGGCTGAGCTATACTGGACACAGGTGTTGCCAGCCAGCTCCAAAGGACCTACTGCAGGCACAGCTGTGCTTCTAGAAAAATGTATTTAAGAAAGGGGAAAATGAGGAAAAACAGTGTAAGAAGCAGTTCTGACAGCTTTGGTACTTGGTAATTAGGTCTTAGCCATGACAATAGTGTTTGGAAGTTATAGCAGCGCTGCAAAAAACATCAAAGTCCAACAAAGTCCCTGCGGAAGCAGAGTGAAAACAATTCCTCAGGTTGAGAAACTGTCCCCTGATTTTATTTCTTCGTCACCTTGCTTTCTCATCCCTTTTCCCCCCCTGAACTTTCCTCCAGACAGAATGTAATGGCTTTATTTTTGTTTTAAGATTGAACAACCTTTTCCAATTGCTGTCATTGGAGTCTATTTAAATTCAAGCCTCACCACATGCTGTAAACACAGGACTGCTGCCAATCAACAAGGAAGAACCTTGAAGGAGCTATTTCTTAACTTTATTAGTGTAATTCATATTTGGACCCTTTCCCTGCCCACACACCTCTCTGCACACATTTCCATTTCCTTTCCAAGTCATGTAAAGCTCTGATCTTTTTTCCCAACTAAATTTTTGGACTCCAAATAGAAAGTAATAGAAAAGCTGTACCATTAGCCTGCATCAAACCTTCTAACCCCTTGACACTACAACTGAGTTTAGCCAAGTTAGACTCAGTGCAGAAGCTTTAATTTCCAGAACAAGGAACCTTGCTTGTTTCCCTGAAATACTCTCCTTGTCAGCATCCACTTTTCCCACTGTGCCTTCCAGTGTCTTCTCTCTGGCAATGATTCAAATCAATTCTTGTAAACATTTGTATGTGAGGTAAGCTTTGAGATTCCTATTGCTGTCTGGACCAGAAGTAACTTCATTATTTTGTTGGTGCATTTCTATTCTTGAACAAGAGGTGCAGCCGTTGTAGTTTCCCAATGTGTCAATAAGATAGGATGCACATGTGATGGACTCATACTTGTCCACTAGAATTTAGGGAAAATTTTCTTGTATGGCAGGTTAATTCCAGTTTTAATGAACTACATCAAATCATCCTACTGTGATAAAAATGGATCAATTCTTTGAGCATCTTATTTATCTTTTTTTTCCCTAATTTCAGTTTGGGTCTCATGAACCTACAAACTTAGGGGTGATGAAAAAATGAATTTTCCTAAGTTATTTTACTAGTAATAGGATCTGTTCTGAGAAGCAAAATAATGTACAAGTTTCAGTGAGCTGAGCTAAACACTTGGGGACAAATGTGGGTGGAGTTTGACTTCTCTTTCTGACCTATGTGAAAACCACTTACTGTGATTTTGTAGCTGTGCATAGTAAATCCTATTGAATTTTCTTTCTTGAGAAAACAAAGCTTCAGTTTCCACTTGATTCTAGTCTCCCTCTAAACTATACTCCTTACTTAATTAGACCTCTAGAAAACTGTCCAGGAGAGTTTTTCCTGCTGCCACTTCATATTAATTTATCTCAATACAGAAGTACTCCTACCCACATTCATGTGCTACCTCAGCACCTCACATCTATTGGCCTTTGGTCCAAAATACCATTTTGAATCTGATTCTTGTCTCTGCACTGCATTATGTGCATACTACACTCTCTCCTGAGCATATCTCCTGTACCTGTGACTGATGGAGTGTTACTGTTAGGCAAGGCAGGTCAGTGAGTGTACACTCCTCCAACCTGTGCAGCTTGCCTTTAACAGCCAATTCTCCATTTGCTGAATCACGCCCTTGTATTAAGGCAGAAAAATGCAAAGCCTCAACTTCTGTGAAGACCATTTCCTCTGCCACTATACAGTGATGGTCACACAGGTATCTCAAAGCACTTGAGCAATGCAAATCACACAAATCAGGCAATGCCCATTAATAGCAGGTAGTGTTAATTTTATTAGCATCTTGCTAAAAGGGTAAGTGGGATAAAATGTCATATTCAGGTCCATGTTCCTTCTGTCTCAAGTACCAGACTTTGTCTAGTCATAATCTAGAATTAAATTTCACACAGATCAAAAATGAGAAATTAAAAAAACCCTACAGGTGGTAAATGTTCTTTGTGAAAGCACTGACACATCCTCCAACAGGATGGCAAATATCTACTGCTTAAAAGACTGTTAAGGTGATAGTCATAAACTGTGGCTGTATTTAATGGTTATTGCACTAAGCTGATTTTGAAGCACAGTTCTTATGTTGCAATTCTGATGGGTCAGTTTCCTACATGAAATGCATAATTTTAATACAGTACAGAACAAATTTGTTCATGTTTGAGGATACCAATTGTAAAGAGGTTTAAAGATTTCTGTTGTCTTTGTCACCTGGCTGCTAAATATGATTAAGTGAAATGCTGAAAATAGGACTGACTGTAAATTTAAGACTTCAGCATAAGAAATAACTTTTGAAGACTGTTCAGTGTTAAAGAATCATTTTTTTACAGTCCAGAGTGTGTGACATGAGAGACTGTCTCACATTGCCGGCTCATAGAGATTTTTTTTTTCTCTTTTTTGAAACTACAAGCAGGAAACGGATATGTGCATTTTAAAAAACAGGCATCTTTACATAGTAAACAAATCTTCTGGCAGGTAGAAATCCATACCCAAAATGGAGAAGGATTTCCTTAACTGAGAAAACAACTTGGCACAATAAAATCATCACAAGCAATGTGTTTATTGGAAGAACAAAGACCGTCTTTTGACACAAAGGAAAGGGTCAGGGGGGAGAAGAGTGTGTGAAATGTTGCTACTTGAACAGTGACTTTCTCTACAAAGCATTGTCCCAGGATATACCAGCTTTGTACTTAAAATCTCGGTCTTATTTAGCTTTACAATTTTTGTTGAAATTCTAACAAAAGAGCTGAATTGAGGCCAAGGGTATCACATGTCATGGCACAGCCAGCCTATGATATGCTTCAGGTTTCCACAGCTATTTCTCCAACTTGTGGTGCCCAAGGCAGCTGTGGAAGGTGAATCTCACGGTGGTTTCAGAACAAGGGCAGAAATGTGGCCCAAGAGTTTAAATCTACTGACATGTTCTTGGTTTAATATGCAAAAGTTCTTTCTTCTGTTATGAAATCACAAACTTTTAGACACAAAACAGTCTGGTGACATCAGTTGGGAGCTCATTCCCTACCAAACATGACGTTATTTCAAGGCAGCTAAGAGTCCTTAAGTGCATCCTGGTGCAGTTAAGTGGCTGCTGTGGAGAGAGGCAAATTTTATTATATGGAGCAGATTCTTATTTCTGTTACTGCCAAGAAAGTCCCACGATTGATACTTTAAGCAGGGTTGTCCTAACGTGCTCTGTAGTGCAAATTGGTATAGAAATGATTGAGTCCTGCCTTGGATTTGCACATTCCACATTGAGGCTTTTCATGAAGATTTATAGAAAGCAGCTCTCATCAGACTATTCTAAGCAGCTTGAGGGGAAAAAAAATTTTCCCCCACAATGCTAAAAGCCTATCAATTCTTTTGAGGAACAGAAGCTTTTTCCAACTCCCATCTCCCATACACACAGCCCGCTAAGCACCAGCATGGATACCAGATACTGCTCACTCAGCCTTGCTTCTGTTTCATTAATTACCCAGACTTGTGACGTTAAACTCTTAATGCAGTTTTAAATCTATCATTTTCTTCCCCAAGGATTTTAGAACAAGCATTCTTGGGAAGTACCTGCCAGTTGTTATTTTTCAGGCTGTTTGGAAAACAATGCTTTTCTTCCTGCTTCCCCAAAGAAACCATTTGCTTCATGTTCATTCCTTGAATTGTAGTTATTTATACCAAAGCAGGCACTTCTAACAGCTTCACCTTTTTTTTGAATAATTGGCTTTTTCTAGCTTGGAACAGGAAACTATGTTGAAAGAGAAAATTAGGTGGGTTTTGAGATAACACTGTATCTTCTTTCACAATAGAGTTTCTGCCTAGAGTATTTCTTCACCTTCTTACCCTTCCCTCATTCCTCCTTTAAGACCATATCACAAATTTTCAAAATTTTTCCCTTAGCCTTTTTGTTTATGTTTAAAAATAATCTTTAGCACTAGCAACTTTCCACAACTTATAGATCCACATGACGTGCTAGTTTCAACATTTGTTGTAATGTGGCCTGGGAGAAATTTGCATTTGGCTGATTCATTTCAGACTACCCTATTCCATGTATTGGAAGCCTCCAATTCAGTAGGATTCCAGCATCATTTCTTTGTCCTTCAAACTTTTGAACTGGGATTTGGAACCACATTTTGATAGTTTCCTGATAGTGAGCTGTATCCAGGGTAAAGAACTACTAAGAGCATTACAGATTTTCTCGTACTCGGCTTACAAGGAGAGATGGATTAAATGATTGTCATGACATATCAAAGCTTTTAATTTGATAACTGGAAGTAAAATCCAAAAAAGGAACAAAGACACAGGAGTCTGAGGAAATCCTGTTCTTAAAATATAGGTGTTCAAGGAGTGCCTTCTGTATGAGGAATGACTGATCATTGGACCTTTCAGCTTACAACAGAGGGGATGCAGTGGGAGGACAGTCGAGATCAACAAAGTAAGGAGCAGTGTGGAGAGAATGGACAGGGATGTGCTACTTGTTGTTTCATCTAACATAAAATCTAGGGTGCTGAGATCATGGAAGAACCAGGGTAAAAATAAGTGCAGGGAGATGATTTCTTCACCCCAGTTTGAAGTAGGTGTGGGGGTCTCCTTGGTAAAGGATGTGCATTTTAAAAAGTTTGCATGGGTTCAAGAGGAGAATGAAGAACTGTTCAAATGTCAGTTCTGTGGTGGATTAGCAAATAAAACAAACCACATCACTCTCAAGAAATCTGAGCTGAAAGCAGCCTGAGACAGTAGCTGGGAGGGTCCTTTGCTTTGCCTTTTTCTCAGCCAGGCACCTGCTTTTGGCCACTATCAGAGACATGGCCTGGAGGGGCCCTTGGACTGAATCTGCACAGCCTTTTCTGTGCTCCCCAATCCAACCTGATATTGCTCATTGTGAGACTCCACTGATTGCTCATGTTTTGCTTTCAACCGTGATAGAGGACTTCTTCTCTTTAGACCATGGCTGAAGCAAGATTTCTATTCCACCTGCTGAGTGCCAGTGAAAGAGAGAGGACACTCTGACTCCCTTCAGGGACACAAACTCCTAGGGAAAAGTTTGCTATTTTCATCATCTATACTTAGCCAATATTGCACATGTATTAGCAAATAGCAAATGCTTCAGTATAGATTACTGCAACATAACCTATCAACAAACATTTTACTCATGTGAAATGCCCTAAAAGAGGGAATGATTTTATTTGCCACCCACATGAATTTCCAAGAGACATGTAATGTTGAGTCTCAGAAAATTGCTTTCTTCATAAAAGGCAAAGCTGACAGATGCAGGTTCTGTGGCTTTAAATTACAAAACCTTGTAAAGATATATATAAAAGACAATGCAATGCTCTAAAGCAAAAGCAAATAAAAATTCAATGGCCCTTCATACACTTTTTTTTGTACTCAGAAAGCAAGGTTTAATAAAATTCTTTAATTTTATGGCAGAAGACGTGTCAAGTGCAGTTTACATTTCTCAGCCAATAATCATATTTTCTTGCAAGGGGCCGATACATTTATTTTTTAGAGAGAGACACAACAAATAATAAGGGTTTTCATTTGAGAGGAGAAACAAGCATTTTTATCAAGATGAAAGGGGTATAATAAATTTATGAGACCTCACATACAGCTATAATATAATAAATTAGGAGGATTAATGGAATTGTGGGCTACAGTAACCCTCACTAGTAGAATGCCTATTTTATGGAGCTTGATAATATAGTTTATCATTGACTCCATGGGAATTCCCACAATATATTAGCTGTGGTGTAACAATAAAGCACACACAGTAAGAGGCATGTCTCTTTTGACACACATTCTCTTCCCACACTTATTTTACCAGGGAAACAACTCCGGTGCAGTTTAATTAAACTGCACTGCAATGAATTAGTCCAGGTCTTAGCCCCCTGACAGTGAGGAGCCTGGCATTACCACAGGGGGCTGTCCCCCTGTGACACCAGAGACTGCAGAAAACCTGGGAAAAAAAGAGTAGGGTCTCTCAAGTGACACTGTCACTGTGCAAGGCCTTAGCTGTCAATCACAGGATCGGCAAAAAACCTCAGACCCCTTCACATTCAACTTTATCTGCCTACATTTGTTCACTTTTATCTGACCTTTAGGAGGAGATCAGAAAGTGACATGGAGAGGAACTTAAAGACCTCCCCATTTAGGAAAAAGGTGGGCTTTGGTCGTAGATAAAAGCCCCTTGTCAGTGGATAATTAGCTGACAAGGCTTTTAGTTATCTCCATGATTTTTAGAGTTTTCAGGAATAGGAATGAATTGAAATCACAATTCTAGAGAAAAACACTTTTTATAATGGGAGGTGGCACAGACCAGTATCAAAATCTGAATCCAAGTGAGAATGCTTAAGTTCCGCAAGCAGACAGGAATCACACTGCTTGCAGCCCATGGGATTCCTTGGTATTACACAGGCCATTGAACTGCCTGACTTTGGATGTAATTCTTTGAAAGAGAATATAGATTCCTGGAAAATAAAACTTCACACTGTATTTAGACATCAGCAGGAACACAAAGGTGATGATAGTCCTTGGGAACTGTGTGACTGGTTAGCTGCTCTCCCATTTTAAAAAGGGACATCTGATTTTACCGAAGCTGCCCTCATTATATAACACCACAGGATGGTGTAATGGCCAGAGTTAAATCAACTGAAGAACAATCTGTCACCAAATTCCTGTTCGCCCAGAAGTGCTCAAGGGTGCAACCAGATCACCTTAACCTGAAAACCAGGAGGTCTTCAGTCTCCTAGTAAATCATATTTTCCACTCCTTTAATAGATATTTTATATCTTGTATCCCTCACTAGTACATTGAAACAATCATAAGGCAACATACTCTTCAAAGAAAAGAAGTTGATAATGATTTTTAAACCAAGGAGATTGAATTGTATAATTCTCATGATCTTGGAGGGGCATTTAATACAGACAGTGGTATTTCCCTAGAGCCAAATTCTGGAATGTATAGAAAGGTAATTCCCAATAAAACAGCAAAATGGTCGTCCATTATTTATAGATATGCCTGTATGGAACCTTTTATTAATTCATGAGACTATTTAAGAGTAGAAAGCCAGAATTTAATCTTTTAAAAATGCATTTTTGGTTGAGAGTACCTTGCTGGACTTAGCTTAATGCTTTCTTTGAACATGCACACCACTCCACAGACGAATTCATTAGACAATGGCAATTAGGTCTCTAATCATTTGGCACTGCTGGAATTGCTGCACTCTATTTAAATGCCAGACATGGTACCTTAGTGATTGGTTCATCCTGTCGTCACATCTCCATCGGCTACCGAGCCTGAGAAATGACAGTCACATTAGATGTCATGTAAAGCATCTGACCTTGCTCTCCCAGCACTTGATCTTTGCACTTCAGGCGGACATTTATCATTGTCCTGCAGAGACAGGACTCAGGTGGTTCAGATTCACCACTGGTTTTCATGTTGCAAAGGCATTATAACATTCCCTTAACTTTATTCTTCAGTCACAGGGGGAACAGAAATACAATTTTGTTGCCACCTGGCCAGGTAAATTTACTTAGTGGAGAGAGAGAGAAGCAGGTTCCTGTGGGTCAAAAGAGTGGAAACTAGAGGTGTTGAGTCTTGGAGGACATACTTTTCAACTCAAATTCCCAGTGCTTGTAACTGCTTTGCTGGTAGAGTCAAAGACTTTTATTAATCAATATTCACTGCTTTGTTCTTTTTATGACAGAGGGAATGCAGAGGTCAGAGATTTTCAAGTGGCATAAACATAGCAGATAACAGCAGCCATTGCTGCGACACAATGGTCCCTCAGCTTCAAAAGAAACAGAAAATCACATCTGTAACTGGTAAACTTTGCACTGCAGCTCTTTCCATATTGAACAAAATTGCTGTGATTGCAGTTATCCTTTCAGATATGCACATGGGGATTCAGGAGGACTTGGAGCCCCGTGAAGAGTTTGATTCCCTGTGCAATTCCGCAAAAGGATCCAATAGAAAGCTCCTTGTTTGTGCTTCTGATGACAAGCTGGTTAGGACCTTCTCACATACTGGTGTTTCAGTTTGTAGGTTTCTCTGTGCACCAGAGATGGGTTAAGGGTGTTAAGGGTCTGAAATTTGCAGTTAATGTCCATCTCTGTGGATAAGCTAACTGGCCGTCTAAAATGGTGGGGTAAGTTTGCAGCTAATTTCAGACTACAAGTTTGAGGCATATCTCAACTCTTGAAGGGATAAACCCATAACTGAAATAGCTTTTAAAAATAAGGTCTGCAGGATTGTGTTGATTTCTGTTAGGCATGGTATTTTTTAGAGGAACTCTTACAGTGATCATCCTTCAATCCTTGCTACTCCCAAGTGGTTAATTTCACAGGTGGACAAGGAAAATGGCATTTACAGATATTATCTTGTCTGATTACCCACTCCTATTTTACTGTTTTCCTGATCCCAGCTTTTATCGCATCCATTACCTCATTTTTCCTCAGCAGTCAAGCAAATTTTGCTGTAATTACAGAAAAATGTAGGTAGAGATAAAAGAATGCCAAGTGGTTGGGAACATACTGCATAAACCAGACTATACAGTGTTTGTTTCTAACACCTATTTGCACCCATCTTTCATTTTTAAAAAATACTTATGTACTGATTGATAAAATTACTGTTCAGGAACATGGTAGAGTTTACTGGGAATTCCTAAGTCATTGTTGTTACATTTTACTTAACTATTCAGGGAGAGATATGAGGCTTTTCCCACTGAATTCCGTCTCTCCACCTCCCACACTGGTGACACTTCACCATCACAATTTTGGTTAAAACCAAGCTGCAGCTCTTTTATTGCTGCTACCAAGTAAAAAGAAGTACAAAGCTTTTTTCCTATACTGAGCTGAATGAATGAACGGTAAAAAACCAACCCACAACCAAGCTACAAAATGCACAGATTTGACCTAGGCGTTGTTCAGAAAGCCTATTTGATGCTAGACTTTTCTAACCACAACATTTCTTGCCTCTCTGGATACATTGATGGGATCACTGGTTCCAGCACGAGTTACACACCCAGTGCCAAAGGTGTGGGTGAGAGTCAAGGTCAGTGATGTGACCATGGTGTCCAAGGCAAAGGGGACTTTTGTGGCTCACTCTTCTTGTTGATGGTAGGAGCACCATATTTTGTTGAAAACCCTCCTTCCTGTATCAATTCTGACTAGATATAGTTTCTCACTTAAAAACTTTACCGATACATTTCTGTAACTTGAAATTGTCCATTAAATACACTGGTGCATCTGATCACATAGCTTTTGTTTATACAATGTTATTTTAGCAACACAATGGTAGAGTAAACCTAGAATTCTACTTGAAAGGGTCAAACCATCTGTCTTTTATGCTTCAGCTTTCATTATGATACAACTTAAACCAGAGAAACAATCTATAAATTCTAGTGCAATGAAGGGCTATTTGTCTCTCATTACATTTTGTGTGGACGAAGTTTTGCTGTGTCAGAACATCTGAAGAAATGGCTGAAATTCACAGCTTTGTGGTTTCTTTCCTTAATTGCTGCTTTCCTGGATAGCAGGCGTTTTAAGAGGACACAGAAATAAATCTATTTGCAGCAAGTTTATTTGCTGTGCTAATAGAATTCTTAATGCCTGAGGACTTTGCATAGCTGCAGTCAAATTAGAAGGCCCTGTTCCTTCCCTGTACCTGTGTCTGAGACTAAACCTAGTTGCTGCTCAGTAGCTGGGCCTCCTGCGGAGGATCTTGACATCAAAGAGACAAACTAGCTAAGTCATAATTAGCCCCAAGCTTGTTTGGTGTAAATTGTAAACAATATATCAAGTTGACTAATTGTAATGAGTCTAAGTAGCAGACACTGAACCTCGGGGATTGGCGCGCCGTGTCGCCGCATTAGCTGGCGGTACGGCATCGGAGAGGGGAGCGGAGCAGGGTGGGGATCCCAGCACTTGAACCCGGCAGTGCGCGGGGACATCCATCCATCACTGTCGCCACGGGCAGGATCAGGTGCCCCGGCTTCTCTGGGTGCGTGCACACAGAGCCGCTCGGCTGCGGGATTTCTCACATTAATCTCCACGCTTTGGAACGCTCCTTCAGAGGTAAAAAGGTTGAAAGCCACAAGAAGGATCATCAGGAAAGTCACAGGCTCCGTATTCACCATTTTTGATGATGCAAGCTGTCTTTTGAAACACATATCTTTTGTAAGGAAAAAACTGAGCCCCTTCTTTCCTATTCTGTTTCAAAATGTTTAACACCTAAATACCGAAGCTGCCAATCTCTGGGAGGCTCACTAAATATTTATTATTTACTGGGAAGAATTTCCCTGTCACTGTAAAAAAGCACTAAGCTGGGTTGGACAGAAGCAATGAATTTTAACAAGAATAAAAACTCCTTGGACTAGTAACTTTGCCTGACTGACAGAGATCCTCTGTACTCCTCATCACCCCTGCTTTTCAAAGCTGCGAGTTCAAAGGCTGTGATAGGCTGAATATGAGAAATGCCACACTGTTTGTTTATGTGTGTCTGCTCTATCACACTATCAACACAATATAGGAACAGATCAAAGATTCCCAATGAGTCAAATTTTTTTTAGTTCACAGGCATGTAGGAAAAAACACAAATGTTTTTGGTAATGTGTAGTAATGACAATAAGGAAGAAAAATGAAGGTACTTGCAAATCAGTAAGCTATTAGAGGATAAGAAAAAGAAATCCTTATGGGTTTTGGTGAATCCTTGGTGAGTTTTAAGAGCCCACCTTTTTTAGAAAGGTATTTTTCTCTATTTATCCTCACCAAGAAATAAAACTTTCCCTGTTCCTCAATGAAATTTACACTACTAAGTATATTAGGAATGAAAAAAGGAAAATACTTCTGGGAATGAGGAGTGTATGAACATATGATAATGAACTAGGGTGTGTGGAAGCAATTTAAGGAAACTGCAAAAAATTTTTCAGAATTCAACTGACATACACACTGGGGTATAAAATGTCTGTTCAAAAGAATTAAGGAAGGGTTCTGTCATCGCTCAGTTACAGCTCTGCTCTCTTACTTTATTGGAAATTTCAAACTGGCTTCCAGGAGCAGTGGGAATAGATTTTTCTGCCATCCATGCAGGCACCAATCCTGAACAGGTCGTTTTAAAATGCAATTCTGAGCAGACTTTCTCCCAAGGCCAGAAAGAAGCACCCATAAAATACTTTCTTAGTCTCAAAGATAAAAAAAAAAAAAAACAGAGATGCTGTGTTCAGTCTCAAAAGGACCCATCATGAAAAGGAAATATATTTTTTCCCCTTCCCTTTAAAGTACATTTAGTGCAATGTCGAGGAGGTTGGTGGTTGCAGCCAGGGGAAAAGTACATGTGAGAGTCATAATTTGCCAGTGGTTACTCTCTTGAAGGACAGTGGTGTTTGTATTTGGCAAGATGGGTTTTGTAAATTACTTGTGTTTGTAGCATCTGTTCAAACTGCATAAAGCATAATTTCTGCTTTAAACTGTATGAAATTATCCTTGGCATGTACTACCCTTCTACTCACTCTACCTTGTAAATACCTCTTACCTTTGGCCCTTCATTAATCTGATGTTTTCTGTTTACATTAATCTGTTTACTGTTCATAACTCATTCAGATGTTCCTGGATTTCTCATGAATTCTTTTAATTCAAACACTGTAGCTAAGAGTTCCTCATATCACAGTGGCAAGCTTGGGGCTTTGGTACTTGATGAGACAGAGGAACCTGCACCTCCCATAAGCTCTGGAATGACTGGCTTGTGAAGTGAGCAGAGTTTGCAGGCCAGCTCACAAACACCAGGAAAACAAAACAGAATCAGTGTGTCTCCAACTGATACTGTCTGTGTCCCTCAGTCTGTGAAATAAAAAACAGTTTCTCCCAACTGAGGCTCACTGTCCTCTGGAATCTGAAACCCAACTGTGCCAACTTGGCTGGTTTATTTTAGTGCAATGGGAAGAACAGTGAGTCTTTGTCATAATGACAAAGGTAGAATATTTTCTTGTCACCAAATCCTGCCCAAGAAGAGAGCTCCACAGACGTCACACTGTACATTTCAGTTTGTGACAACAATAACATCCAGTGCCCCAGGAGAGCTATTCCCTATTTGAAAGGGATATATGATATTAAACAGGGACACACCTAGCACCAGGTCAGAAGTGTTGTTAGCTCAGTATGTCCCAGATACGTAGCTCATGCCCCAGGCTTAACATGGTTCCAACACTCAATATATATATATATATTATACTGATTTGCAGGAACATATTTTAGAATTATCTACAACTAGCTTTGCTGTGCCACAGGACAATAATAACCTTATCATCCTGGTGCTGAGCAGATGAATGATCAGCAGGGCTCTGCTGGGCACACACAGGTTGGTGCACTTTGGAATCAGTGTTTAATACCTGTGGTACAGAACCTGCTGTTTGACAACAGGGCGTGCTCCCCTGAGGCGAGCCTGTGCAAGAGATGAGTAAAGCAATTAAGAAGATTGTTGCTCCAAAGGGCCGTATCAGCTTACCCTTTTTATTATATTGTTCCCCCCAGGAGAGCTATCACAGGGATCCAGAAAATGGAGCAATAAAAAGCTACACCTTCATTAAGCCCACATAGCCTCACTTTTTAACTGCATCTTTTTAGTTAGTACCTAACTGGTACCTAACTAGTTACCTCAGAAAGAGAAGCAGGTGGCTTCCCTATGGTCAATACAGAAAGTTGAAGAAAAAACTTTCCATTTTGGCCAACTGCTACTTTAATCATATCAAGACAAAATTTCATGATAGAGTTTGCATCTAAAATACAGTAAGACAGCTGGGGCATGGGTACGTGTATGTTTTTTGCAACAGGTTTGGAGGAACTAGCATTTGAAGCAAAAAAGTGTTAATTTGTGGCCCGTTAACAACACAATCTGAAATCTGTATTATATATAACATGATTTTATCCTGTGGCACAGGCACAGCCCCTTGGCTCTTGTTATTTGTCTTGATTCAAAAGGCTCTTCCTGTTTGTTTGGGGTTTTTTATCATCCATTGGTAATGTTATTTAGTGACACAGCTCTTCTACCAAATCTTGATATAATCATTCTTCCTTCTGGTTTAAATGGCTTTACTGATGATGTGACTATTTTAAATTCTGTTACAGTCCTTTGGAAGTAGTCACTGTGGGTACATCTCATTTGCTTTTACCTCTTGGGGGCACACATTTGCCAGTTTCAGTACTTACGGTATTTTATCTAAAACATTTTGTGTCTCTCTTATGAAAATGCAGGGAGTGAAGTTGATATACTGGGGCTGAATACTTACACAGACAGATTCTAGAGCCTAAATATATGTACGCTGATGTTCATTTCAGACTCGGACCCACACAAAAATTTGAAGTTAAAAGCTATGGTAATAAAACAATCAGTGAAGCAATTCTAAGAGTCAACTGAAGATAAGTGAACCACGTGCACAAGTTCTTGTAATCACAGGAAATAGAATGTGCACCAAATGTAAGCTTAGGTATCATGCTATAGCAGAATGAATCCTACTTTCCATACTTATGAAGTAGTTTAAATGTTTCCACAGCTGTATTCTTTAAACATCCCTTAAAGTTTGTATTTACTTGGGAAATACATATGAACAGCCCTGCAGTAAGATCTAACTGTGGAACCAGAAAGAAGAGGCAGGGTGGCAGCATCATTGTTTCCCTACATGCACAAAGGAAGTTTAACTCTGTGATAATTTTTGCATTAATGCTAAGATCCTAACTTGGCTTTCAAGAAGAGGGAGAAGAATAAAAAGTTCCTGACATTTCTCTCTTGGTCCACTACTAATTTTTAGAAAAACCTGATTATGGTAGCTTTCTTGCTTCCTATTAGTAATTGCTGTAGGATTCTCAGACAAAATTCACAAACTGAAATGCCAATATTTGAATTTTTGTCTCTATGTTGAGCAAAATGTTTTGTCACAACCTGCTTTCCTGCTCTCTCTTAGAGTAATTTTGTTCTTTTGTGGTTGGCTGATTGCCTGGTCTTGGTGGTATATCCTTCAATTTAAAATGACAACTAAGCCTATCAGTGCATATTATCTTCAGCAGACATTACTGCGGGGAAGAAAAGTTTTTTATGACAAATTTATTCTCAGATATATAGTTGTGATAACTGGGTGTCAATCAGTGATCATCAGGCAGGTAAGAGTGGTGCTTTGGTCATGAGTGACACGATGTGTCCAGGCAAGAGAGAATAGTGTTTTTCTATGAAATATTCTCATGATTATGCTATTTCCTCTTGGCATCCCTGTGGTGTGAGAGGTGGTGCTCAGACCTTACTGGCTGTTGGTGGACCCTCCTGTTGTCATCACTTCCTCGGAAGACTCTTGTTCTTCTCAACCTCTGTGATATCTGCTCCTAAAGCAGTTCCTGCAGTTTTTGTGGGGAAACAACTTTTTATCATTTGGGTTCATCTAAGAACATACAGACCAGGAGTTATCACATCTAGGTGTCCCAGTTTGTAGATTTGCTATGTGGTTGGGTAAAGAAATGTTTTGTTAATAGTAATTTACTTTGAACTGACCCTTTACTTATTCAAGGGAAAAATGCTAATAGAAATATTTCTTTAAGGAATAGTGACTAGCTGTTACATTTCCAAGTGTTCATAAAATACACAGATGAAGGAATACACAATATCTGCTTGGATTGAGATTAAATGTGAAATGACTCTCTTTTTCCCAGGTCTCAGTCAGACCAGAAAACTGAGCTGATTCCCCTTACACTCTCCAAGTTCTCAGTGAAATCCTGGTGCAGAACAGAGTTTGGAAGCTTGTGGCCAGTTCTGGGGGCATCCTAATTTTAAACCAACTAGATCAGCCCTTTATTTGCTGACCTGTTTCATGTGCTACCTACTAGTCAGGTGTTTGCTACTGCTGTGCTTAAGAGAAAGATCTGGCGCTCCTTTAAGTAGATTACTTTTGGCTGTCACTGTTTTGGAGTGGCAAAAGTTGTTTTGCCAAAGCATGTGTCATCTCTTCCACTTGACTGTACAGTTAACAGCCTGACACAGCAAGGGGTAAAAGTTGGTTTTCATTACTTGCTTTGTATTGTTTCATATCTAAACATGTAGCTTGTTATTAGGCCTTAATTAGAGCAGACGTCACTTTCTGGTGTCAGCAGGCCTGGAGTGATTATTCTCCTAAGCCTTTTATTCTGGCATTATCATATCAGTGATACTGCCTGTAAAGCAGAGCTTTTGAAGCAGCAGTGAGAGGGGTAAGCTGGTTTTGGTGAGGGGAGTTTGAAGGAAAATCATTAGTAAAACAGAAAAATAAAACTGGATTGCTAGTCCTATAGATGTTTTAAAACATACATCAGAGTCTGAATCAGTGTTCATACAACAGGAACAAACACAGGATTAAAATGTAGATCAATCTCAACCCAAAATCTGTACACAGGGTTGGACAATCATCACCAAGAGCATCTGGGTAATGAGCAAAGAGAATTCATGCAAGCTGAATTCATTCCTCTCTTCAGCCTTGAAGGTACCCAGAAGTCTTGGGCAAGTTTTCCATTTTTATGTGGCATCTCCTGGATGGAAGCATGTGCTCTGCAGCACACATCCATGGAGAGCCTGAGATGTCTGGCCTTCATGTGTGTGTTAAATTGGGGCAGAACTGGAACTGCTGCACACACGCTGTGTCATCAGCCTGTGCATGTGTAAAAGCCACTGGTGTGAAATTTGCATTCAGAGCAAGTGGGACAGCCTGTAAAGACCTAGACAAAGGGCCAGAGCTCCTGCATCCCACCTGGAGAAAATCTCCAAGTGGAGAAAGCAAGTGTGTCTGGGAAACATGGGCAGTCCTGCCCTTGCTACCCTTTGGGCAAGAATTTCTGTGATTCCATAGTGCCAGACTGTGCCTGAAGAGATGCTGTTTTTTCAACTAAAATTAAATGTCCAGTTCTACTGTTAGATGGTAGCTGGTGTGCTGCAGCTTCAGGGACCGAGGCTGATACTGATGGCATGGATCAAATTATGGAGCTTGATTCTTTAGCTGGGATGCGGACTACACTGGCTCAAACAAGCTTTTTGAATTTTTTCCCCCTATACAGAATGGGTTTTATGATGTAAAACTAAAAGTATGTAGTCCTTGCAGCATGCTTAATAGATATCCAACTCTTTAATGTTAAATTACCTAATCCAAGTAACATAAAGATGGGTGCTTGCTCTGTCCTGAGCAAAGAAAGGACAAGAGAGATTATTTTACTTTTCTTTCACATGAGCTAATTGTAATTATGAGAAGCATTCAGGCAGCAGGATCATGAGTAGCATATATGACTCTATAATAACCTAGAAAAATAAATAAAGGTGGCTGACATCCTGTTTCCTTTATGATATGCTGTATCATAGGAAAGAGTGGCATTTTTTTAGTTTCCATTCCAATCATTTAATGAGATACAGTTTGTAAGAATGTGGTGTGCAGAGAAAGTTAAGGGTTTTGTTTTTGGTTTTTTTTTTAGTTTGCATGTGGAAATTGTGAAACACGTTCACTCATGTACCAATATTCCTTTATAGGTATGTGTGTGAGACAAGGAACACCTCACTAGGGATGTTTTCAAATTTGTGGCTCTGATGCTCTGAGAAAGTATTAACAGTAGGCTTTGGTTTACTATGCAGGACAAACAAAGATAAGCACCATTAAGCTACAAAAAAAGTCAGAGAAAATATTAAATCATCACAGATCTGGTAACTTTCTGATCACAGGGACTCTTCAAAGAAATACAGATTGAGGGAAAGATTTTCTGTCAAATGTGCTTAACTGTACAGGCACCAGCTATTCCTGTAGCATATTTACCTACTGTGAAGCTTTTAACTTCAAATTAACAGCAAAAAAATACCCTTCTTTACTTTTTCTTTCCCAGTTAAAAATTTTAAAAAAGCAAATGTTTTTCAAGGACTGTGTTTTAAAATATCTGCTTCAAATCAATACTCAAAAATATTTAGTCAGTTTCAACTTTTTCATTACTGGCTTTTACTGCAGATCAAGGAAAGTTCCTGCACTACTAAATAATAATTAATAAAAGTCACATTTTCACAGCTTTGCCAACAAAACACAAAAAGAATTAGTCAATTTTGTGAGATGAGAATTCAAAGAATTTGTGCATTTAACTGCTCTAGCTTGATACTAAGCTCTCTTTCCTAAATATATGTTAGGTCATGTTTCCCAAATGTATTCAGCCATGTGATATGTAGTACCAGCTCATTCATATCAGATGAAGTGTGACTGGAAATAAAGCTGGATCTTTTTAAGAAGACACAGTCCTTTGCTCCATATTTCCAAACCAAAACAGCCAAGTTCATTGTATTTTTGCTACATTTCATTACTGCTCTTCTTCCTTCTAAGTGAAGACTAATGTAAAGACAATCACTAAAGAAGCAGCAATCATAATACCCTATACTAACTAAATTCAGACTTATGGCTACCCACAGGAGAAATACATGACAGATCCATTGTTCTGTATTAGCAGGATATTGTCCCAGTATATGAACACATGCAAACTTTGAAGGCTTTGAATATTTAAGGCAAGACACTAGTGGCTCATCCCAGTGGGAACCACAGAAAAGGGGAACCTGATTAAATTTAATGTCATTGTCACTTTTTTTTCCATTGCTAAGAATTATATAGGTAGCCATAGCTACCACACTGTTCAGACACCATGACCACAATATTCTCCCTCAGAGGTTGGCGTCAAGGGCTGAATTATTCACTCCAAGAATGTGATTCATTGCTAGATGTGATTCTCTCTGATTAAAAGATTTGTCAGTACATAAAATACATGTACATATTCCAGCAGCTTATTTTAAAATAGCTGTTATGCCCTTGCTAACCTCAAAAGACACCAATTTTATTGGTATAACTTAAGCCTGGAGTATATCTGCCCCATTGAGAAAGCTCTGAAGTAACTGAGCAGCTTTTTACTGTTTACTGTACAACAAATTATGAAATCGAAAACTAAGGCAGGAATGTGTAAGAGGCTACTTACAGACAATGCAATTACAATAAGGATGTTTTTAAGCCAGTTTCTTAGAAATGTTTGCCTGCTTGAACTGTCCCCTTATCTATTGTTTATTCTGTCAGATGAAACCTCAAATAAATATTCTGCTTAACTGTGGAAAGCACATAACTCTGTTTCTCCACTGCTCTTTCTGTTGCTAACTCCCAGCTTCCCCAGACTTGCTTCACAGCACTATTCCTAAGTTGGATAGACTAATTAGACTCATTTCCATCCCAAATAACTTCTGTGAGCATGCCTCATTTACCACTCACTGAGTTACATGAATAAAGAAATGTCTCTATCTTCGAGGATCTGCCCAGTGTAAAATGGCTGGTTCCTCTAACGTGGGTAGGGAATAACATTTTCTCCTGTATGTGATATTAGCAGCCCTTTTCATCCTTTTTCCTTTATGCTCACAAGGAAAATCAAGTTCTAAAATAAATCCCCAGCTCATGGTGCTCACAAAGTTTAACACCACAGCACATCCTTCCACATGTGTCAATTGCTCTGACTGAAACTCGAAGTTTTGGGGAGTTTAGGGATGCAACAGCGCTGAGCATGAGACGGGCAGGACTATTAACATTTATGCAACTTGATCTCAAAGGGGAAGCTGATGACAGGCAAAGTGGCAGAGTGCCCTATTCTACTCCCCTAATTGTTTTCAGCAAGTAGAGTAGGGCAGGATTATCGGGAGGAGCTGGAAGGTGAGCAAAGAACTGCTTCACGTGGTGGTTTTCTGAAATCCCTTGGCCTCTGCTCGGAGTCTATAGCAGCTGCACAGGATGCTTACTGCAGATCCTGCCACACAGCTACACAGGGCCCACAGAGACAAAATTTGAGAGCAGAGAGAACAAACATGGATACTGAATACTGAATTCTTATAAACCAAAATCCTTTTGCCAAAGTTGATTTCAATTAATGAATCAAAAAGATTTTCTTTCTTGTTTTTTTTTTTTTTTTAATGAAACTGTGTTAGATGCAGAGCTGCAACTATATTATGCATTTATTATCATTTTCCAGTGTGATTTTTTAAAAATTAATTGGTCTGTTATGGTATCCAGAAAGATTTCATATACATTATCCTATTTTGAATTCAAGAAAGGGATTTCTGAATAATATAGTTAGTCATTTTTGAGTAGTAAATATTCTAAGTTAAAAATAAGTAATTTAACTAATGTAGCTTCTAACTTGCCAGAGGTCTTACTTAAATTAGGTATTCTCTCCTGCAATCAACTCTTTAAAACTAAGGTGCCTACTCACAGCAGACTGCTGATCTCAACTAAGATATCAGCAATTGTGTGGCCAGCAGGACAAGAGAAGGAATCATCCCTCTGTACTCTGCATTGTTGAGGCTGCACCTCCAATCCTGTGCTCAGTTCTGGGCCCCTCACTACAAGAAAGTGCTGGAGCCTGCCCAGAGAAGGGCAATGGAGCTGGGGAAGGGTCTGGAGCACAAGTCCTGTGAGGAGTGACTGAGGGAGCTGGGGGTGTTCAGCTGGAGAAAAAGGAGGCTCAGGGGAGACCTCATCACTCTCTACAACTGCCTGAGATGCTGGAGCCAGGTGGGGGTTGGTCTCTTGTCCCAAGTAACAAACGGTAGGACAAGAGGAAATGGCCTCAAGTTGTACCAGGAGAGGTTTAGATTGGATATTAGGAAAAAAAAAAAAAACAAACACCTTAACGGAAAGGTCTGTGAAGAATAGGCTACCTATATGATATAAAGTGTTGGAGTGACCATCCTTGGAGCTATTTAAAAGCCATGTGGCACCTGTGGACATAGTTTAGTGGTGGATATGGCAGTGCTGGGTTAATGGTTGGACTTAACAGCCTTAGAAGTCTTTTCCAACATAAATTACTCTGTGATTCTAAATACAAATTAGAATTTACTAAGACTATTACATTTAGTAAGACCACAAGGACCACACAACCTTGGTGTCTTCAGAAACTGGAATCAGTGGGGCTTCCAATAGTCCTGCCATTTTTTTAGATGTAACCCAAATCCCAACAGAAAAGCCTGGACTTGTGCCAGCATGTGGGGGCAGCACTGCCGACAGCTGTTGACCTCCTGGAGGAGTGTGCAGTCCTGCTGCTGCTCTGGCTGGCCCATCATGAGTGATGGAGCATGTCCTGCCCCAGGTATTGATGGAGAGCTAAAGGCCCACCATCCCCCTCTCCCCACAAGAGGGATGCTTGCACTCTGGAAGCCTCCCTCAGCTACAGAAGCAATATAATCAGAAAGCAAATATTGCCCCAATGTAGTTTTAAGTCAATATTTTGAGCGGCTGCCTGGCCTATTTGATGACAGCCAGAGGCTGGAGGTCACCTACCTGTTGATGATGGCAGCAGGAGCACGGGAGGCAGCCAGCATTCTTCCTTGCCACTGTTCAGCAAGGTTTGTTTGCAGATTGTGTATGTCAATCACAGAACTCATCCCATTCTCTTCACTGGGAGCTTTGTGCTTGTGCAAAAAGGAGGGACTCAGAAAATGCCCAATTCTTCTTACTGACAGCTCCTATTTTTAGTCCTTCTGGAAAGCCTTTTGTCTCTCTTGAAAATTTGTGAGGGATAACAGTGATAAAACCGGAGGCAGTCTGGAGAGGATCGGGATTTGGTGCTAAACATTAAAGCTTCTGCCCACAGCGCTGGAGAGAAGGGGACCTCCGAGGCCATGGGGATAAAGTGTGCGGAAAGCTGGAGCCAGTGCTCTGCTCCGCAAAGGAAGCCTGGCATCTAGTGGACACTAGCTGTTGCATCACTTCTGCCTTTTTGGTTAGTAGGGCTGAAGGCTACCTATACACCATCCAAAAACTCATCCTGACCCTAAGTTCGTGCACCTGACCGCAAGCTCTAGTCAGCTTTTGTCCTAATTGTGGTTAAAAATTCATGGCTACTCTTAAATCTGGTCAGCTGCCACCTAAAAAGTCGAGCTCTATTATAAACAGCTCCTTCATGGAACTTGCTTTTATGACATAAATCCTATTTTCTGTGGGTTTTCTGCCACAATGATTGTAAACGTGTGAAAAAAAAATAGAAGATATATGAGGGAATCATGCTAAATACCTGTTCAGAAGGAGAGATGCAAGATACAATATCCATAACAGTGAAGGACTTGCATTTTCATTTAATCTTAAACATATTTTTATTGGTTGTTCCAACAAGATGCAACCCACCCCCAAACTTCTTTCCTTATATTCCGAAGGTAATTTGAATGCATGTTACTCTTCTTGAGTACCAAGTCAACATTTAAATGCATTACCTTTCCTTTTCTTTACTTTTCTCTTCTTATTCAGAGCTCATACTAGGCCAAGGGGTGAGTATGTGTCACCCTGTGTCACTCTGCTTTGAACAGATTTGTTCCTTTCACTTAAGGCAATACTTTTCTGTACTTATGCTAAATTGTGTCTTACTATGCAATCAGCCCTATTAGAAATAATAGGATTAGCTTTAAAATAAGGTAGCATGCAACATTAACCTAAGGAGAGAACACAGTCTGTATAGCAACTATTTTTTCATTTGTTAATTAAGTAAAATTGTAGTACATTATGGTGTTCACAGTAGTTTAGAAAAAAACTTAAAATTAATCGTTTCTTCATAAATAATTCAGTAAGACAATTTATGGACATAAATCTCTGGAAAAACCTCAGTAAGCAAGAAAAGTTGCATCTTTAAGGTTGATTTTGAGCACTTTATAAGTGTCGGTGGCAGCTCTCTCCCCCTGGTGGCCAGGAGAATGAGCTTGCTTTGGTTCCTAAGTCGGCAACATGCCTGTTACTTCTCTCCCTCCTTACGAGCCTGACGAGGAGATTTCTGCCCCAAATGAAAATCGGTAGTGGGCCATTATTTAGCAGACAAGTCATTCTTTGCTATTGATAGAAGTGGCGAGAGAATTCCTCAGAGTGGGTACTCAAGACATCAATGGAGCAGTAATTGAACTTGTGACATGCAGATGATGGAGCTGCCTTGCTCTGGTAAAAAATTCAGTCAAAATTAGAGTGTTTAACCAAATAGTCCCAGAAAAGAAAGAGGCCTAAGAATATGTATTTTATTATTATTATTGGTCTTTCTAAAGGAGTGAATGTAATTTAAAATAATTTGTTTGTAAAGCTCAGACAGAAGTGGCAAAAATGTTAATGACTTCACGAAAATTTGGAAACTGAGCTGTCAGCATACCAGAAAGTTAGAAAATAAGGCACCACAGTACTTGCTAGGGAATACTTAGTAAACAGCTCATGATATGCAGGCAATATATATTGTGTTTATTTGTGTTTAATGTGCCATGTCAATTAAGAGGCACATTTGTTTCCATCCCAAAAGGTTTATTCTGTTTTAATTGAAAATGTCAACAATGCCTTAAAATGTGAAGCAAGTCTTCAGAAACCCTTATTAACCATTCCCCTTGCCCTGCCCTTCAAAAAGAAGCAAATATAATCAGTTCAAAATTGGAAAAGCTCAAGAGATTAATTTTGTGTGATGCCAAGCTCCTCTTGTGCTGGCTCTCACAGTGAAATAATTTAAAAACATGTTGTATGGGAACAAACCAGGGACAACATGATATTTATATGGGGTCATTTCCATCGGTTGATAACTGCTTTATGGACTGCTTATCAGCTGTATTTCCCCACCTCTGAGGTCAGAGATGCATTGGCTGGGTGATCTCTGTGTTCTGTTCTTGGCTTTGCTGGGATTGCAAGAGGAGAAGGAAAGTTTGCATGCTGGCCATGGTTGTCTGTCTGTCTCTTTGATGTTCATCACAAAGTGTGGTTGGCACTTTGTGATGAGAGGATAAGAGAACCCCTGCCAGCCCCAGCCCTTGGCAGACCAGTGGATCCCTGGGTCAGCAACAGCTGCAGTCACTGCCAGAGGCTGGGAAGTCTGTCCGTGCAGCCATGGCCTGTCTTGCCTTTTGTCCCTGAGCTACAGAGGGGCAGAGACCATGGGGGCAGAAGCAGCACGTAGCTAGAGGCAGGAGCATCTATCTGTAGGTTGGTTCATCACAGCTTGAGATCCAGTCCTTCATTCAGCATTTGCCTCTTCCCTCTTTTTGTTCTTACCTTAAAAGAAGGAGTTGGGAATTTGGGGGGGTTATTACATCCCTGATAGTCTCATTACAACCCATATTGTAAATAGACTCAAACACTGTTTTTGCTCATTTGACATACGTACATTTTGACCAAAGAAAACTGCAATGTGTTAAAATCAATTGCATGCGCTTGTTCATGTGATATTTCTGTCCCATATGGTAAAAATTAATTAAAAGGGTTAACCAAGGAAAGCTTCCATGAGGTCTGCATGACTTTCTGAGTTATCCCAAGTTGCTCTTGTTAAAACTAGGTGCAGGAAAACAGATTAAGGAGCTGGGAAAAGCAGACTAAGGAACCGAGAAAGAGAGAGAAATAATAATTTTTAAAATGTAGTTGGAAGAGGCAGCAGGAGATCATCCAGTTCTTTCTCTGCCTGAAGGCAGGATCAACTATAACTATGTCAGCTTTGACAGATGTTTGCCTAACTGGTTCTTGAAAGTTTCTTATGATGACGAATTCACAATCTCACCAGATGCTATACTCCAGTGTTTAATTATGTCTATGGTTTGAAAGAATTTCTTAAGCCTAATGCCATCTCTACATGTTCTGTTTCTCATGAAAATAGAGGACAGATGTTCATCTACCTCTTGCAGTGCTTCTATGTGCACTTGCAGGCATGTCTCCTTGGTATTCTCTTCTTTATATTCAGCACGTCCCATTTATTAAACTTTTCCTTAAAGGCCATGATCTCAAGAAACGAGAATAAATAGAGCTTGTTTCTGAACTGTCTCCAATTCAGCCACAATAAAACAAGGTGCACATCCCAAACTGTGTCCCAAACTGGACACAAGGCTCGTCTTACTGTGCACTGGGCATAACAGTCCTGCTCAAAGAAAAGAGCAGTCTTGGAGATGTACAGTTTTAGTACAACTAAACATGGCAGTTCCATTCTTCCTAGTGCTGTGACCTGTTACCACTCTCTGTTCTGCTTCTCTAGAAGAATGGTTATGTAGGCTATATCTTTTCCTCATCTGTTTTATCTGTATTTATGCCACTCTTTTGGGCTTTTTTCTTTTTTTTTGATCCTGTATGGAACAGTGATTTCTGCTGTTGACTAACATGTAATTATTTTCTAACAATTTCTTTAATTTGCAAGATCACTTTGAATTTTAATCTTAATTTCAGTGCAGGACTTCCAGCATGCTTACAATCCTGTCTCAGTTTGGTGTCATTTGCAGTTTGCATCCTGTGATCTAGACTGTAAATACAAGAATTGGACAAAAGCCACAAGAACATGCCCCCATAAGATAAATACTTCTATACTGACCACTGACTATTGGACGATTAATCATTTCTGGAGTTTGATGTGGATTGTGTTCCTATGGCTAATGGGAATGCCATAGGATACCCCAAGTCATGGATCTGTCATAATGACAAACTGCCAAAAGCCTTACTGAAGTCAGCATAGATAACATATGCTGTTTTCTCCATATTCATGAGCCTTCCTGCTCTGTTCAAAACAATTTTGACACTGCACATTTTCACAAATCCGTGCTGGCTGTAGCTCCCTAGGTGTGTGGGGGGGCAGGGGTGTGGGTGTGCATCAAGTGATTATAGCTTCTTGGCATTTTATTGGCATGATAGTTCTCTCTCATTAAGTGTTTCAAGCTTTGTTGTGTCACAGCCTTGAAAATTATCTTTCACTTTAAATTAAATATAAAATCTTGCTACAAAGATAGGACAGGAAATTTTCATCCTTTTCCCAAATTTGTGAAGCTTTTACTTTGTGGAAATAGTTAAATAGAGCCTAGTAACAGTAATCCTTTCTTGCAAAGTTTATAATAATATGACAGTGTTGAATTAAATAGCAGTTAAAAAATGTCATGTAAATCCCAGTATACCTCTCTGACTTCTCTAAGTCCCAAAGCTTTAAAGATAACTTCTTAATGAGATTTTCAAGTTTGGAAACGAGAAGTTAAAAATATTTCTCTAATATCAAGATATATTTTTAGGAATGAGGCTTATTTTCCTTGAATGCAAAATAAAATGAAACAAAATGTATTTGCTCCAATTACAGAAGCAGACATGAAGGAAGGAATTCTGATCCTAGGAGTGGAAGTGTACCTGTACTTAATCTTTTTCTGTGTGCATTTACAAAAAACATTACTCCAGCTTTTAAATATCAAGATTTGAAGTAACAAATTATAGTAGTTTATAAAGAAACCCAAAGAAAGTATAAAAGCAGCTCAAAGGATGATTTGAGTTTTTCTTCTTAAAAAAATAACTGGTCTATGTATTTTTAGGATCAGAGGATTTTTTTCACCAGTGCAGGCATAGATTCTTTTAGCACTCTATTTGCAGTAAAGTGAGGGTTTATAATTTAAAAGCATTAATTAAACAGAATGTGGTATAAAATAACACATAAATGTATGTAATGAAAGAGTGTCTATGCCTTGCTCCAGTTCCTTTGAGATTCAGAACAGTACATGACAAAACTCTGTTACTTCTTATGCACCAATAACATGCTAGTGAACAAATTTTATTTGCTTAAGGCCAAATTATGTTCTTGAAAGATACTCTTTCAGAGGTCCAGCTCAGCCCTTCTCTCTCTCAAAAGTAGCTGGGGAAAAATAGCTGGATCAGGTTTTATAAATACAATTTGAAAACAAACAAACAAAATCCTGTAAAAATGTTTGGTGCAAATATGTATTTGCTCCTGTGTATTTAATTATGCAAGCCCCATGACATTGTTTTGGTGGATTATGGGGACAGTTATATATGAATGCTGAGCCAAAGAACTTGAATATCCTGTCCATTTTTACTCCGTCAGTTTCTGTACTACGCGACATCAAAAATGCAACAGTATAGAAGAGTTACAGCAGTGTAGCCTGATAGAAGTAAGCCAAAAACTAAGTATGGAAGCACACACTGGAAATGTATTTGTTTCAATTTATTCAGGAGAACTAAAATACCTTTTGGCCTGCACTTTTGAGGTTATGCTCCTCTCAAAATGGTTCTTTGAAGCAAAAAAGGGATTTGTCTGTGATTTGCAAACAATATGGGAGGTCTCAGCTGCAGGTGACATACCAAGATCCTTGATAATGATGCATGCTCACACAGTTCTGACACTTCTTTTTGTTCCAAAGGTTGCATATTCAGCATGTCAGGCAAAACTGATTCTGATGAAGCTGCATTTTTCAAGTGTTTTTAACTCCTTATGTATTAAATAAACAGCAGCTACTGCTTTCCTTTCTAGAATAATTTTCTGACTCAATACAGATTCAAAGTCCTCAGGATATGTAGGATGCCATTAAATCAGGGGTGTTGAGGGATGACAAATTGGGCAGCAGATGATGATCCACACGTTATCATGAATGGATTAAAGGATCTAAAGATAGCCTGCAGTCCTGTGGTGAACTCTGCATGGGTGATGTGCTGTGAGAGCAGAATGAAAAGGGAAACTCCACGATTGTCCCAATGAAACTGGTGTTCCAGCCTTAGGCAGATTCATCCACAATTCAGCAGATGCTTGTAAGTAATATTCATCTGAAAGTTAAAACAAAAAGCCCCAGCAGAAGTATCATGGATGCATGGTTTCTGAAAGTCACAGCCTTTTGAGAGCTAGCCAGACCTTTGAATATGGTTAGCTTGATTTCTGAGAGAGCATTTGCCCAAATGAATGAAATGGGTAGCAAGCACAGTGTCTGAAATTTGACACTCAAGTTTTTCTCTCTCTTGTTTCTTAATCAAATACATAGAAACTCAAAAAAGAGCAACTAACTGCTTCAGAGAAATAGAGAAAAATAAACTAAAATGCATTTACTTTTTAACAAGTAAAACTATATATACACACACATATATATACATATATACGTATACACACACCCATGTATATACATATATATGTATATGTACACATATATACACGTATATACATACATATGTACATATATATATATACACACACATTTATATATGTATATACCATAAGCTCAATATTGAAACAACAGTATTGGAAATAAATTCTCAAATAACCTCAGGTGAGAAAAAAAAAAGTAGAAATATTCTAGAATGGTAGTAGAGTAGTAGAATGGTTCATGTTCCTAGAAAACATGAACCACAACAGACAGTTTTAAAGTATCTTTGTACACACAAAGAAAAATGACACTTATATAAAGTAACACCAACACCACCTGTTGTACTGCAAAACCTGTCTAATTCTCTTATTCTTTCCCAAAGAGTGTTCTTTTTTATTGTTTGGTGAGTAGAAAAAAACCCTGTCTATGCAATGGACAGTAAATAGGAAAAAACCCCTTGGCTAAGAGAGAAGAGACAGTTCCCACCTGAGGCCTTACTCTGCCACCACTGTGCAGCTCACACAACAAAACAGTTTGGATATTCATTATTTAGGTATGGTGATGTTGCTACAGCAACATCATGTGCTACATACAACTCTAGTTGCTTTTTTTGGTAGCAGCTAAATTAATTTTAACATTTTAATCGATTTTAAAATTTTTGTTAGGTTTTTTAGTTATTATTATTTAGAATCAGGTACAAACCCACCAGCATTTGACAACTGGCCTTGTTGCTCACAATTGATAACAAAGCAGAAACAATTTCCACCAATCCTATACAATATCTGGGGGCAAGCCCCAACAGAAGTGCTGTAAGCCTTTACCTGTGACACCCTGTTGATTTTACACCACAGCACAACTTCGGTGGGTTCTCATGAGGTAGCTGAGGTAGACCTTCCTTTAATACAAAGTTGCTTGAAGTGATAGGGTGTCGGAACCCAGAATGTCCCTTGGACACTCTTGGATGTTCTGGGCCCAGGTCAAAAGCATTTGAGACGCTGGAATGCAGCCACAGACCCCTGTGGCTTTGAACCTGATCCATGGAACAATTTACCAACCTTGCAGGAAGAACAAGAAATCGCAAAAGTTTAGATATTATAGTAGACGTAGTCACAAAGTGAAAGGAAGAATTTTTGAGTGCTGTACAGGGGGGTTTGAGGCCTTGTACAGAGGAGTCTGAGTTTTGTACATGGGGGTCAGAAGTTCTAAGATGGAGGGACTTGGGTGTGCCCTGTCCTCTTTCCTTCTTCTTCCTAACCTCCATGTTCTTGGTGATGTTGGCATTCACAGATTGGTTTAGAGCAGAAAGTCACTGTTCAGTATAGGTGATGGGCATTGGGGAAAAACTGTAAACATCTAATACGTAATGTATGATATAAAAGAGGGCACCAGCCCCCTGGGTGTTGGAGTGTACTCTTGCCTGACTGCTGAATGGACCGCAGCAGCTTGGGGAGAAATCTTTTAGATAACATACAATAAACTACCTTGAGACCGGATGGCTGAAGACTACTGAGTCTTTCTTTGGAGACGTGGGTTGGAGGAGAGACTTTTCCACTTTTCCGGGTCACCCCAAATGCCCGACAACACAACAACATTCCTACAACTGGCCACCCTGGGAGGGCAGTGGCGAGAAGCCAATTAGGCAGACGACCTCCACCTTTCCGGCTCACCCCAACCAGGGGTGAGTTCCTACAATAGGGCACAAAAGGGGCATGAATCTAAGGAACAATAGTTGAAACAACAGAGACTTGTCAGGAATGTCTGTAGACACATTTGGTTGTGGCTGATTATTTACTAGTGAACAACAATTTCACTGCCTTGCTAATTTGTAAAATGTAACATAGACTGTGACTCTTTGTATCTCATTAAGTTTTAACTCCTATAATCAAACTCCTAAATCTGAGCCTCCTTCTACTAGAGAACAATGCAAAATCCATTTGCATCAATTTTAAAATGAGTAATTTTAAACTGATATTTTTGTTTTATTTGCCTTCTTTCAGTGTTCAGGCCTTTATTATATTTCACTGATCTATAAACCTTCATAAAGTTCTCTCAAGGCCTACATGTTGCATCCTGGGTTTGGGTTCAAATTATGGGTTTTTTCTTTGTTAGCTTTCCAGTTCTCTGTACCCTCGTGCATCCCCCGGGTTTTCCCCTAGTGCGGTTTCCGTGCCCGTCTCCCCATTCTCGCGGTCCCACTCGGCCCAAAGCCCCGTGTCCGCCCCTGCCGTGTTCCCATTGGTCGCTGTAGTATACGTCATCACCACGATATCTGTACCCATTGGGCGGGAGGGCACCCCATCCGCCCTGTCCCTCCCCTGTTTGATCCCACTCCTCGGCATGCTCGAGGCCATTTGCGTCCGTGCGAAGCTGGGAGCGGCTGCAGCTTTTCCACCGCAGCTCTCGCAGCCAATAAAGCATCCAGCCGCCACGTGGATAGATTTGGACGACTTCCCTGCCTCTTTGTTTCTTCCCTCACGCCGACGGCGAAGCGCGGCCAACAGCCCACCCCGCAGCACGGCAGCAAAAGCGCCCGGGAACTGCGGTGAGCCCCGGCCCCGACGAAAAGCTGAGACGCCTAAGCCAGGCGTTCGAGAGCTGACCGGGGCTGAGAAAAGTAACGAGTAGCCGCGAGTGGCACCCAACGTCAGGGCCACGGCCAGCACAAGGCTGCGGAGCAGGCAGAGAGTCACCACAGAGCACTTGGGAACCGCGCAGAGAGAGAGCGCTGCCGAGACGAGCGAGCGCGATCCACACGGAAAACCGCTGCCGCCACCGCAGGGTCGCGGTCCACGACGGAAAAGTGCTCCGTGCCGGACTGAAAACGGGAGCAAGAGCCCCCCCGAAGTAAGTCAGTGATGTCTCCGCCACCCACAGGAAAACACGCTGTGTTTTTCCGCGTGGGACTGGAAGCGCAACCATTCACGGCTACGGAATGCTGAAGAACGGACACTTCCCGGGAAAGAAGACCCTGGTAGCAGCTTTTATTTGCGAAGATTCTGGTTTGGTGAGTGATTAGCCGCGGGGGGTACCCGGCTGATACTTCACGTGGGTGGGCTCTGCTGCGTTTCCAGGGGTACAGAGCACGCAGCGCACAGCGTGTGCGGCGGGCCGCCGGGGTCTTTCGCGTTTTTTGCTTTTTTTTTCTTTCGCTTTTTCTGCACCAGGGGTGAGGCTGTGGGTAGAAATAGCATGGGGACCACTCTATCTACCCAACAAAGGGAATTCTATACCCAAATTAAGGGGATTTTATCGGTAAAACATCCCTACCCCAAAAATTCAGTCAAGCAGTTTGTACGATGTCTCTGCTTTTCCTTTCCACATGTAACCGCGGAGGATGCTCACAGAACAGAGTTCTGGGAGCAAGTAGGAGCCAGGTTAGCAGAGGGAATCAACAGGGATCCCTCTGTGAAAGATTGCTTCCCAAAGCTCCATTTGCTGATCTTGGAAGTTGTAAAAGTGGGGTTCGCGCGAGAAGCGACCAGGGAAAGGAAAGAGCCATCGGGCAAAACTGTTGTTTCCCCTGAATCCATTTCCCCATCCTCTCCTACCCCTTTTTCCCCTAACCCAGGTAGGCAGAGGGGAGTACTCCGCCGCTCTGAGGCGCAGGTCATCCCCACAGACGTGGACCGTGCTCCTGGCTTCCCCGAGCCGTCCCGGCACCCCCGCCTTAGTGGAATTAGCTACTCTGCTGAGGAACTAACCCCAAACCCCTTTTCCAATCCCTTTTTCCCGGTTAGAAATCCTATTTCTGGCGCTACCCCGCGCTGCTCTGCTCCCCTGAATCCCTTTCTTTGTCCCCCTGAGGAGGCCGCAGCTACATGGCTAGGGCCTCTGTCTTCCCAAGATGGAGGGTGGCCACATGGAGGGGTTTCTTCTTCCCGTAATCCCCTTGTCCCCTTTGTTCCCTGTATCCCCACCTTTGACCCCACCCCCTCCAGCTTCCCTGTGGGTGTGGGCACCGCCCACTCCAGGCATCGGGTTGCCACCCCTCCCCCTGTTCCCCCTCAGGTGTGTGTTCCCTTCTTCCATGTCCTGCCTGCCGCAACATCAGCCCCACCCTCCCCCGACAGGGAGGGCTCTGTCACCTCTGCCCCGCTGTCCCATGGAGAAGATTCTCCCCACCCTGTCCGCCCTGTCCCTCGTACCCCACCCCCACGTCCTCCCACGTCCTCCTGCTCCTCGGATACCCGGGGGGGAGAGGGGGAGAGGGGAGGGGACGGGGCCCAATCTATGAAGTCGAGCAGTCGCTCCGCACTCCAGCCTCCTACACCAGGGGAGGGGAAAACCCTACGTGGACACCCCTTCCCTATCAATCCATAAAAGAGGTCTGCAAAACATCACGTGATTTTGGACAAAAAAGCCCCTTTTTAAAAGGCATTTTAAAAGCGACTTTAACGTCTGGAACCATAGTGCCAGCAGACCTTAAGCGTCTGTTTAGCTGCCTGCTTCTCCCATCAGAATACAGCCTGTGGTAGAGGAGGTGGAAGAAACTGGCAGCAGACCTGCTTCCCGAAATCCGAGAAGGGCCTTACAGCCTAGATTTTGCGGAAGAACCAATCACTTTGGAACATCTTGTGGGCGAAGGAGAATGGAGTGAAGAGCAACTTCAAGCTCGGGGAATTCCAACGGCCGTGCTGGACATGTCCAGGGGTGTAGCAGAGCGTGCGTTCCTGGGCATGCCCACCAAGGACCCGATGGTTCCCTATACAGCGATTAAACAAGGTGTCGCAGAGCCTTTTGTAGATTTCGTAGACCGGGTCTGGGCAGCAGTCGAGAGACGGGTGGAGAGATCTGAACACCGAGACGGGCTAGTCCTAGAAGTGGTGCACATGAACGCCAACACCATGTGCAAAAGGATCATCCTGTCGCTGCCGGCCTCACCAGCGCCGACCCTCGACCAGATCATCGAGGAGTGCACCCTGAAATTGCACCTGATGGAGGAAGAGGCCCCAAAGAGACCTAAAGACAAGCTGGTTGCATCAGCTGCTGCTCCTCCAAGGAACTCAGCTCCGAAGCGACTTCCATCCACACGCCGATGCTTCCACTGCCATCTGGAGGGACATTTTCAGGATCACTGCCCACTTCTAAGGACTATACCAGCCGGGTCTGCGTGAGGAGAGAGGAGGGACAGGAACCCCACAATCCCAAAAAACTAGGAAAGGAACGCGCACTTGCCTCGTGTGCTGATAAAAATGAGGCAAGTCGTGGTGCCGCGAGAGGAGCCGCGATACACCATCTAGTCCCATCTGTAAGCGGCTGCCTCTCAACTACTGACATCGGGGAGCCTTATCGGCTCCGACTCACCAATTCTGTCCACTTTCGTTCCCAGGACTGGCATTTCTTCATAGCAGATGCAGAGCTTCTATCACACATCTGCCACTGTGAAACCAGGAGGAAGGAGGACCTTCTGAACTGTAGGTACCTCATGGTCGGAGACACAAAAAGCACCCCACTGGAGATAGAGGTTCCTCCGATAATTTCCACCCTTAATCCGAAGCTCTTCTATCTTGTGGCACGCTGTGTCCATCCCCCACTCTTCCTGCCTAAGGGCCAGGTTATTGCACAGGCAATTCCTATTCCTTGTGCTCTGTGTAATGACCTGGAACTCTCAGTCTGTTATGCTGGGAAGTTGGGAGAGGAAAAACCCCTCGTATGGTGTAAACTCAAGTGCGAGGAGCATTCTGCATACCTTCAGGGGATGTTGGACACAGGGGCAGACGTGACGGTCATCCCACCACATAAGTGGCCGTCACACTGGGAGCTGCAAAGCATAGCCACGCCAGTCTTAGGACTAGGCGGGCCCCAGCCAGCAAAGCAATCAAAAAATATTATCCAAATTAAGGGTCCGAATGGACTGCTAGCCTCAGTACATCTGTTCGTGATCGATTGTAAATTTACACTATGGGGGAGAGACGCCATGTCCCAGTGGGGAGCCAAATTGGAATTTCCGGCCCTCCAACATTTTTAGGTGTGGCCACTGAGGAGCACCCCACACAGAAATTAACATGGCTCACAGATAAGCCTGTCTGGGTGGAGCAGTGGCCGCTAAGTAAACAAAAACTACAGGCGCTCACAAAACTAGTGGAGGAGGAATTGGCAAAGGGACATATAGTCGAAACTAACAGCCCCTGGAACTTTCCGATGTTTGAAATTAAAAAACCAGGGAAGGACAGCTGGTGACTTCTCCATGATCTAAGGAAAATTAATGAAGCCGTAGAAAATCTGGGCTCTCTCCAACCGGGTATGCCATCTCCATCTATGCTCCCCCAAAATTATCATTTGGCTGTAATTGACATTAAGGATTGCTTCATTCAAATCCCGCTCCATCCGGATGATGCTCCCCGTTTTGCCTTCTCTGTACCCTCCATCAACAGGGAAGGCCCTATGAAGCGCTACCACTGGACAGTACTACCTCAGGGGCTAAAATGTTCCCCCACTTTATGCCAGTGGTATGTCGCCAGGGTTCTGTCCCCAGTGCGTGCCAAGTGGACATCCTGTATTTTCTATCATTACATGGATGACGTGCTGATTTGTGCCCCTGACAGCGAGGTCCTACAAGCAGCTCTGGAGGACACTGTTAGGGCCTTGTCAGTGGCCGGATTCGAACTACAAAAAGTGAAGGTACAGTTACTGCCACCCTGGAAGTACCTGGGCCTAGAAATTAATAACCAAACGATTAGGCCTCAACAAATTCAGATAAGTAACAACCCCAAGACGCTGAATGACATCCAGTGCTTGTGCGGATCGCTAAATTGGATCAGGCCATGGCTGGGACTCACCACGAGGGAACTATCCCCTCTTTTTGACTTGTTAGCAGAAAGGGAGGGGGATGAGGGTTTAATTTCCCCAAGAGTCCTGACCCGGGAGGCCAGAGCCGCACTCGAGAAGGTCCAAACCACCATCGCGAGCAGGCATGCCCATGGCTGTCAACCAGGCCTGCCTTTCCGCTTCATCATCTTAGGTGAGTTACCCCATTTATATGGTATAATATTCCAGTGGGACAAGGGCCAACAGAACCCCCTCTTGATAATAGAGCGGGTGTTCCTTGGCCACAGACAGTCCAAAAGTATCACCAGGCCACAAGAGCTGATGGCGCAGCTCACAATACGGGCCAGGGCTCGTCTGCAAGTACTAGCGGGTTGTGACTTCACATGTATCCACCTCCCCATCAAAACATCCATGGGGAAAATGACCAAGGAGACCTTTGAACACCTTCTCAGACAAAATGAAAATTTGCAGTTTGCTCTAGACAGCTTCTCAGGCCAAATTCAAATTGGGCATTCTGGCCATCATCTGTTCAATACAGAATTCAAATTGTTGCCGAGAGAATTGCAAAGTAAAAAGCCACTCAAAGCACTGACAGTGTTCACAGATGGGTCAGGGAAGTCCCACAAGTCAGTAGTGACTTGGAAAGACCCAGAGACTCAGTTGTGGGAATCAGACGTTAAGGTGGTGGAAGGTTCCCCACAAGTAGGTGAGTTGGATGCTGTCGTGAGGGCTTTTAAAAAATTCGATCAACCTTTTAATCTAGCCACAGATTCGGCATATGTGGCAGGAGCAGTGTCTAGAGCTGAACATGCAATTGTAAAAGAGGTCCCAAATCAAGTCATCTTCAGGTTGCTCACAGAATTAGTACACCTGGTTTCTAACCGTGAGCATCCCTTTTCCTACATACCATCTGGTATGCTCCTCTAGCACTGGCATAGCAACAAAACTGTGTCTTAAGTAAAAACAAGTCAAATGTAACAGCTCCAATGTTGCATGTAAAGCAAATCTGTATATAAATATATTCTTTTCAAATTTCTGCTGCCGTTCTTAAGGAAAAAAAAAATCTCACTATCAGCCTTCAAAACAACAGCAGACAGCAATCTGTCAGTTCTCCAGTAAGCACGAGCTTTCTAACCAGTGTCATTAGCACCTCAAAAAAGACGTTTTCCCTGCCTTGCTTGCCAAGAATTCACAATAGCTTGTCAACAATATTAATACCTACCAATTACCCAGTCTTTCCAAGTTCAAAGCACTGTAAAAACTGAAGTAATCTGCTGCAGCATTTTCTAGGTTCATGCTAATTCCTGTAAATGAAATGCTTTTAAAATATGGCATGTTCTGGAGTGTTTTATTTAATTCCCTTCATTTTCACTGTTTTCTTATCTTGAACTTGCTTTTTCTCCCAAGTTCTGGAATTTATGTTTTTTTTCTTATTACTTTTTCCCCAAGACTAATGTTCCTGACCACCCTGTTGAGTCACAAACACAGACTGACCTATGTGTATGCTCCCCTTTATACTTACTTTCTCCAGGTTCATCTTTATTTTCTCAACTTTTCCAACATTACTCGTTCAGCTTTGCAGCCTCACAGCCCATTTGTCTCTGCACACTTTACAGCATTGTTTGTGTCCTCTAAGTCAGTCAAACAACTGACTTGACATCTATCACATGCAGTTTGTCATCCTTTCCTCGGGGAAAAAGGGGTCAAAGTCTTGTCAGAGTCCTTAACCTTTAGATGTGTTGCAATAAGTCAGTGTGAGGCAAGCCCATCAGAGGTGCTAACAGCAATACTAACGCTTTGCAGAGAAGCTCATGAGCTTTGCCATGGTTATCAAGTCCCAAGAAAGATCCAAATTCTCTGAGCTAAAGTAAAAGTGTCCTCAAGGACCATACTTTTTTTCTCCTCTAACCCACACCCAGCTTTACTTCTGATGTACTTACAAGCTTCTTCATTCCCATTTTTGGGGTAACTTGCCTTTTAATAAGTGGGTGGAATTTCAAGTTAGTAGGAGTCTGAGCTTGTGCTGACAGGCAAAAGTCTCTTCCATTTTCACACTGACCTGCTCTGTGCATGAAAGCCCTTGATCTCTTGCCTTTTTATATGTCAACAGTAAGTCTAGCTCAGGCACTCCTTCTCCAGCACAATTTAGCCCTCCTCAGAGAATAACCTCAGGGGATGACCTCAGATGATCTCTGAACTGTGCTGTTCAGACACCAGCCAGTCTACAAATCCACCTGTGTCTTGGCATCCACCTCTGGCGGCGAAATCGCTCTTCTGTTCCATTTACACTGTGACTTATTTGTATTTGGGATTAGCAGAAGACAGTTTCCAACAAATTGAAACTCATCTATTATCCAAATTGTAGATTAATATTTGATGTGAAGGTAAGACACTGTCACTGAAGCTTGATTTCCTCCAAATCCTTTTGCTTCTCAGGTGTTTGTCCACTGCAATTTATAAGTCAAATAACTTTAAGGGTGAAGGAACATCCTATGAGCCCAGAACTACAGAGCTGGCACAATGGATGGGTAAGTGGCTTCTTATTCTGGTTTTCTGTTAGCTAGCCTAATCTCTCCAGAATGTCGTTATTAGCTGCTGCACCTGGCTCACCAGTATAATGCTTATTCATTTCTGCCAGGCTTTAAAGCACTTGATTTCATGGCTGGCTGGTACATTAACGGGTAAAGGTAGTTTCAGTACCTCTTTGCCGCTTCAATATTTAAGGCCACCATTTCAGCCCTGGCAAGGTTCTCTGCACAATACCAGGTAACCTCAGGTGCCTTTGCAGACCTAGCTGCACATGCTCTGTGACCACACATCCACTGAAACCCAGCATGGCAGCAGGCCCTGATCCAAGACAGCAAAAGGAGGTGTTTTCCCACCTATTCTGCTAAAGGAACACAATGCTGAAACCATGTCAAGGAACCTAAGCTGAAAACTGTCCTAAATCCACACCTGAAGCATGGGGTACCATGTAGGTGCACAGTTTGTGCTAACTGGGAGTGGGGCTGTGGCCAGCCTCATCTCCAATGGGCTACAGCTGTGAAAAGCAGGTGAGCAGCATTGACAGCAATGAGCCATGGAGTGCCCAGGTGCACTGACCATCACCAAAGGGAACAGAGGGCACACAGGTGCCATGCATGGACATGAGGGTATAAAAGGTTGGGCTGAAGAACTAGGAAGAGCAGACACTTAGTGATTTCTGCTATGGTATGGTGTTGCCCTGTATGGGTTGAAGCCTTCTGAAATGGTATGGGGATACTCTGTGTATCAGGGCCGTCTCAACTGCGACATGTGCTGCGACAGTACTATCCAGAGAGACCTGGACAAGCTTGAGAAGTGCATCTATGGGAACCTCATGAAGTTTGACAAGGCCAAGTGCAAGGTGCTACACCTGGGTCAGGGCAACCCCCGGTCTTAATACAGGCTTAGGGGATGGACAGATTGAGAGCAGCCCTGCCTGGAAGGACTTGGGGGTGCTGCTGGGTGAGAGGCTGGACATGAGCTGGCTATGGGCACTCACAGCCCAGAAAGTCAAACATGTCCTAGGCTGCATCCAAAGCAGCGTGGGCAGCAGGGGAGGGAGAGGGGATTCTGCCCCTCTTCTCTGGTGAGACCCCACCTGCAGGGCTGCATCGGCTCTGGGGTCCCAGAACAGGACAGACAAGGACCTGGTGGCTTGAGTCCAGAGGAGGGCCTCCAAGATAATCAGAGGGATGGAGCACCTCTCCTATGAGGGAAGATTGAAAGAGTTGGGATTGTTTGGTGTGGAAGAGAAGGCTTAGGGGAGACCTAATTGTGGCCTTCCAGTACCTGAAGGGAGCCTACAAGAAAGATGGAGAGAGACCTTTTACAAGAGCATGGAAGTGGACAGGGCAAGGGTGAATGGCTCCAAATTTAAAGGGAGTAGGTTTAAATTAGACATTTGGGAGAAATTCTTTACAGTGATCCTGGTGAGGCACTGAAGCAGGTTGCCCAGAGGAGTTGTGAATGTGCCATCCCTGGAAGTGTTCAAGGGCAGGTTGGATGGGGTTTTTTGCCTGGTCTAGTGCAAGGTGTCCCTGCCCATGCCAGGGGCTTGGAACTAGGAGTCTTTAAGGACCCTTCCAACCCGAACTGTTCTTCGACTGTATGACCCCTTATCTTAGGGTTCCAGATCTCCTATGATTCTCTTTTTGTGGTTCTCCACCCAAACTTTTCAGCTTGGAGCTGGGGGCCGGGATGTGAACACGCGATGATCTGGAATCACAAACGCCACTCGCGCGGTGTCTGGAGTTGGAAGCCGCAAAGCCGCTCGGTCCCGGCGGCAGCGGCGAGAGGCCCGAAGAACTCGGAGCCGCAGCCACGGCCGCGTCCCTGCCGGCCCTCAGGGCAGCGCTTCCCGCCGCTCTCCAGGGGAAAGGCGCACGCGCCCGCGCGCTCCGGCCGGGCCAGGCGATTGGCGGGAGCGGCCGTGACGTCATCGCGGCGCGCCGGCAGCCGCGCGCACCGCTCCTGAGGGGAGCGCGCCGTGCTCGCGCCGCCCGGGCCTCCTCGCGCGCTCCTGCCCGGGCCCGGCCCGGCTCCTGCCGGCCGCTCCCTCCCGCCGCGCGACAGGTGCGTGTGCGCGGCGCGGCCGCCGTGAGATGAGGAGGGAGTGTGGGTGGATGGATGGGCAGGCAGGAGCCTTCCAGCTGCCTGGCAGCGCCCCTGGCCTCGCGTTCCTGTGGGAGCGCCGGCCGGTCCCTTCGCCGGCATTTTCCTATCTGTATTAGACGGGCCCTGCCGGCTCTCTCCCCTTCCTGGCTTTTCCCGCAGAAAGGTTAAGAAGATGAGCCTCTACAATTTGGACCGGTTCCGCTTCGAGAGGAAGGGGAAGGGCGCGGAGCAGGTGTCGCCGTCCCCGCCGGCGGCCTGCGCGGAGGCACCTGTCGCTGCTGCCGCGGTCCGTGCCGCTGGAGGGGATGAGGAGGAAGGTACGGATGACAACAAGAGGCCAGACACTCCGGCTTCGGACGTGACAGAGAGAACCGGTGAGTCAGGTGTTTTGCATGAAGTATAAAGGCAGTGTAAGCATTTAATTTCTAGAGATAAAGTAATTAACTTTTTTTTTGGTGTCTGTCATTTTGGGTTTTGCCTCCTTTATTTGTTTTACAAATGTGTTTTTCTGCGCAAATATTTCACAACAATTTCCACAAAAGTATCCTCATTTATAGCAGTGTATGCTCTAATTGAACATGTGCATTTACAGGCAGATTGTTAACCTTCTGAAATAACTTGTTTTTTTAAATTGATTAAGTAAGCTTCAAATTAAATGTTGAAAGAGTGTTATGTTTTCCTATTTGTAAACTCTATTTACTGACACTTATTTTACACTAACATTTCAGGGTTTTCAAGGTAGAAATGGCTTTTATTTGTCTGATAGATACAACATTTAGCTTTCTGAGTAGAGTCCTTGGCTAATGCATCGTGGAGCATCACAGATGGAATTGAAAAGAGAGGGAACAGTTTCTTTTCACTTGGGCCTGGTTTTGTAAAGAGCTGAGAGACCTGGTACTGATTCTCAGAAGCTGACTGTGTTAATGGCTTTGTTGTAGTGTTTGTCCTCTTTGGGGGCAGAAGCTTGGGGTTTTCATGGAAATGTGAAAAACTTGATCGTGTCTTAGTGTGTTAGTTTCCTTTGGCTGAGACAGTAGGGATGTGCTGTTCCTGTTTAGATTTGTTGGTTAATACTAATGACTGAAGTTGCTGTTGGCTGTGTAATCACATTCACCTGTGTGTTTTTCCTGTTACTGAGGGAGTAAGATTTGAAAAACAGACAGTATCTCCTGCTGACTATGTGGTACTTCTCAGACATGCCGTTTAACTTGTAGTATAGTTGTCGAGTTACAGGTGTTATTGGAGAGATCAGACAGAGTATGACTATGCATTTATTCAAAAAATGAAACAACAATGTCTTGATGTTGTTTAACTACATTTTTGCATGTGATTTTTCTCTTGGTGCAGGGCAGTTTTTCACAATACCTTATCTACATAATAACAGAGAACCATTCATGCACAAGGAGTTCTTTTTTAAAACTGAATTACAGGAGGTGGATATTTACTCTTCCCTAAATTTTGGTTTAGTGTCAGTTGACTGTTTTCAGTTGATTGGAGTGCTCTTGTGTTTACTTTAGTAAATATTAAGCAGTGTTCTGCATTAAAATATATAAAACATGTAAGTTGCCAGTCTGGAACTGAGTAACCTGTCCACTTGCAAAGAATGTTTTGGTGACAGGGAGAACTCTACAGAAGCAGCAAGCAGCTGTTAATTCTGGTTTCTGCTGATGTGTCTTTGCAGTGTATGGCACAGTGGGCACTCTGAAGAAATGCACTTTGGAACAGGTGTTCCCTTCCTGTTTGTGGTAAATCATTGTCTTGTGCTGTGGAGGAGTTACCGAGTGCAGGGGCCCTTCTTGAACTGTGAGTGTAGTTCTGCAGTAATGGATGGTGCTGCTTGTTTTGTTGGCTTAGTATTTTGGGGATTTACTTTATTTTAATATTGTACTTCTTCCTTTAATCTGCCTGTGGGCTTTGTCAGTGTAAGCATGTAGCTAGACCATAACTGCCAACAAATGTCAGTGCTTGTTTTTTTCAAAATGCTGGTTTCCCTTGACTTAAATTCTGCAGAGATAGGACTGTGGAGAAGGGGTGTAATACCAATTTAGGGGCATTAGTTTAGATACAAGGTAATAAAAAGAAAGGTGAAGGCCAACCTAAAAGACATGTAATTCGCAACTAAGTAGTTGTGAGGAAAACTAGTGGGAGATGGTGGTAGCTAACAGTGAAACAGGGTAGAGTGCAAGAGGAGGCAAAACTACAGCAGGTGTCCAACGGAAATCAGCATCCATGGACACGGATGCTGGTGTAGAACTGGGGCACTAATTAACATTTAAAATTGAGAAGTAATTATTAGTGCTCTGCATATACGTAATACTTCATCTTTCACAGATATTGAGTGTTTAGAGAAGTGTGAGTGGTTTAGTGACTTTTTCTCCCACTTATTTGCACATCAATGTTATGTAACCTATTTAAAGAATTAATAACCTTTTAAGAAATGAAATCACATTTTCTGCATCTACAGAATTTAATGAAAAATAAAGCACTTACATAATGTCTGCATGATATGAGGCACTTAAATGTAATAGAGAAGACTGGATTTGATTAGCAGATGCCTGTCCTTGTTTCCTAATTAGTGTCAGGAAGACAGAATTTTTCTTGGTTTGGGTCAAATAAAACAGTTACTTTTTTTTGGTTTTGTTGTTGTTATTTCTGAATGGACATGGAAAGGCCCAAAGATGAGTTTATGGCACTGTGTACTCTCTGCTGCTAACTGCACCAACAGGTCACACTATGGAGTTGTTCTGTTCGAGAAGCCGTTTACACCAGGCTCACCAAAAATAACTTGCCCTAATGCTCAGTGCCTCATGTGAGGATGAAAATTACTCAGATTTCTTCTGAAGACAAAATGATTAACAGAATACTGGTACAAGAAACTGGGGAAAGAAGAGAAGAGTGATCTTTATTTCACTATACAAACAAAAATGCTATTAAATAGCTAACAACTTGGGGTTGTTGGTATTTTTTTTTTTGCTAACAACTTTGGTATAGTGCAACCACTGCGTGTATCTAAAAAGAATTGAATAATCTTTATCCTTCAGGAGCACAAATAGTTCAGTATAATTTCTGAGAGATTGCTTCAGATTTCTGTTTCATCAAGTGCCCTGAAATGCGCCTCTAACAAAGTATAGGATTGTCTAAATGACATCCATCTTCAAAAAATATAGTCGCAAGTTGTCTGTTGTGTCATGAACCACCATTATCTTTTTAGCTATTTTCTTTAATTTTGTTTTCCCAGAACAAACTAATATTGGTAGATGGTTCTGTACCCCATTTATGTCTGTAGGTCATGCTTCTTGTTCCTTTGTGTTGAACATGCATCCCTTCTGCTTTAATAAGCAACTTGTGGTGTGATGGCCACAAGAATTGGTCATCTTTGTACACTTGTCTGTATTCAAAATTATGCAGACCTGCAGTGGCTTTGCAGCCAGGTTGTAGGGAATAATTCTGGACTGCATTTACTGGGACAGACTGGAGACAGTTACCAAATTATATATGGTAGACATCTCTAAAAAGAGTTGGAAAATACACTGGAGTGGCTTACTGTAGTTTTTCATGCAAATTAGTATTATTTACTGAATAGTACTATTTACTGAATCTCTTAATCTGTTAAGGAAACAGTGAAGAATCTTAATTTTCATTTAGATGTTTTTAATTATGTAATTAGCTCAGTGCACTGAGATAATGAGATTATTCTACACAGTTGTAGGAATGGAGCGGAACTGTACCAGACCTGCACAAATTAAAATAATTACCAACATGAATTTCAAAATGAGGCTTTTATTCTGGTCTCAAAGAGCATGCTTAATAAGCTTCCAAAAAGAATTGAAATAAAAGTTGTAAAAGAAATTAAACTACAATGTATAACCCCGTTATTGATGGCTGATTTTGTTGATATCCTCTCTGTACTGTTTGAATATGTATCCTAAATGACTACACTTTGAGATTATAATGCTCAAAGCTCACTGGCACTGGGACTGCTCTTTTTTTGTTCTTATGTCATTTTCTCTAGGATCTGAGCAAGTCCTGTCTTTTGCTTATGTCTCAGTTTGTAGAGAGTAATTCTACTTAAAGTATTTCTGGAAAAAAGTGATGACTGCAGTATCAAGTGAAGTTTTCTAAGGGTTCATGGGAAGATATGTTGAAGTAATCATAATTTTAAAAGGGCTGCTTTAAGAAGTACCTTAGAATAATACTGACAGCTAGGATTACTTTAGCCAATGGAAAAGACTTTCCTTTGAAAAGGGAATACTTAATACCTTGTAGACGTGAGCAGCATGTGCTTGATACTGTTTTCCAAAACTAGGTGGAAGTTACTTTCTATTTGACAAGGCTTGTTGGGCAATGTTGGTAAATGTGGTAGGCCTCTTAAGTATTGCCTCAGTTTTTGCTTTGGTTTTACCTTTGTTTTCACTTGGGAGAGAAGCTGGCTTTCTCAGAGTGTGGTGTATGATTTGTGTAGGAAGTTGTGTTTAGAATTACAGGGCAGTGTATTTGCTTTTAATGATACCAAAAACTGGTGGTTGTTGTTGGGTTTTGGTTTTGATGTTAATGTGTACATATCGGGATACTTATGAGTGTTCCTTTTCTGGCCTCAGAGTCAAAAGCTGGTCTTATGATTGCAGGCATCCCTTAATAGTTCTTTTGAATTGCCTGTAATCAGAAAATTCTGCCTCCAACAATTACATATTGTGGCTATAACTTTAGTCTATTACTATGCTACAAGGTTACAGTTTGCTCTAAATATGAGGAACTCCTTATTACATGTGTGATTTCTGCTTCCCCCCCACTTAGTAGGGGACTCTGTTCAGTGGAATAGGTGGAAGAAGGGCAGAAGACTGGGCTTTTTTTTTTGAGAGGGAGAATGCTTTTTTTTTTTTTTTTTTTCCCAGGCAACTCAGCATTTTCTAAGTATGGGAGTTAGGATCTATCATGAAGACTGGACAGTACTTGCTAAATAGAATGAGAAATCACTAAGTGAAATGTTAAATACTCTTTATTTAAATATAAATCTTAGGCTTATACTGTAAAGAATAAAATTACTTCTAAGACTATCATATTTTTTGTAAGATTTCCTTGTGTTTTTCCTTTAAATTCAGTAAGGGTGCCTCTTAGCAAAGTTGTCATGAGCACCTGTCCTTTCTGTGTCACACTGCTTGCAAAGGGAATTTGTTTGAAATTTAGTTTAATCTAAGGCGAAGCTCCATGAAAACTGCCTTGATCCATTCTGTTAATTCAGTATAGATGTGAAATTCTCATGTTTCTTGAGACCTGTTTTGATATTGAATCACATTTTTTAATGTGTTTTGTGTTTCTATCCTATTGTGATAGCCTTTGCCCTGATAACCCAACTTCATAATGTTCCCAAAGGTCTCTTTTGCTCCTTTCCTGTATTCATCTCAAAACTTAATCAGTTTTCAGATGAAGCAACTGCATCAAGGACAGCACATCTCCTTCCTAAAATGGACAGATAGAAGAAGGTACTGCTCAGGAGGCTTCCACTGCCAACATGTTGATCTTGGATGCAGGGAGGTCTGTCTTGTAACATGTACTACTGCTTCAGAACTAATAATTTTTAAGCATTCCTAAATTTGCATGTGTATGGGCTTTTCAAAATAAGATTAATTTGCAAAGTGAGACTTTTTCCTCTTCTAAAAATCATTACCATAATCCTGTGTTGTGTTTTGAAAGTGATAGAAATTACTTAGATTTTGATAAATCTACTAAAACTAGGTCTTTTATCACAGTTGAAGGAACTGGACACCATGTAGCTCCTTTCTGCATTTGACTGTCAGATTAATTTACTCTAGCTTCATCTGTGTCTGCTGGCAAATCAGCTTTGCAAACTGATGTTACATTCTAGTAATTTGACTCAGCAAGTTTCTGCATTACTGAATAGAGACAGAAGAAACTACCTTTACTTCCAGCCAAAATTGTGGTTCTGGAGTTAGCAGCACCACTGGTGCTTGGTTCACAAGCCCATGAGTTTTAAAAAAGGATGGGTGTGTTAGAGGGGAGAGGATGCCTGTGATCCGTTCTTTGTGTTATGAGATTTTAAGGTATTTTTATTTGAGGACTTCTAGTGACAGTAGTATCACTAAAACACAGCTTTCCCAGAAGCTGGTGGCTGATTCTCCTGCCCCTTATCCTGGTGTTTTTCTGTGTGTGGCTAAGGCCACCTTTGTTGAAGGATCCATTCAGTGCAGGTCACTCAGTGTGTGGCTGCAGGTTGAGCTGTGGGTGCAGAGAGCCCCAGGCAGGAGGTGGGGAACTGCTGACCCCGTCAGGGCGCTGGGCACTCAGGAGCTGATGACTCCAGACTTTGCTGTACTTAGACTATGAGGGTGTAAAACCTCACAGGATTTTTTTTGGAGGGGGTTGCTCCTCAGAGGCACCAGCTGGAGCTGTGATTCTGTTACTGCACTGTGTTTAAATGACACCAGGGATCTGGACATCTGAGAGTGCTCTGGGAAACCTGGTGTGACTCTGTGAATGTGGGATCTGTAGCTGCAAAGGGGTCTTGGTCCCAGCTGAGGTGCTGCTGCCAGAGTGGCTCCTGGATGGTTGGACAGGGATGTTTCTTTAACAACCTGAAGTCTTAAGGCTTCAATGATTGCTCTTTTGAACTGTCATTTAAACCTTGTTGGTGTTTCCTTATAGACACTGAGTTACGTTCACCTCTATCCCTTTAACCACTATTAGAGCTCCATTTTAAAGTTTTCTTTTTCTGTAGTGTACTCTGTAACATTTGGTACCACATTTTTTTAAATTTATTGGGTGCCTTTGCCTTTCAAAGCTTGTGTAGTTTCCTGTGTCAGCAAATAACTTGTACTTCTAGGATTTATCTTTTCTTCAGTGCTACCACAGTGAGTTATTTAAATTTTATTTTCCACAAGATTTCTTTCATAAAGGAAAGGCTCTCTGCAGCTGTCATGTTCTCTGCTGTGTGCATCAATTTTTCTCTCTTCATAGAGAAAAGAGAAATATGCCTATGTTTCTATCCATGTTCTGATCAGCCTGGAAGTAGTTCAGAGGACCGTGCTCATTACTCATTTATCTAAAAATAAGTATTTATTTATTTTCAAATAGTTATTAACCTAAAATACGCGTTGTCTTAACCTTTGTAGTATAAAAATTGTTTGATGTAAGAGGGCTGAAGATCTTTTACCAGGTAAGTTCTCACTTAAATGCAGCTGACAGGAATTTTCTGTGCATGAGAGTGTGAGTTCTGTTTAACTGGCTGTTGTCTCTCTGAAAAAAATCACAGCTACCTGATGCGCTAAGTACAAATATTTGAAGTCATAAGTCATTGTCTCCTCTTTTTTCTCCCATCGAAATGTCTTGCACAGAGTATTCCACCATCCCAGAAACTCCTGAAGCTCAGAGGACAATAAAAGAGTCTTACTTCAAGCGCCAGCGAGGAGTGCACTTCATCGATGTGTCTGACAGTGAGGATGAGGAGCCAAGAAACGTCAGTGCTGCCAAAGAAACCCAGGCTCCGAGGGGAGAGGTGGTCTTAATGTACGCTTTGAGCCAGCTTTGTCGTGTCTCTGCACCCTCAGGGGTGTTCTAAGTTCAAACACTGAATTGAAAATCAGAGCCTAGGTTGGGTTCTTGTTTGCTCCTTTGGGATTCAGCTGCCCCTAACTAAACTTTACTGGTTTTCCAGGGAAGAAGTATCCTGCTAAAACATTTTCTCTGAGGGAGGAGTTCTGTGATGTTGAAACGTGTGATGTTTGTTCATTTACACATTTGTGCCTTTGCCCTTCTGAAATCCTTTTAGTGCAACTTGAAAACTTAACCATAAAACACTTGCTTTTACTAATTTTAAACTGTTGGAATTGATTTTTGTTGGAATTGATTTTTTTTGTATATGCAGCTATATTTGACAGGGAAGCAAATAGAGCTTTAGTGTGTTGTATGAGTCCCAAGGTAAACTTAAGTATGTGTTGTATGGTGTGTTTCCTATGCATAGTGAAAGCTCTTTCTTTCCTAAGTGATTTGGAAATTTATATTTTTGAATGTGCTGGGAAGGAAGAGTCACTGTGCAGGAGTCATTTATATGTGTGCTAAAAAGGCGGTGTTGAGAGAGCAGGTGAGACAAGCTGTAGCCATTTGTAACCATTTAAAGGAAGCCCTGCTAGTTGTATGTCTGTGTGGTAATCGTGCCCTCTAGATGTTCTTGTGCAAAAGAGCCAAGCAAAACGAGATGGCTTTACCCGCTTTTTTGATAGCCTAGTTGAATTAATGGGCAGAAAACTTTTGTGAGAATTGCAGCCTTAACAGGTGTTGCCTCTTGACAGGTTTTCAGTCCTATAGAGAGCATGGAGTTATCGGGGGTTTGCAGCAGAAGTGAAATAATGCATTTTCCTGCTGCTGTTACCTGAAATTTTGATGTTGTGTTGTTTGTTTCTTTTTTTAGTGTTTGCCCCCCAAAGTTTCAACTTAAGGCAGCTACTTGAAAAGGAGAAAATATTAGCACTTACAAGTGAACTCCTGCTTCTGCCTGTGATTTAAGTTGTAGATTGTGCAAGCAGACAGAGGTGGCCAGCTGGTTGCATGCATCAAATTGGCTTGTGTGAAGTGCTGTGTAAATGTAGTTACCCTGCTTCTGGGATCAGTCCCACCTGGCAGCAGTTCAAGTGGTTTTGTATCATATGGAGCTGATGCTGATAAGTCACACAGGATGCAACTTGCAGAGCCACTGCTTGCTGTTCCTGTACTGTGTTGCTGTTGTCAGGAGTGAGAGATGGACAGCAAGGTGATTCCCTAGTGGGATTGATGAAGATGCGTCTACGTCCTCTTGTGCTCCTCAGTATTCCTGTGTAGCCACCAGGCACCTCAGTGCCCAACACTGTCCCAGCGTGCTGACTCAAGTGCTGATTGATGTGTGCAGAACCCGCGGAGCTGTGTCACAAGTGGCTGTTCTGGTCGAGCTAACAAACAAATGGAGAGTCTGGCAGGAGGTAGCTGGGATCTCTCCAGGCTTAGGAGCTCTGGCTTGTGCTGAACTGTGGCTTTGCATGGAATCAGTCAATACATTGTCTGCATTGTGCATTTTAGTGCATTTGTTACCTATTTTGGAGGGTTTGTGGGTTTTTTGGGGTTTTACTTCCTTTTTGCAGAGTATCGTAGCTTCCCTTGTTCTGAACAAGGCACAGAACAGAAAGCAGAAAATTTATAGTAGAAAACACATCTTTCCTAAAGTAAGTGTGCCATGACTTTTGCTACCAGAGGGTTTCTGTCTGGAAAAACAGAATCTTAACACAAGGTTTTTTGGGTTAGAGTTGCTTAGCAATTAAATGAGTGTTTCTTTATGCTTGATAAGAATGCGATTTTACAGAGGACAAGATTTATGATGTATGCAACTCTGGCTTTGTTGACAAGTGTCTAGATGTTATTCCCTCATAGGAAAGGATAGGATAATTGCAGTGTCACCATTTTCATTTGGATTTTTATATGCACTTTTTAAAAAAAACCTTCCTTATCAAGGGAAAAAGATCAGGAAAATGCCAAGAGATTTTAATATGATATTTCATTGAGGTTTTTTTTTAAGTGAAAGTAGGATTCATGTTTTGAGGCTTACAACTCAATGCCTTGGTGGACTGAAAAATCATTTGGATTCTCTCTTGTTACTTACTTACTCTTAAGAGGCACAAGCAGAGAGTCCTTGTAGCTGTGTGTGCCTTTTGAAAAGGGAGAAGACAATTCTTTGATGAACAGTTACGTGTGTGTATCTTTTATGTAAGTGACACATAGCAATTTTTTTCCAGAATTCTAATGCAATCTGCCTGTTGCAACTGCTAAATAAAGATATAGCGAGGAAAAACAGATTTATTTTTAGTCTCTTACCTATATTTATGTAGAGAGACCTGCAGGCAAGCCTTTCTGATGGTGAAATCCCTATTAATGGCAAACTCCATATGGTTCAAGTAATTTTGCCTTCCCAAAAGGAGGTTTTTATGTGTCTGTGGGAGGAAGGAGGATGGGAGACCTGTGCTTGGGTTCAGTCTTATCTGTGCAATTCAATACCCTGAAAGATACATAGGGGTTGCTTTTCCTGCAAATTAGCTCTAATAATCAGTCTTTCAGTAAAATCAGAACACTCTTTTTTCAGAAAGGCTCTTCCCACATTTATACATTTAAGATGCTGCACAAGGAGCTTTGAATTTTCTTTCTAGCTGAGAGCTAGGACAGAGAGTTGATACTGCACCTGGAAAGTGTTTACAAAACCTAATCCATGTCTGTTCATCTGTTGGGCAAATAAACACTAGCAAGGCTGTTTAAAATAAACTTGGTGTAGTCTGATGTAATTCAGGTAGCTGAAACTGTTCAAGTAGCTAAACTGTTTTAAGGTGGTTGTTATTAAATTATCAATAACCTTTTATAGCACAATATGAAGGTAAGTAATGGTATTTCCCTGGTCCATTCTTCCTTTCTTCTTTCCTTTGCCAAGTTGAAATTCTTTAGTGCAAAGAGGACACTGTACTTGATTCATGCCTTACTTGGTCCTGAGTAGAGGTATCCCTTTGCATACAAGCTGATTCAGTGTTCCTGAATGCATCTCAGTGCATTGTGTGCAGTCCTGGTGGGTTAGTTTACAGTAATGTTCTGGTAGAGTAAAACATTCATAAACAAAAATTAATTTTAATTATTTTTTTCTTCCCCTGTACATTGTAGCTCTGAACCGTCTAATGATGATGATGATGATGATGATGATCAGCCTGCGGAGGAAATGCCCCAGCTGATTCTTGTAAATGGTGGGAAGCAGCAGCCAGCTGCGAAGGAGCAGGTAGAGAAGGATACCAGAGACTCAAAGCTGCAAACAATGAAGGAACGTTTTCCCCAAAGAAGTGACCAAGAATTATTAAAAGTAATAATGCTCAGTTCTTTGATTTATTTTGATGATTATTTATAGGATTTTTAGGCAGTTTTTCTAAGCTTCTGACTTCATTACAGGGTATAGTCTTGTGGTGTGTAATGCTGTCTGAATGCTAGGTACCCACTAAAGCTGCTCTGTCACTCTGCTTCTCAGCTGGACAGGGAAGAGAATAGAATAAAAGGCTCAGGCATCACAATAAAGACATGGAGAGATTACTCACCAGTTACTGTCATGAGCAAAACAGACTCAACTTGTGGAAAAGATTTAATTTTTTACCAGTCACATCAGAGTAGGGTAATGAGAAATAAACCCAAATCTTAAAACACCTTCCTCCCACCCCTCCCTTTTTTGGGGCTTAACTGTATTTGTGATTTTCTCTACCTCCTTCCCCCGACACCAGTGGTGCCTGGGAATGAGATATGGGAACTGCAGTCAGTTAATCAGCCCTCCTCACCAGGAAGACCCCTCACACCCTTCCCTTGCTCCAGATTAGGATCTCTTTCCATGGTGTGCAGTCCTTCAGGAACAAGCTGCTCCATTGTGGGTGCCTTCCACAGAGTCACCAGTCCTGCTTTACTTACTCCAGCATGGGCCCTTCTCTCCATGGGTCCTACCAGGAGCCTGCTTTCTGGGGGGGCTTCCCACACAGTCACAGCCTCCTTTGGACATGAACCTGCTCTGCTGTACTGTTCTCCATGGGCTGCAGGGGAATCTCTGCTCCAGCGGCTGGAGTACCTCCAGCCCCTGCTTCACTGACCTTGGTGTCTGCAGGACCATTTCTCTCATGAATTCTCCTTCCTCTCTCCTGCTGCAGGTGTGTTGATCCTCCCCATTTCCTTACCCCCTTTCCTTCTTAACTGTTACCTACATGTGCTGCCACTGTCACTGATGGCTTGGCCTTGGCCAGCAGCAGGACTGTCTTGGAGCTGACTGGCACTGGTTCTCTTGGATGTGAGGGAAGCTTCTGGTGGCTTCTAATGGAAGCCACCTGTGTAGCCCCTGCTACTGTCAAACCTGGCCATGCAAACACAGTGCAGCTCTTAATTATTATTTAGTTAATAGCAAAAGGGTAAAAGTAACATTTTATGGGAAGTATGGCTGTGTAACATTTCTACATAGATGGAAACTTGGGTATCTAGAAAAATGAATATGTAGACACACACTTGAAATAAATACCTTTAGGTAAGTTTAATAACAGTGAACTCCAGTATATGGAAAATCTTTCAAATATTTCTTTGTTGTAACATTTAAGCTTAATTATGTCTGTCTCAGTTGATAACTATTGGTAACTGCTGGTTTTGGAATGAGCTAACTCATGAAATGCAGAAGGAGTGGAATCACTGCCATCTTTAAGTAGATGAAACACTGTGCAAGCTTGCATTTATGACATTTAACATGCAAAGACTTCAGTACTTCCAGTGAGGCAAAGGGTGGGTTTGAACTTTAATGTATTCTGATTAAGCTGGCATGGGAACTCTTGGCCATTGTCCAGTGTTCCATACAAATCTACAGCTAACTCTTTGCAAGTGAGATATGGTAGCTCATTACAGTAAAATAAGTACCGTACAAGGCTTTCACTAGCTTTTATTTATAAAGCTAAATGTGTTTAAATTAGTCTGTAAAGTTTCCTAGTTTTTGAAATGGCATTGAAGAAATACACACATTTTACTGGTGCTCCTTGCTGGAGTTTTGCTTCATTTCCCAGTGGATCAAGCTTTATGCTTAGGTTCCCTTTATTTTGGGAAGAACAGAAGGGGTTGCAAGTAGCAATTTTTGAATTTTTCTCTGGAACATTGTAATTAAAATTTGTTGTGTATGTCCAGAATGTATAGTTTTCAGTTTTTGGCTGCCTAGAATTTATTTGATTCAAAGAATGACAAAAGTTCACTGTAGCTTAGTAACTTTCTAGAAATGCTATGTGATGTGTCTAACTGCTCTTTTGTGACTTAGCTACTGAGCAGCATGTGAAGCTAATGATGTTTGTTTTCAGTAGTATGCAAGATAGCTCCTGTATCAGCAGAACTGTGTAGAAAATGGAGACTGCAGATTTTTTTCTGCAGTTACATACCTGCGACGTTTTTAAGGAGGGCAGAAGAGTATCAGGCAAATCTGTTGCTCCCTCATGAAGGATCTGGAGCAGGCTGTCCTGCCAAACTTGACACAATTGATGAAGGCTATTAAGGGGGAAAAAAAAAAAAAAAAAGAGTGTTTTGAAAAAGAAATTGTGCCATTGTAGCAAAGTTTTAAGATGCTGTTTCTAAGTATGGACTGATACTTGGGAATCGGGATTCCTTATAACTTCATTTTTTGTGGGTGGTTTTTTCATATTTGTAACATTTAGGCCATTTGCTTATGTTGCTGTTTACCTTCCTTACAGAAAGTCTTCTAAAAGTCTCAACATGCAGTTTGTAAAAAAGATCTATGTTGAGATTACATGTGGATGGAGGAACAATCTAGGACTGCAAGGATGTATTGATAAACCTTGAGGCCCATTATACATTTCATCCATGTGTTTACAGGAAACGGACCTGTGCATCACAACAATATTCAGACACTTTGAGTTAATAAATTAGAGAGTTTTATTATCGCGTTTTGTGGTAGTAACACTGAATAGCCTTTGAAAAAAAGCTTCTAAGTAAATCTGCAGAGTATGTTTGTGAATTAGGGAAGAAAGTGATAATAAATGACTTAATATTCAAAATGTTAATTTGATACCTCTTGGTTTTGCTCTTGGATTTTATAATACATGTATATTTGGGGGGGGTAGTGTTTAAAAGGGGTTTTCTGTCACAGCTGATCCAGCATTGTCTTCCTCTGTTCAACTGGCTTAAATTTCTCCACTTAGCAGTTGCCTTTTTTTTTTGTTTTGCAGTTGATAGAATCAGCATGCACAATGGATGAAGCAGTAGCTGCTGGTTTGAAGCTCAATGACAAAGGTATGTTTAACAAAAAAACCCCACAAGACAAGAACAAAAGCCAAACTTTAGAAACTGTAGCTAATTCAGTGAAATTGGTTGGGAAGTGTTTAAAAAGTGGTAAAGATTCTGCTAAAAGTTACAGTATTGTTTGTTTGTTGTAATAACACAAAACTGAATTTACAGGCTTTGCAGGGAGAAAGTTAAAAAGAGAATGTGGACCAAAATCTGTAAATAAAACCAGAAAGGAGAATTTGTTCTGTGAACCTCAGAATTGCTTTCCTTGTGGTTTCTCAAGTGATTCTGTTCTTGCTGGTTCCTTCTTTGTCCAGAACTTGAGGCAAATAGTAAGGTGTTAGCAGAAGTAATTCTAAATTTTCTAGCGGAGCAGTCTGGTAGTATGGAAAAAATATACCGGGTTTGTAGTTACTAGTAAGAAGATATTGTTTGTATCAAGGTCCATTGCAGGTTTTTCTTCCGGTTGTTTTCAAGACCTGCTTGTAATTCTGAATAAGAACTGTTAGTCTTAAACATTAGACAGATCCCCCTGGTTCTCTAGCAAAACATCACCCAAACCATGCTTTTGAACCCTCAGAGCATATTTAGGGGTGTCTGTTCTGCGCCTCAGTTTATGCAGTCTCATACTGTTACTAAAACAAAGAAACAAAGCTAGACAAAAAGCCCAACACATTTTGTGGGAGTGTGTTGTAAGTGTTAGATGTGTTAAAGGGTCATAATTCTTGGGCTTTGGGTTTGTTTCTTCACATCACCCAAGTCCAGGGTTAAATCTTATTTTATATTTTTGCTTTGTTGGAGTTGGTCAGGGAATTCTGATTTTTTTAGAAAGCAGATCAACCATCTGTTTAGAGTTCAGCTGTCCAAGGTTTTCCTGAGGGATCTTTATGGAAATGATAGAAAAAGCTATTTCTGATCACTCTTGATGATTTAGTTGTTTTGAGTAGTTAATGCATCTTTTTCATGCAGGAACCTATGGGTTTGGAGCAGTATGTCTAGTTGGAAGTGTAGGCTGAGGGAGAGCTGTTTTACTCCTGTTTGTAAAGTACAACATTTTTTGCTTATTTAATTTCTCCCTTGTACTTACTGTATTTTCATTTTCTTATTTCCATATACAAATGCAAAAATTTTTGACATCTTCCAAGAAGTTTTAGGAACATTCAGGCTAATTTGAGTGAAGGGATGCTTTTGTGTTTTGTGTTGATGGGGTTTTTTTAACCAACCAAATACAAACTCGAAACCATTTTGAGTTTATCACTGTGTGCATGGTCAGATTCTATAGATGGAAATTCTTGGGTACTGGCAATAGGAAACAAGGCTGGCGTGTTTTGAGAAATAAAATGAGTGCTGCTGTTCCTGGAAGACTGATTACTTTTTGAGGGTTTTGATAAATATTAATCCAATTTCAGCTACTGTATATCCTTAAATTCTGTTGCAGTTCGGTGTTCGAACTAAATCACTTTGATTTCTGGTATGTAGGCCCTGCCTTTTGGCAATTTTTGTGTTGATTTAAGAATGTTGTTTCACATCCTTTTAATATGAGCCACAGAAAAATCTTCTTGGCAGCAAAATTCTCACTAATCACAGCTGTTGTATAAAATATTTAGTTAGGAGTAAGTATGCCTGACAGTGATGGTATAAATCACCTCATTTTGGATACATTTTTAAAATAAGGAGACATTACTGAACATCTGCTTTAACTGTGTCAATTTCAGATATGCTTTATTTGTGAAATGTTGGCTGTGTGAGAGGTCAAGGCAAGATACAGTTTTGCGAAGCACAGCTTTGTGAAAAAAGTGTGACCACAATAACCTTGAATTCTTCTGTCCTTTCAAAATGACAAAAATTGTATTTATAGCTTGAATTCAATAGTTGTGTAGCACTAAAACGAGAAACAGTGCAGATGTTTTAAAGGTATGAAGATTAGATGTGACACATTGAAAATATGTGTCTAAGATGTGAACTTGTAGTAAAATACCTGTTGCTAGTTATTTTTTTTCTGGTGGTGTTTTCTTGAAAACCTCAAAAGTGGTGGGTGTGTTTCTGAGCTGAAGCCTCATGTAAATCTGTCTGATATTCACTGGTTTTTGAGCAGTTATCTTTTGTCATGATGAAGGAAGCCACAGTAATAAAAGGGATTTTTTTTTTATTAGAGGTAGCAGCAAGTAACAGGGGAGATAATTACAGATGCTCCTCTAAAGTCTGAGACCTTGGAGCTGCTTTTCCCATTGCTCATTAGTTACACAATTTATGGGGAGAGCAAGGATTCCTCTGGAAAGGCCCTGCCTGCACTCTGAGGATGATTCCTATCTAACAGTTAGAGTTTCTTTATCCCTTCAGCCATATACTCCCTTAGCACAGGAAGAAAAAGTTGAATGTACTTTGCAAAGTAGATGTCTTCAGAAAGTTGGCATTTTTTTGTCATTTGCAAATGTGATGGGTTTCCAAAGACCACAGGTTTATTTTTAAATAATTCTGTGTTTGTAGGTTCCGGAGACCATGATTTTCCAGATCCTTTGTTTCAGTTCAATTGCCTCTAAAATTGCTCATGATGGGACTTCCTTCAAAGGGTATTGAGTGCTCAGCCCTAAAGCAGGACCTAAGCATGACCTAAAAGCAGGAAAATCTTTAAAATACTCTTATATCCAGCCCATGTATTTTTTTAGGGCAAAGGGATTTTCAGGGTCACTGTTCGCATTCAGAATTATCCATCCTGAATATAATGTTAATTGAGCTTAAGAAATAATAGCACGAGGCCTACAATGACTTCTAGTGCTTGACCCAGCAGCAGCCTGACAGCTCCTAGTTTGGTTATCAAGACAACCACACATTTCTCAGACTTAAGCTCATAGCAGGCATTTTTCTGGCAACATTGTTTAAATTATTTCAATTATGCCCCGTCTTTGGAAGTGTTCAAGGCCAGGTTGGATGGGGCAACCTGATCTAGTGGAAGGTGTCCCTGACTAGAGCAGGAGTTTTGGAACTAAGTGATCTTTAATGTCCCTCCCAACCCAAACAATTCTATGATTCTATGATATTTTTATCTAAATATATATAAATACATAGACTTCAAAAAATCTTAACAGTTTTCTGGTATCTCTTACTAGATCCTTATTTTAAGGAAGAGTTGCTAGTACTTTGCTTTTCTTTGGGATGCTTTAATAATTTATTTTTTTTCAGTATTTTTATGCCACTTCTCTGATGTCAGAGTGAATGACTATAGTTGAAAATCTATTTGGAAGTATTTCCAGACAAAGTGTTTTCTTGTACAAAGATCTGGCTACTTAATGTTCCAGAGTTAAAACTATTTTGATCATCCAACAGTCTTCTGGATTGGAAAGCAAATGTGCTTTTTGCGTGTGTGGGTGTTCTTTTTCACTGGTCTCCCAGGGAATGCTGGGAGGAGAGGTTGGCCAGAGATGCTGGTGTCAGACACGAAAGCTCTGCAGGTGCTTACTGTTCAGAGAAGATTTAACTTCCAGTAGCATTTCATATCATGGACTAGGAATTTCCACAATAATTTGTTCTGGTACTGCTGCTTCAAGCCAAGCTGGTGTGCAGAAGTACTGGTAATGTTTTCTTGCCTTCATGAGCCATGCACAGCAGCAGTCTGGAAGTGCACCTGGCTGGGCAGGCCTTAATGCTGAGATGATAATCTCTTCATAATCACCAGGGCCCAAAGACAGTCAGAAAGCTATGGCTCCTGTGGACTGTTTGTAAGTGATAAGGTTATCACAGACTTAATATGCATAGTTTTCTTTGACATGTCTGGATTTAATGTTGACAAGCATTTGGTAATGGCTGTGGTGTGCACCTGAGCCAGAAATCAGTCACCAGTGCTTCCAGATTGGCAGTGATGTACATATTCCAACACACAGATGGGCTTCAGCCTGGAACAAATACCAGCTTGAATAAAACCAGACACAGATAGACCTTTATGCAACTTGTGTGTAATGACGTGGCAATTACTAAAAAAAGAAGAATAAAATGCTATTTCAGTTGTTGTATATGAGAGGTAATTACTTGATTAATTGCCGGACTGCTGAAGATAGAGGTAAATAAACATATACCTTCAAGCAGCTGCTTTGCTTCAAGTTTCAATGTATCTTTGGTCTGTAGTAGGAAACTTATGGAGTAAGTTATGGTAAACATTGTGCAGGTAACAAGTAGCTACTGCATTATTATAGTAAGTAAAATATCCTGCTGTTTGGGAGTGAACTTAATGAAAGGAACTAATTCTTCTTTTCCATCTCAATTCTTTTTGAAGCTGCCTCTAGTAAAAGGAAACAAAGAGATTCTCCCACAAATTGCAAAACCAAAAATGAGCGAGTTGCAAAAAAGTCAAAAGTCAGTTATGTAAGTACTGTGCTTTTCTCTTTGTGTATTATAAAATAAATGGAATTACATGTCTGGGTCAGTGATAGTGGTGTATTTTATCAGAAAAGTCAAATCAGATCTTGCCATCTGGATGAGTTTTTTGTACTTTTTTTCTTGTTGACATTCTGAATGGAATGACCTACTTTGTTCTTTAGTGCTTGTGGATTTATATCACACCAGCCAGTCCACTGCTTTTGGTGGAAGTAGTTGATGGCAGATAGCAGTGTGTAAGGCTTTGAGTACCGTTCAGTTTTTGTGAACATCAGTGGGAGTCACAGGCTCTGGATCACTTTTCCTCCTCAGGTCATTCCTTGTATTTCCTCGAGCGCATGAAGTTAACATCTTTTGCTATATCTACTGCTATTTTTTGTTATGGATGTTACTTGTATATTTGAATCTATGACTTGGGGAAATCTTGAAAACTAATGAATTGGTTACATTTAAAAGAATGACTACTTTGACCTCTGCTAATAAATGGGAACTATGTCATGATCCTGGTGTATTCAGGATGGCATTTGATAGATTTGCACAGTCCTACAGTGCTGTTATGAGGCCATCTCCCAGGCATCCCAGTAGATATCCTTGAAAGCCACTTATGCAGAGAATGGGAATTCTACATAAATACTGGAGGCTGGATGAAGGAGGGTGACTGTGTTGATATGTAGGCTAATATTGTCCTCAGACAGAATCAAATAAAGAAAACACAGTTCTCTAATAAAGCAAAAACTTTATAACTCATTTGTAATATGAGTTATAATGTTTTTGCTTTATTAGAGGGTAATAAAGAAGGAGAGCGGTGGACTGTGTTTGTCCACCTCTCTCCTCTCTCTCTCTCCTTCTCACCTGAAGGAGAGAGGTGGACTGGGTTTGTTCTTCCTCACCAAACTCCTGGGTTTGGTTATGAAAGGAGGGTTTAGTTAATTATTAACCAGCCAGCCTAGCAAACAATGCTCCACTGGACCTGTTTTTATATATCAACTTGATTTCTGTTCTTAACAGTTTGATTCAGTTAAAGGGGGAAGGGTTAGAAAAAACCAAACGTGGAATATGGATTTTTGGAACTCATTCTAGAGAACTGTAGTAAGAACTTGCAGGGTTTTTTTCTTAGTCTTGCTTTTCCATGTGGTTCCTAAGACCGGAGCATACTTCGGCAGCTCTTCTGCAAATGGTAGCTGCTCTCTTAGTGACATTAAGACTCACTCAGGAAAGGAATAATGTCCACTCTGTTACTCAGAGTGCCTCTGGGTGATGTGGTCTGTGCTCCTTCAGCGAAGTAAATGTTGATATCTCTGCTGTAGACAAGTAGCTCTGTAAGCACTTTGCATTCAAAGCTCTAGGAAGAAACTTGTATAGTTCTTTGTGGTGAATACAAAGCAGGGCAGCTTTTGGCCCGTGGAAGTTTTGGTACTTGTTAACTTCCATTTTGCAGACTGGTAGTAGCTGTTACTGATGGAGGCTATTGTTAATGAAAAGCTCTACCAGTTTTTGATGTGACTCCATGATGCTGTGACATAATATTTATGGTTTTTTACCCATACATCTTAATATAAACTCACCATTTAACATGTTTGTAGGCTGTGGTGTGTTAAACACTACATGCTTAGTAAGCTTATCTAATCACCAACCCTGACATCTTCTGCCTTAAGTATCATCCAGAATTGCTAATAACTTTTGATTTTAAAGCAAAATAAACTAGACAGTTCTAAATTATTTCTATTTTGGTATATAACTTTGCAGTGTGTATGCTTATCAAATAAAGAGTCCCAGTTTTTCATGACTGAAGACATTTTCTATGTTTGTGAAAGTTTTGGTCTTTAATCATTGACTATTGACTAGGAATCACTTAAGCTTGTATTTGCCTTAAGTGCTTTTGTCATTTAGAGTAGCTCTTTAAGGAGAAACAATACTGATAAGGTTTTCTTCTGTTTCTATAGTTACAATTAATATTAAACCTAATAGGTACCTTTTTTAACATAGCTGGATGACTCAGAACCCAAAAGACAATGGGAGAGGCAAGAGATGCTTGTGAAGAAGTTGCAAAGTACATTCCCCGGACTGGATAAGGAGGTGAGCTGATGTCTCCCTATGGCACATCAGGTTTTGAGTTCTTAAGAAAACTGCAGCTGTTGATAGTCCATATGCAACAGTTCTTTTACCGACAGCACTTCCAGAAAGAGCCCAGGGTAGGAAGGTTTTTACTGTTGCTGCTTTTAGAATGTAACTTGTCCTGAGCTGACAGCTGTGGGATGTGGTTAGGACTATGTGGAACTTCTCTTCCTACATTTCTGGTCCTATGACAAGCCTAGCATAGTCAAATTTGATGACTTATTGTAAAAATGCAAGAGGAAGTGATCCCTCTCTCTCACTCTTCTCCCCCAGACTGCTAAATATATTTAGCACTTGGTATTACTTTAGCACCTGATGGTCCTCAGCGGCTACTCGAGCCCTTTCAGTACTGTGCTTGAAATTGTTGGAAGCAAAGCTTGTTCATGTGTGTTCTTACACTTTTGAAAAGTGGAGTGCAGCTCTGCCTAAACTGAGTGTACAAAGAAACTGAAGGGTCTTCTCATTTTGGTTTCCATTTATTTTGAATCATGTGATTTACAGGGGTTTTCTTTGACTGACATTACTAGGCTCAGAAATTTAGCTTGTGCTTATCTCACCACAATGCAAATGTCTTATTTTTTACTAGGAGTTGAGAGAGGTGCTTGAAGAACATAACTGGGTGTTTCATGATGCTCTGGAGGCCCTGAAAATATTTGCAGACGACGAGGAGGGTAAAGACAGATTTATAATTCATTTTATCCAAAGATAAAACAGACTTGTAATGCGAATATTTTTGAATGTTCAGTCATGAGAGTCCTGACAGCACCATGCCTAGAAACTTGCACTTACACTTAAAATTAGTATTACAGGGAGGATAAAAGAAGGAAGCTCAATTTTTCTGTATTTTTATTTTTGCTCTCTAACTAGGGATAAATATCTTTGCCCTCCTAATACAGATAGGTATAAAAAGTTGTAATTACCTATGAGTATCTCTTAAAATATATTTTGGTACATGTCAAGCTGATACCTGCTCCCTTCCTGCTTGCTTAAAAAAAAGTTTGTTTTTTAACTGCACTATTTGTAAATTACTGGTTTCTAAACCAGTAATTGCAAATAACTGCATAGGTAACAAGTAATATGCTATTTTGTCCATTTAAAAATGTATTCTAGGAGAGGAAAATACTAGAAGCAGGCCTTGAATTATGCAACCAGTCTGTAAATTCCAGTACTTTTTTGCAGGGAGCAAATCCAGTGATTCCAAGTAAATCTGCAAGTTATAACTTAGAGTCCTATTTAATGAGTTGATTACTTTCCAGTGTGTTACACAGCTGTCAGATATGTACATGTTTCGCTGTATCAGTTATTTAAGTGTTCTTGGGACAGGGTAGTGTTCTTAATTGGATTCTTTACAAGTGGAGAGAGTTAACAATGCTCAGGAAGTTGTGTCCTTGCTGCTGCTTCTGAGAAGGCAGATGTCAGGGTTGGACTCAATCAGCAGCAAGCTGGGATTGGAGAGAAGAGAAATTTTATACTGCAGGTGCTCTCTTGCAATGAAGGAATCAAAACCCTTACAAGGCACTTCTGAAAATTACTTGCTTATATTCAGTTAAATACCTTTTGTCTTATTTTAAGGCAGCTGAGTTATTTTGGTTGGAGTTGGCTCATTATTTGAGTTATTTAGCAAGTGCATGTTTTCATTGTCCCACCCTGAATCCTGTACTACAGTGCATTAAAATAGGAAAAAAAGAATCATTTTCTTGGTGAAAGAAGGCTTGTTTTCTCAAGTCAGCAGAATTTATATCTCTGCAGTCAGGTGCAGTGGGACCAGTATCTCATCTTAAGGATACATCAGAATTCTTAACTTTTTGCTCTAATTCAGAGCTTCTGCAGCTCACAAATATTGCATTATGTTGGTCATCTGTATTTTAAGATACTTAAAACTTTCTGCTATTTGAGCATTATACAAATGAGCTTTACTTATCTTGTACTCACAGTTAGCACACTCTTAGCATCACCTGCTTTGAGTTCTTATGTATTAAATGCTAGAACTGTGTTTTACAGATCTGTAGGTTTTATTTTGGAAGAACAACTTGTGTTTTCATCAGCCCCATACCAATACGCATTGACTTGTTACCTTCTGTGTTGCGTGCATAGGTATGGAATTTCCTCCCAAAAGGAAAGTTGCTGACTGGACCGAAGCCTCCACTAAAACCCAAAGTGAGGAGAGTAAAGATAAGATGAAGCAAAAAGCTTCTGAGAAAGAGCAGAATGGCTTTCAGAAAAAGGAGAAAGGCAAAAGGAGTATTTGGAGTGCTGAAAGAGAAACAGAACACATGGAGGACGAGTCTGATTCTGAAGACGGCGGAAGCTCCCTGGATGAGGACTACAGCAGTGGTGACGAAGTGATGGAGGATGGCTACAAAGCAAAAATCCTCAGCTTCCTGCAGGATGCTTCCCTGAGTGAACTGACTCTGATTCCCCAGTGTTCTCAGAAAAAGGCTCAGAAGATAATAGCGCTCCGGCCCTTTAACAGCTGGGAGGCTCTGGTAGGTCTGCATTCTTCCTTTCCTATCCCCAGCCTGCCTTAGAGTCAAGGTGGCTTCAGCCTAGGGAGGCTTAGATGGGTGGCCTTATCCTCATTAGGCTGAAATGCTATGTTCCTCCTAAGCCAATAGCATTTCAAATAGTGTCATATGACCTGATTTTGAATGAATTAAGGGGTGATTTTTCTGGAAAACTCAAGCTGATTGGCTGACATTACTGTCACTCACTCTGTAGCACAGAAAGTTGGTTGATTTCACTGCAGAAGGAGAAATTAGAGCTTTCACTTGAGAAGGAGGTGTTTGCTAGTCTGTTCTGAGCTCTTGTAGCTGAAAACCCATGCAGGAGGGAAGAATGTGGCACGACCTTTACTGCAGACACTTGTGTAGCAGCAGCAGCTTCCAGGGTTGCTCCATGAATGAAGAAGCCAGCATGGATATTTTCAGTTTCAGGCAAGAAATGGTTGTTCTCTTTTTTTTTCTTATGTGCTTTTATTCTACTGCGGCTTAGTGTCTAGCATGGTTTTGCTAGCTAAGCAATGCAGCCATTTTTAGTGGAATGAGCTGCTGTGTTTTTATTAATGAAAGGTAAAGCATCAGAAGGCTAAGCCACAATCCACCACAGAAGGGAAAACAGTATCTGTTGGTAAGTACATTATCTACTGTCGCTTTGTTGTCACTTTCAGATGTTTGCCATTGCTTGTTTGTAGATTCACATTTCATACAGTTTTAGTTAACTGCAAGACCTCAGACCTGCTAAGAGCAATGTCCTGGTAAGAAATTTGAAATGCATTAGAGCAGATTGTCTTGATTTCATTTATTAGTGCTTTGGATTTTAAAGCAGTAACTGTGCACAGGCCTTTTTACAGAATAATTTGGTGTTTTTTCATCAGTATGCATTCTGAACCCCTCCCCCAGCTGATGTATGCAAGAACTTCTTCAATATGTTTAAAACAAAAACATTTATTAATCAGTGTGTGAAATATATTACCACAAAAGAATAAGAGATACCAAACAGAATTTTAAGGAAAACAAAGTGATCTTTGTGTGTTGTATTATAAGGGGAGGGGGGGTGGGGGGAGACAAGAGGACGATATGTGAAAAAAATACGAGGTGCTGGTATGCTGCAAAAGAAATCCGTTTTGCCCCAAGCCTTTGGCTTCTCGCAGAACATCTGTCATACAGCTATTACTTTCTAAACTTGTTGGATTTTGTCTGAGCTGAATTCTTTGCAGAAGTATTTGCTACAGGGCTCTTGTCCTTTTCTGTGTTAAATATTTTGCAGTAAAAAAAAACACTGCATGGGCCTGTTTGCGTTCAGAATTTGTCTTTCGTGAAGATTGCTGCTGTCAGCAGCCACATGTTTGTGTAGTACTGTGAATACTTGCCCAGAGTAGAAGTGGTTTGCAGCAGATTTTAGCAGATGTTTTGTATCAGTGTGGATTTAATTGTTTGTAAAGATCCAGTAGCTCAGTAACCCAGTGTTTTTCCTACCAATTAATAAGGGTGGTTAGAATAATAGTGAGAGCTGATTCAGTTAGAGCTTTAAAGAAATTGGCTTCGTTTTAAGTCTCTTTTTACCATAATGGTATCTTGTGTAACTCAATGTGAAGTACTACAAGTTGTTACCACTTGTTCATTATTAGAATTAAGGAAGATATTAAGACCTTCAGTCTGAGATTAAAACTAAAGTCTACTTATTTGTAAATGGAATGTTTTATTCCAGGAAAACATAAATGAGATTGTATTTTTTTTTTTCTATATGGGTTTTTAAGTGGGACTAAGTTATTTTGTTTCCAAGAGGATTTAAATTAATTTCTTAAGCTTATATGGTTAATAAGAACACTTGGAAATACTTACTCTTTGAAGTAGATATTTCAAGTGTTTAACTTGATCTAGTAATGCTTAAAACACATAGAAAAAAATGTATGGGAAATGGTTGTCAAAATAAATGGAAGAGAGCTGAAATTGTCCTTGCTCACAAAGATTAATTCATTTGGCAGTTAAGAAATGCTTACACAAGTACATTTTCCAGGAGGAAACCTGGAACCTTTTCTTAATATCCAGCATCAGCTTTCCCTGACACAGATTCAGGCCATTTCCTCATGTTCTGTCCCTAGTCACCACAGTGAAAAGTTATGTGCTTGCATCTCTGGTTCCCCTTGTGAGGAGTTTGTAACTGCAGTGAGGTCTCCTCTCAGTCTCCTGTGTTGGCTTCTTACCTCTCTCTCCTGTTTGCTTTGAGATCCTGATGCTCTGGCACACACTGTGGGCCAGCAGACAGCATGATTTCATTCCTTCATGGAAGCACTTCTGGGCACCAATTGCCCTTCCTCCTCATCCTGACTCCTCTATAAAACTTGTTGGAGCTTAATTATATTTTAACAGCGCTCTCATTTCCCAGCTGTGGAATCGTCCAGTGTTGGAAATGGCAGCACTCAGCGCCATTTCTCAGCAGAGAGGCTGTGAGCACAGTCATGTAACAGCAGTACCTGCTTGCATTCGCTGCGTGCCAAGAAGAAAAAGCAGAGCCTAGACTGGCTCCCAGAGGAGCTCAGCTGAGCTTTTGGGGTCTGGGTTGGTGGTCTTGCACTTTTGTGCTTCTTCTGGTAAATGTGGGAGAGGAGCTGGAGAGGGTTTAATGCTGTACAGTTTCCTCTTTTTAAGGTGTATAACTGTTACCTGTTTGGATTTCCTTTTGGTGTAAACACATATGTATCAGTGTGAGACTTGCTGTATTGTCTCATTTTTGTCATTCACAGTATTATTCTATCACAAAGTAAGCTGTCTTAGCATTTAAAGACTTGGTGGTCTACAGAAATTCTTTCAGAATACACACAAGCAGATGGAAAGTGTTACATTGAAATGCTGACACAAGTACATTGCTTTTAGGGGAATGGGACAACTGAGCTGTCAGAGGTGGATGTACTTGTCCATCATATTCTGTACACTGCAGCAGTATGAGCTAGGAGGTACATAACTCAAAAGAGAGTAGCTCCACCTTTTTTGTTATTTTGTTTGCCTGCACGTGTGCGAACTGCCACAAAAACCACTCCAGAACCACATTGCACCAAAGCCAGCTGAAGGGAAGCAGCAAATGCATCAAGGTAGCAATGGGAAACTGCTTACAGTGGAACTGGTGTTGGTTGATCAAGGCTGAGGCTGACTCGCACCCTTAGGCATTAAAGGGAAAGCCTTCATCATCTTGCAAGTGGTGTAAAGTAAGCCCAGCTGGGATGAGCTGGTGTGGCAGTTCCAAGTGTGCTGAGAAAGCTCGTGGGTTCAGTTTCCATGATGGTCTCACATTTTTGGGGCTCATTTGAAAAAAGCTGAACTTGGGAGGATGTCAGAACCTCTAGAAAGTAAAGGCCACCTGTGGATCTGCTTTGAGTTCTGAGCAGGGTAACACCCTGTGTTTCACATGCAAACCAGTGGCTAAAGTATTTCTTGTTGCAACTTGGACATGGATGTTAATGTGCTGACATGAAACAATACAATTTCTGTTAATAACAGATGGCTCAATTCTCCACACCTTTATTTATGGATTATAGGATTTCTATTCATGCCAACCAAAGCTTTAGTCATCAAAACAAATGTCGAAATTTTGTAGGCACCTATTAAAAACTCTTTTTTGTTTCTAAATAGAAGTGTCTATTTAGAAAATTTCTTTACAGGTGTTGAAATGTGCACCTTAGCCTGGTCTAACCTATGAGTGTTGGTAAACTTTCTGGGGTTTGTTTAAAATGGAAAAAGACAAACAAAAGCATACCCCCAAACTGTAATTGCCTCACTCTGTTTATTTTAATAATATTTTTCTAATTAAATCTGTTTTTTAAATTTTATTTTTAATCTGGTTATATTCTTCACCTTAACAAAACTTGCTTTTACTCTGCAATGTGGCAATATTGGTGAGTTGCTTAACGCATAATAGCTGGATCATATGACTCCTTTTTTTATGGAAGCAATTCTTGGAGGATATCTCTATATATATATATAGATATTGATATATATATATATGAAGTCTTGTGCTAAATTTAAATTTTAAGGTCTAAAATTCAGAAAAATCTGTGTGAAAGTTACTTCTGTTTTAATACAAGAATGCTGAATCCAAAGCACCTTGTATTCTTCAATTCTTTAAAAACATTAATAAACAAAAAAAAATGCCTGTTATTTACAGTGAAATATGCATAACTACTCAAGAAAATATAACTACAAATATGACTCCAGTTACTGCAGAAATATATTTAGTGGTAGGTTTTACACTTTCTGCAGATGGAATTTAGGAGAAATTGATGGGCCTGAGGGGCCTGTTTTGATACAGCTTGAGGCTGCTTGTCTCTGACATCTAAAATACTCATACTGTGATGAAGATCAAAATTTAGAGGAAGGAAATACACTGTGTGTGTAGTGTGGACTTGAAGAAGCCAGTGGTGGAAGTAAGGCTTCTTTGTACTGGCAGAAAACCTGGCACAATGCCTAAGTCCACTTGGACTACCTTTGTGGTAGGTCTTGGAACCAAGTAATGCTGAGCCCCAGACAGACCCATAACAAAATGTAGTAATCTTCATTTTAGGTTCATTTGTTTGCCTTGATACCTACATTATGCTTACATCTTCTACATTTAATATCTAATAGGATTTGTTTAAAAGGGCATCTTAATGAAAAAAAGAAGGAACTTTTTTTCCTTCCTTGTGGAGTTTTGTTCTGTTAGTGTGCCTGGCCTTCAAACCTGGCCCTTGCACTGTATGTTGCCTCCTGTAAAGGATTTTGAGTTTAAAGTGCTTGTAATTTGTTAGAAACTCTTCAGAGAATTTTAATGACTTAAGATTTCAAGTTTCATAATGTGAGGAGCTGCAATGATGACCTTCAGTGTGGATTCACACAGTTTGCAGTGGGCCAAGTATAAGAAGTCTTTGGAATTTTGAGAGAAGATTGGGATGCTGTTGCTGTCTCCTACTTGAATTACTGCCTGCAGCAGCTGTGGATTTTCACTGCAACGACTAATACCAGTGTTCATAGACTTTTTATTATTACTATTTTGCAGTTTACTAAAATGACGAAGACTTCTGGTTTGTCAGAAGATATAGTGTGGAACTGCAAGATACTGCTGAAGGAGAGGGATGTGGTTCTAAAGCTCATGAATAAATGTGAAGAGATTTCCAATATACTGACAAAACAGGTAACCAGGATTACTAGAGATGGAGGATATGGATGGAACATTGAGCAACCGTCCATTCTGAATCGCAGGTATCTCTCATTTTTATACTTTAGAAGGGCATTGGACAATAAGGTGTACTTAAAGACTGGGATTTTCAGAACTGTAGTCTCTGAAAGTAGAGTTGCAGATTTTTGATACTTAATAGCTCTCAGTGAGCTAGATAGTGAGAATCTTAACAGATTTTTAAAGTGTATCAGGAAAGCTGGTGGGCAGGATAAGAGCATAAAAAATTGTAACAGTGTTTTATTTCTTCCAATTTCTGGTGACTGTAACAACCAACCTTAAGCAATGGAATCATGAGTTGTCAACTTAGTTAAAATAAAAACCCAAGCAAACCTGCATCTGTAATGGGGGACAGATTTCAAATAGGATTTGATTGCAAAAATGCTAAGTTGGAACAAATCTGAGCAAATTGGGCAGGTTTATCAGCTGGATGAAAGACATTAGTCAGGAAGTTCGGGTGTACCAAGTAATCTGAAACTCTGTATCCATTCGGAGTGGCAGCTGGGATGTGTTGGGATGTGTTGTGGGGGTGGATTTCTTTTAGAGAGGTAAATTGGCAAAGATCTCCAAATGGATATTAGGAGGAACGGAAATGGATATGGTGGAGGGTATTACTCTAAGGGTTAGGAAATGTAGGGGTGTAATGGGAATGGCAAAAGTAGCAGCTGGAATTCCAGTTGGATGCTGTTAGAAGCAGAAGATTCTCAGCTGTGTGAAAATAAAACCTGGGAGGAAGCAGGAAGTTTTAGGAGGAAGGATGTCAGTGATGCTTCTTATTTGAAAAAAGTGCTGAACTGGGTGACTTGCTGTTGAGTGTGTTTTGGTGGGTTGTATGTTTGGGTTTTTCTTTGGTGCTGACACAAACAGCAATTGTACAGCAGAGCAAAATTAGGGATGTGGCTGCAACATGCCACTTAATTCATTGTGTATTTTAGAAGTGAGTAGTTCTGTAACTGCTTTTATGTGGTTGTGTATCACTGATTGTAGAAGAGAAGTATTTCTTGTGTCACTCACTTTGATCATTTTAAGTCTGTGAAAATGCAGATAGGCAACTCAGTTTGCGTACAGGTGACTAAGAAACTTGTGTTTTTCACTACATGAAGAGGTCTGGAGTGCATTAAAATAAAGGCAGTGTTAAGCCTGCTAGTTGGTGATTACAGTACGTGTAAAGTTGTGTTTCATGGAGGAACAAATAAAAGGTGGTAATAAGCTTGATTGTTTTTACCAGTTTGAAACTGAAGCCATATCAGAAGATTGGTTTGAACTGGTTAGCACTGCTGTATAAGCACGGATTGAATGGCATCTTGGCTGATGAAATGGTAAGTGTGAAACTGCTTATTTAAGAATTTTTAAAATTTTGCAAAAATGACCTTGTTAAATCCTTGCCTAGAAACCTCAACGAGATAAGTAATCCTAAATTGCAAACAGTTCTCCAAGATCTTAGAAGCTACTGAGCTCCTTTCCATTTGGAAATTAAAGGTAGCCTAAGATTCATGGACACTTAAAAGTTACATGGTGTCTTCTGATGCAGTGGAACCGGTTTCTATCACAACAGGTTATTTTCAAACCATTGAGTTTACCAACTCCATGCCCAAAATATAATTCATTCTACTTATCCAGCATTTAGTGTTGTAAGCCCTTATTTTCTCCATTTCTTCATCAGCTTCAAAACAGGCAGATAACAATACAAGTGGGTTGTAGAAACCTCTGTTTCTCCAGAAGCAGCATTTCCACCGTCTCTTGTCATGACACTCCCCATCAACTTTGAGCTAAGAGAGAGACAAGCTTACAGGTTTGAGGTTTTGTTAAAGGCTGACACCACCTGTAGTTATACAACGGAAAAAACTTATTGATGCAGGTACTGAATTTGTGGTCTGTTGTTTTTAATCCTGGATGCTGTTCAGCTTATGAAAGCACTGCTTTGCCTTGCTGTGATTTAGACAGTGGTTCTCAACTTCTGTATGCTTCATGTAAGTAAGAATATGGGTGTTTTTTAGTAGATACACGAAATTTTTAAATTCATGATGCAGAAAACAGGAAAAGTGAGTGTTAGTGGAAATATAGGCTTATCTTTAATCTGATTTCCATATTACATTCCACTTCAGAAGTAGCTGGCATAGCTAGTTGTAAAAGTGGCTCAAATGCAAATAAACATTTAGTTTCCAAGTAATCATTTTTTTACACCATTGGCTCAGGAAGGTAAACTTTTGGAGATTATTTGAGATATGAACTTGAACTAAAATGAAAGACTTAATTGAAAGGATGAATATTTGTTCAAATATTGAGCTGAAATGATAATGAAGTTTGACTGAGGTTGTACTTAAGAAGGAATTGTCTTCTGTAAAATTGGTTAATCAGAACAAATTTTTTAATCAGATTTCTCATCTTTACTGTGCCATCACTACACTGTAATTGTCTTATGAGTTCAAAACAATCTTATGTCATGAAGATTGTAAATTTTGTTTAAATGGATTTATTTTCTCTTAGGGCTTAGGGAAAACAATTCAAGCTATTGCATTTCTGGCTTATCTTTACCAAGAGGGCAATAAAGGTCCCCATTTGATAGTTGTACCAGCTTCAACGTTAGGTAAGTTACAACCTTCAAAAATATTTTTGTTAGGGGGAAAAAAAAATCATGGACATTGTAAAGCAAAGATAATTTAATGAAAGAAACTTTGATTTCCTCAAAGTCATTTGAATTGGAATGCAGACCATACTGCAGGTATGCTTGTTCTGAATTAATTAGACTTAGAATGGAACTTTTTTAGATGATCTGTCTGCTTCAAAAAAAAAATGAAGCTGCTTGTTACAATCTGAACTTGTGTAGCAAAGTAGTCTTTTTACTTATTGAATATTGGCTGAACTTGCTAATCTTCAGGCTGTGCTTAGGGTTAGGTTTCATGACATTTTATACATTCACTGTCTTTTTTTGTCTTTACTGCACAGCATCTGTCAAAGCAGATGAAAATCCTAACATGATGAAGCTGTCTTTTACTTGTGTGTTCTGATTGTTTTATGGCCTCAGTTGAAATTGGAAAGAGTATAGTGGAATGAAATGTTAGCAAAGCAGATGTGGTTGAGCAGAAAATGGTTCTTGATGGAGTAAAATTTGGATTTGTTGAATGATGGGGGAAGTATAAAGTTGAATTTAGAAAATAAATGCTGCTTTTATAATATAAAATACTTATTTGGGCTTCAAAAAATTCTCTTGACACATCAGAAAAGTTTCCAGTTGTACAGCTTAAGTTTGAAATCCTCATTTTTAGTGTGCTTTCAAACGTCACTGGAACCCACTTTTTAAAAGAACTGTTAATAATTATTATATTACTTAAAACCTGAGGTATACGTAAGTACGTGAACAAAGGTGCTTTTGTGAAGTCAGTCTTAGAGTCCCAATTGTAGATGCAGGTTGGCAATGCCTGGGCAGTGCAGTCTGCTAGCAGTTTTCCTGACATATTTCCAGAGGTGTCTTCTCACCCCTGACCTGGGTCCCTCCCCTTCCCAAGTGGCATTTAGCAGCATCCCCCTTCTGCTGTGGTTTGGAGTCAGCACTTGTGTTGGCTGTCAAGCTTCTTTCCCTCAGGCACAGCAGTGTTGCCTGTGGCCGCTGTGCTGCTGCACACCTGGAGCTGCGCAGCTGGGATGTCAGGCCTCTGCCTGCTCCCAGAGGCACTGTCTCTCCTGGTGATATACTTCTGCAGGCAAGTACTAACAGATTAAGTGATTTGCTTTCTGGGGATTTAACTGTCTAGGGAAGAAACCAAGCTGCAAAGTTACACATTGTATTTATTGCACGCAGTGGTTACAGATGGCGCAGGGCCTGTTCCTGCAGGAGTTGAAAGAGCAAACTAGTTGAGTTACTAAAGCCCAATTGGGGTTGATTCAGTTTATTACTTACCGGTTTTCCAGTTTTAAGACAGAATATCTCTTAACCTTCAGGAGAATTTAAGGGGATTTACATTAAGATCAGATGTTTGGGTTGATGCTGAGGTGTGAAACAGCAAGACATAATAAAGTATAAATGACTTGGGTTTTGTTTTAATGTTGTCTTACAGATAACTGGATAAGAGAAGTTCATCTGTGGTGTCCTGAACTGAATGTCCTCTTTTACTATGGTGAGGAATCTAGTTAAGAAATGAGTCCAGTAATGCAGTTGCTTGCATGGCCAGTGTAAGAAAAGATGAATTGCAGTGTTGTTTTAAGACAGTTGTTGAAGTACACAGATTTATTGATAAGTGATTTCCTCTGCAGTGTCTTTAATTGTTACATGTATATAAATATATGTAATTGTAGTCATTTTATGTTTTGCCTTTCTTTAGGATCCCAAGAAGATAGGAAACATCTCAGGTTGGACATTCACAATAAAGTCGTTGATTTCAATGTGATTGTGACTACGTAAGTACAGTCAAAACACTACAAGTGGGGAGCTTTAGTGAGGTCCTGCTGACCTCTAGTGGTACAAGAAACCAGACAGTTTTAGGAGTTGGGTTTTGGATAATGGTTAACTAGGGTTTTATGATTATGTAAGAGATACTGTGTCATAGGTGTTTTAGATATGTGTCTGTCAGCATGTATATTACAGATAATATTACATTGTAATAGACTTCAGCCGATTTTTAGGAAGTATTATTGAGAGCATCGGCTCATCAAGTAAACTGAAATCATTTGCCAGTAATAAACTGTGTTGTGGTTGGTTACTTCCAGGCAGTTTTACTGCCCCTCATGTACTTTCTCCATAACTCTTAACAATATTAGAGAATTTAATTTGATTGTGATAACGGTACATTCATTTTCATAGATACTTCATGCAAGTGATACTTGTTTCTGACAGATACAATTCTGCAATGAGCAGCCCAGATGATCGAGGACTGTTCCGCAAGCTGAAGCTTAACTATGCAATTTTTGATGAAGGTCATATGCTCAAGAACATGAGCTCTATCCGCTACCAACACCTCATGACAATTAATGTAAGAAGTTTAGTTATTGCTGGGTTAGAGGGGACAGCTACTGGGATTTCCGTTGGGTAGTTACAAGCAGGGGGAAAATGGAATATTAACTGTAACATTCAAACACGCGTAACTTGAGCAGAACTACAGTATGCAAGTGGATTTAAGTGTTGGTGTGATCTAAGGAGTGGATCCTGCACTGTGGTCTCTTTCTGGGACATAAGCTCCCAAAGAAATGTAATAAATTTCCTGTAGCATCATTACAATGATGGTAGTGCTTGAGTTTCAGTATTAAGCAAATTCCCAGTTACATTCCATAGTAGTAAAGATTTTAAAGATGCTATTCTGATTACTTGTGCTAAAACCTATTGTACTTAAGAACCTGCTATGCTAGGGCTACGTAAGATGAGCCTGCTTGAAAATATTTATTCTTGTGGCTTACGGCCTGAGTAAGCAGAGTTTTGAAAAATATTTGAGTACAGCTCTTTGTCTGAATATTTTGATCTAGCAGTGTAGTATTTGTACAATAATAAACTTAAGATCACTAACTGCAACTTACTTTTCAAGATCATATTTTCATCAATAGCCTTTTTAAAAAGCTGATCTTTAAGCAATAAAACTTGCTTGTACTTGCAATTCAAAACTTGTGCTTAAGTACTGTATGACATTAGAGAACTTGATATGGGAACAGCAATTAACACAATCATCGGGTGGAAGAAAAAATACCCCAAACAACAAAAAACCCACCAACAACGACAACCAAAACCAAGCCCAAACAGAACAATCAAGCAGAAGCCTAATAGATGCAGGAATGCTTTTTAAATTGTTTTAAATTGATGCCCAGTTACCCACAGATCTGTAAACAGTTTTGTTGATTTAACAAGGAAATGATTCCATGAGTTCCAAATATATGTTTAAGTAGTTACAATTTAAAGCAAGCTCATTTTCTCACTTCTCCATAGCTGTGTTTTTTTTGCCAATAGTATTTTTTAGCCTGTTTGACAGATCTTTCTCATTGCTCTTTCCGCTTTGGACAAACAGGCCAAGAATCGCTTGCTGCTAACGGGGACTCCAGTTCAAAATAATCTGTTGGAATTGATGTCCCTCTTGAATTTTGTCATGCCCCATATGTTCAGCAGTAGCACAAGTGAAATTCGAAGGATGTTCTCTTCAAAAACAGTGAGTACCATGAATTCTCTTCTTGAAAATAACTTTTTTCTTTTTGCTAGAAGACTGCTATTGCTGCATAACTTCTGTTTTGTTGGTGTCTTATGGAAAAAAGGTAATGTGATTATGAAAATCTAGAAAATGAAACAATTGAGTAAACATTTTAAATTAAAATATCCTGTAACAGGATATCTTGGAATATTAATAGTCAGGTCAAGTAAGTCTGTTTTGGCTGGGGTTTTCATCAAGTTAGAGAAGTTGAGGTGGTGGTGTTACAGCTGAAAGTTTCACACTGCAATTGAATTTTTCAATGTTTTCCTTAGAAAAGTGCTGAAGAACAAAGCATATATGAGAAGGAGAGAATTGCACATGCAAAGCAGATAATAAAGCCATTCATTTTGAGAAGAGTAAAAGATGAGGTAACACTTTATCTTTAGAAGGATGGGTTTGTATTATCAAAAAGCATGATAAACTCTGGGACCAACACTATAATATGAGATTAAATTACTGATCTTAAAAAATGTTAATGGGCACTTGCAGACTTCAGTGGTCAGTGGTCTGAAGGGGGTAATGCTGATTAGCAGGGGAGTAGATCCCAAGTATTGCATATAATAAATATCATTTCATGCAGTTCTGGAGGTGCAGACCATGTTACTTGATGGGGAGATTGATGTATAATCTATGTCCAGACCTGAGTTGAATTGCTGCCTGAGTTAGTGAATTGCAAGCAGTGAAAGGAGCTGGGATGAGGAGCATTAACAGATTATCATAACAGCTACAAGACAGTGCAGAATTACTGATGGTTCACAACAGTACAGGTTTTATCTGGTATCATTTTGTTTTGTCAGGTCCTTAAGCAACTACCTCCCAAAAAAGATCTCATTGAACTGTGTGCCATGTCTGAGAAACAGGAACAACTCTACTTAGCTCTTGTAAACCAGCTCAAGAAAACCATTAACAGTAATGGTATGTAAGGACCTTGTTTCCTTTTGATGGATTTTGTCATGCTGAGACATATGTTGAATGTGACTGCAGTCTTTGCTTTGTAGAAATGTTTAATGCTCATAAACTGTCTATATCCCTTCCATGAATTTTTTTGAAGTTTAGGTAACAGCTGAATTTTCAAACCGAGTTCTTGCAAACAAAGCTCTGCTGAGAGATGAAGGTGTTTCAGATGGTTCTTTTCAATAGTAGTACAAAGATGCCTTCTTTGCTTACAGAGAAAAACTCCACTATGGGAAATGTAATGATGCAACTTAGAAAAATGGCCAATCACCCTCTTTTGCATCGTCAGTATTACACAAATGACAAGCTCAGGACAATGTCCACCCTCATGCTGAAGGTAAGGGGATTAGATTCAGAAGCAATCCTTCATTTCTCAAGATTTCTAATTCAAACTTGTTTCTTTGTGTGTTTTGTTGTCAGGCTTCTAGTCAAAAATGTGTCTTTGCCAAACTTAATTCATTGTTGCTGCTTTTTATTTCTCTGCATCTATCCACTGCTCTAATCAAGCTCTGTATGTAGTTAACACTGATTTTTGTATCATTAGAATGGAGAGAACAGTTGTGGGTCTGCAGTCATCTCCTTTTAATAAACTCCGCCGTAGCACCTCTTCCCTCCACCCCAGAATTTAAAGCTAGAGTGTTTATGGAAAAAAATCTTAGCTGCTCACTTGAGTTTAGTAGCTTTCTGAGTAGCAAGAACTGAGTAGTACAGAACTAAAATAGGGAAGGCCTAAGTATTGGTCTCTTAAAGATTTTTTTTTTTTTTAATTTGTATGGGGTTAATGCCCGAGGAGCTTGGGGCAAATTGTTGCTAATGTCTAAAATATTAAAAAAAAAATCTCAGTGTGCTGCAGGTGCTCTAAAAAAGTTGGAGCTGGCTTTGAATATTCTTCAGCTTTGTTTTAAAGTGAAGCTAGACAAGGTTGGGGAAGCAAGAAGTGACCTATTGGTTTATGAAGGATTTTTGTCCCTTTTTTACTCCCGTGCCATTGTACTGCCCAGATGTGGCTTTTTTTCTTTCTTCCAGGCATGACATCCCTCTACCCACCCTATATCTTGGGCTGGGCTTTCCATGTCTTCTACCATCTATCCAAGGATTGGAACTCCCTTTTAGGGAATGTGTCTTCAGGGGAAGAGGTCTCATAAAGGGGTAAAATGTCATAGGGCTTGATGGGCAGTAGGTAATTGTAGTAAGTAGTAGGTAATTGTTATGAAGGTTTAGCATATCCTTCTGAAGTTTTTGGCAGTATAAGTGCTTGTAAGAGCTAAACAGGGAAGTAATTGTCCTCTCCCATAAACCTGAAGTTGAGAGTTCATCTTTGACTGCTTGCATGAGCCAAGCTCTAGCATTTGTACATGTCTAGGTGTGTTACTTTTTTCTTGCAGAGATTATGATGTTACTGTGTGGTGGTTTTTTGTTTAGTTTTCTGGTGAGATTGTGTATTGCATTATTTCCCTTCATTTTTGCTAATAGGAACCCACACATTGTGATGCTAACCCTGAACTTATCTTTGAAGATATGACAGTAATGACAGATTTTGAGCTGCATGTTCTTTGTAAGCAATATTCTCACATCAATGACTTCACGTTAGACATGGATCAGATCCTGGATTCTGGGAAGTTTAGAGCATTGGAACGCATTCTCTCCGACCTTAAAGAGAAGGTATTAAAGATGGCTGAAGCTTTTTCCTGTCTAAAGAGTGGCTTTAAATAACTGGTTAAATTAATATCTGCCAACTCTGTATGCAACCCAGTTGCTTTGCTGTGGAGTTTTACAATGTAATTTAGTGCGTGTGCAGAATTGCAAAGCAACACTTAAAGCTTTTAATGTGCAGCCCTGAGTATGCACATCACTTCAGAGACAGCTGAAATAAATTTTCCCAATTTTCCAAGTTTCAGAGTATTCATCCCAAGTTAACTACTCTATTAATATATGGGGTCTTGCATAATTTTCACATCTCGTGGACTTGGACCGTCTCTTGGCAATTGAATAACTGTATTACATTAGAGTAATCGTGTGTGTGTGTTAAGCCAGTGGAAAGGTAAGAGGAGGTCCCTGCTTGAAGTCCTGACCTGAGATTCAGAGAGGTTTATTTTGCAAATAAGCATGTGCCATATTGCTTTAGAGTATCCTGAATTTGTGCAGGTGGGTGCTGTGGATCTGACTATTTCAGACAAAGTAGGGCTACTCTGTGTATTACATGAAATATTTAAATTTAACTTTTGAATGAAAGCATTTTGATGTTTATGGGTGAAGTGATCTGTCATTTATGCATTTGATATGTGACTTGTTTGAGCCACCTAAGTACAAAGTAATTAAAATATCACTCCAATAACAGTGAGTTAATGCAGCAGAACTACTGGATACGGAGTCTGCACTGAAAGTCAATCCTGACTTGATGATTTTCAGCTTGGTCTTTTATTTTGGAAAACAGGGATTCTATGAAAGTAAAATCACATATTTGCATCAATAAAGAATTATTGACGCAAATAGTTGACACGTTTCAAAATTTTTGCTTTGCTTTATCCTTTCCAGGGTGACAGAGTTGTGTTGTTCAGCCAGTTCACTATGATGCTGGACATCTTGGAAATTTTCCTAAAACACTGGCAACATAGATACATCAGGCTGGATGGAAAAACGCAAATTTCTGAGCGGTATGCCAAAAATGAGAGAAAGAAAGTGAATGTGTTGGAGAGGGGGAGGTGACTTTGGACCCTTACCTTTGTTTTCCAATGTATAGAAGTCTGTGCTCACTGGACATTGACCATAGAAGGTGTTTAATGTTGAATTTCAGATCACCTTTGTAAGGGTGAAGCTGAAAGATGCGGCTTAGGTGGTGAGGTTAACAGTCTTAGCCATGGAAATGAAAAATACGTATGTCGCCCTGATTTCTTAGAGATTTTCTAAAGCCTTCTGAATTTACATTCTTGTAGCGAACTTTCTCACGCAACTTTCTGTAAACAACCTATTGTTTTGCATTCTTTCATAGAGGCGGAGAAATTTGATAGACTGGTAGTTTGTCCAGTGTCGTTGGAGAGGTGGCATGTTCACCTTCCAATCCACTGGCACCTTTTGAGAACTATAAATGATTGGAGTCAGAAAAAATAAATTAGTCTCTTCATGGTGACCAAAGCTGTGGTGCGTCGTTTTTCCTTGTGTCCTCTGGTGACATACGTGTCTTCAGTTCCTGCTATGTTTGATTTGTGTGTCACCATGTCATAACACCTGTAGCTATTCCTTGGAAGTAGAGTGTATCTCTTTTGCAAGAGCAGATACGCTCCTTTGTTTCTCTAGGACAAACCATTCTGTCTGTCCCTGCAGCGGAAAGTGTTGCAATACTTTTCTTGTTTGAACTGAGCTGGTTTTCTGTCTCAAGAATTTTTGAAGATTTTTTTTGGATGCTTTTTCCTTCATTTCAAAAAACTATCTATCATTCTTGCTGGAGTGTTCATTCCCATGTAGAGCTGTGTCTGTTTCTGCCCTTGCATTTGCAGTTAGTACAGCAGATTGTCTTGAAGCAGAATTCATCCCCTGCCTCCTCATTCGTTTCATGTGTTTCAGTCTTCCATTGTCCTCCAACTCTCTTTGTGTTCTGTGATCATCAAAAATCTTTTTCTTAGCCTGTTTTCGCTCTTTGCTATTCATCTATCACTCAGTATGTTTCTCTGGTCACTGCAGAGGACTGTTGGTACCCTTTTTCCTGCTGTGTAACATCTGTACTGTGGAGCTGCTGTGCAGTGCCGCTGTCCAAAAGATCATCCTAACTTCTGTGTTCAGTTCTGGAGCCAGTGTGGAGTGTTTTCCAAGGCCTGATGCATGGTGTCTTGTGTTCTGCAGGATACATCTGATAGATGAGTTCAATACAGATATGGGTATATTTGTATTCCTTCTGTCCACCAGAGCTGGTGGCTTGGGCATTAATCTGACCTCGGCCAATGTTGTTATCCTTCATGACATTGACTGCAACCCTTATAACGATAAGCAGGCCGAAGACCGGTGCCACAGAGTGGGGCAGACACGGTAAGGCTTTTTTTAATTACAGTGCTTGGTTTTCTTGGAGGCAAGCTCTCAAAGGAGGCTAAAAGGACAATATTTATGATTAAAAGTTTAAGCAGAGACTTGTGTAGAGCAGCTCTGGGTTGTGTGGGTGCTAGGAACTGTAATTGTCTTAGTCCGTGTTGCTGGCAGAAGAAAACTTTATTTACACTTTCCTCCTTTTTGTAGTTCACTATAACTCTCAAACTGTGCATAATTCTCAAATTTTTGGTGCTGGGAACTATTCCAAGGTAGATCTGAAGTCTTTGGGACTGTCTGGCCAAGCTGTTTGTTCTCTTCAGGAGACTTCTAAGCTTTTAAGTGCCACCCTATCATAAAGAGTGAAACCATAGAATATGTGTAATTTTAGCTGTACTCAATGGTAAAATGAAATTAGGGGGAATTGGACTTGTTTATATTAATGGAGATTTTTATGACTGTTCAGACATTTGCAGTGGCTATGAGTGCAAGAGAAAACATGTTTTCTTGCAGTACAGAGCACAGTTATTCCAGAGAAAAATCTAGAAGCTCTTTGTATTGCCCTCTCTTTAATTTCCCCATCCTTGCTTTAAACCCCAGCCAGCTGAGCCAAGGTATAACATCCTTCCCTTTTGCACTAATCCAAACTACGAAAATGGATTTTTTTTTGTGGTTTTCAGAGAAGTGCAAGTCATAAAGCTCATCAGTAAGGGGACTATTGAAGAAACCATGCTCAAAATCAGCCAACAGAAATTGAAGTTAGAACAAGATATGACTGCAGCAGAATCAGGTAGGTGTCTTGCACATAATGATGTCCACTTAAGTAAATTAGAGCTGCAATATATTACTCTGAAAAAACAAGGTTCTTCATGCAGACAAACCTTATGTTGTTTGGGGTTTTTTATGTTAAACTAGAAAGATGTGTTTTTGCTGATTGTTCTTTGATTTGACAGGAGGTGCTCTCTGAGTCTGACCCAGAAATCGTGACCAAGTCCTACAACCAGAGGATTTTTTTACTGTTTTGGGGGACGTAGGCTTTTATCTGTTTATTCAAAATATTTTAAGCTGTACTAATGCTTCTCTTTATTCCTCAGGAGAAGAAGGAACCATTCCAGCAGATATAGCCACACTATTAAAAGCTTCATTGGGTCTCTAAAATGTAAATACGTTGTGAAATTCAAGGAAGTACCCCAAGGACTCTTACATTACTGTTGACCAGGAGTTTTATGAACATTTATAACTTTTTGTAGATTCTTTATTGTATTGTTCATGGTATTGAAAATTTTTAACACCAACAGCATTCTTTTGATGCTTAAAAGCATAAATGGCCCAAATGTGCCAACCTCAGATGCTGAATAAAGGTTTTACAGATCAATTTTTAAAATGGGGACTTAAGTAGTAATTGTTTCAACAAATCTGCTACTGCTTAAGATTTGTCAGTATTTTTGTAATTATTTCTACCTCCAAATATATATATATATAAAAACTGTCTGTTTCACTGGATTCCGTGTGTAGATTTTTTTATATGTGCCTTATTTGACAATGCTCTAGTCTGTTTCTGCTTGTTTTGGTTCATTTGATGTACCGTACTGGTTTTGTATCAACTTGTTCCAATAAAATTCCATACATTGACAAAATGTTTTCGTGGTTGTGGTGATTTGGGGCAGGTGAGGGGATGATAATGTGCATGTTAGAAATCAATTAGGCAGTTCTCAAACCAGCTGGAATGTTCCAATTGAACTGACTTGGCTTTGTCCAGCACTAGTTAATTACCAGTGTGTCATTGTACTCTAATTACAGTGGTGTGAGGATATTGATTGTAAAAACAGAAGTCCTGCCAAATGGTTTGGTCAAGCCTGTGGGTATGCTGGTCAACTATGCATGGCTTCTGCAAATTCAGAATGGGTGGGAAATTAAAGCTTTTCCAAAGCTTTTTCCAAATGTGGACTAAACTGCTTGGCTTTTCTTAGAAATGTTCTGTGGCTGTGCTGTCTGTTCCAAAATGCACAACTGAAATAAGGTGAAGATGTACTTTATGGTTTGCGAATGGATATGGGTAAGAAGCAGTTTTCTGTGCTTGAATTCCACTGGTTCTGCTGAGCTAAATAGTGGGATTTAACAGAGAACCACAGGTTTAATGTAGGTTTAATGCTACAGCTGGTCAGGTTGTGTGTTTCTGTTGGGCATGATGCTGATCCAAGTCTTATTCCATTGTACCTGCCTGTTCTCACCTGCTAAGTTCAAATGTGGGTTGAAACGATCCCTGCCCTTCAGGGTGGGTTATGTGGTGTTCTGGATGTGTGTGGGATCATTTAATGTAGCCTGGAGGAGCAGTGGTTACTCCTGGGGTCAGTATCTGTCTTTAGGTACTGTGGAACTCATGTGTGTTTCCACCTTTCTTCCTTGTAACTGTTTCTACTCTTTTTAGCTGGGAGTCTCAAGAGATTGCAGGGCCACCATCCTGGGAGATAACCAAGAACTAACTGGATGCAGTCCTGGGCAGCTGCCTCTAGGTGGCCCTGTGTGAGCAGGAGCTCGGACCAGATGACCTCCCGAGGTCCCTTCCACTATTTTATGGTTCTGTTTTTCTGACTGGTAAAGATGTACAGAGGGAAAAAAACACAAAGGCACTCTCTGAAGTCAGTTGCTGAAGAAGAGAAGAGTTTTGGGAGCTAAAGAAGGAAAAACATATGAAGAGCCAGAGCAAAGCATGCAAGGAGTTGCAAAGCAGGTGAAGATGGGAATGAGTAAAAAGGTTTCTTTCTGTTCTGACAATACCTGAGTTGTCTCTCTTACAGGTTGTTTGGTGTCACTCATGATTCAATTAAATAATACTTGAGGTGGGAGGCGAAAGTAAATGTGAAGGGAAAAACTTTCCCAACAGTGTCGATTTCCAGCATGGAGTGTTATCCAGGTTTGTTGTGGTTTATCTGCTTACACCACAAAATGGAGACCACTCACAAGCACTTATCTCTCCTTGAGTTTGTGTAAACCACTTTCATCCACAGCCGTCCACATGGCCAGGATTTCCACCTGCCTTTTCTCCTGTCCTGGAAGAGCAAACCCTTCATTTGTTCTAAACCTGGTTGCCACCACTGACCCCCAGTTTGTGTCTCCTACTTATTGGCATAGATACTGAGCTGTTAAATGTTTTTGCAGCTGGTGTGTTTATGGAGATCTGGTACTGGTGTGGGCACCAGCTCAGCTGTACAACTGCTTTTGGCTTGTTTTGGAGGTTTCAGTTTGGTTTTTTTCAGGGGCACAGCATAAACCTCAAGCTTCTCAAATACTGTGTTCTTTAATTTTATTGACTTAATGGGTCTTTTTTGTTTAGTGTCCCACGCATCTGCCCTTTCATTTTAATTTGCTTTCCTCCAGACTGAAAGACTGCAATAGGCAAAATGTTGAGATTGCACCTCTCCATGAAAATTCATTCACCTTTTCTCCCTTTGAGAGTGCACAAAACATTATTGGTTTGATCAAGCACTGTGTTAGTAGAGGGGGAATGCGATTGAAACCACACTAATGTAAATCAATATTTATTACTCTACTAAATTGGTATTTTAGATTCTCTTGCAAGAGGATACAAGTGGTTGATTTTGACATAGTCATCTGAAGTTAATTTAAATGACTGAGAAGTTAATAACTTGGGATGCCTGTCAAATTGAAAACTAAACAAGTATTTGTTTCTCTGAGCAGTTGATCTACATTACACTCTTCGGCCTTTTCTGGATCCAGGCTGCAATAGCTGGCAGTGCTTCCACTCTCTCCCTGAGAGCCAAAAGCCTGGGGTATTTGTCTGCCAGGTCAGGCTTACAAGAGAGAAGTGTTGTACTGCACACATCCCAGTAGAAATCAGCCCATGTTACCTAGTGGAAATGGGACAGAAAGCAGTAAATTTTATTTGGTAATCTCAAAAGCCAGGATTACTAATATTCTCAAACTCTGAATTTATCTGTTTTAAGTTTCATTTTGGGGTTGGGTTTTTTTTAAAGCCCATTACAGACCCACCATTACAGGGCTAGTAGGTTGCAAATCAAGGCTTGACTTCAATAAATATTGGTTCAACTCAAGTCCTGGCTACAAATATTAGTTGTGCTACAGTATTAATCTTTCCTGCTGAAACTGTGCTGCAGAAAACAGTTTGGGGTAAAAACGGTACTATGTTTATATAGACTCTTTTTTCGTATTGCTTTATAAATAAGTCAGTAATGATAAACAGGATTCTCTGAAGTCATGAATTTGTATTCACAAGTGCAAAGTCATTTAAAATGTTTTGTGCCAACATACTTATGAACTGCTTTAGAAAATACAGATCCCGGTCCTGGTTTGCCTCACTTTTCTAATATTGTGGAAAACAATTTTCACTTTGCAGTTGAGTGACCAGTTGTGTATTGATAAGAATAAAGGGCTCAAAGTGTGGGGGGAGAGTTCCTTCATGGCCTGACATGAAATCCAGAAATTCAGCAATAGTCTATTACTTGATTTTTCTGGCAACCTATGGGAATGGGAGAAACAAAAATTACACTTACAGAATTCCCTACCAGCCACTTCTTATCCCCTAAGAAAGTATCCAAATCTTTCAGTAGCTCAGGTGCTTTGTTGGTGAGGATATCATCAAATGCTTTTTTCTGTTGGAAGAGCAAAACACAGAGATTCAGTCAGCAAAACTGAATTTTTGAGGTTTTATTATTTATGAAAAAGAAAGCTGAAATATGAAAAATATTAGGGTTAGAGACCAAAACATCGCATTCATGGCTTACTGAGCCATGACTTAAAGCCAATTCCTCCCTTAATGAACACCTAAGTGCTCTTTGATGCTGATGTGATGTCTGTGGTGGTGCTGCTCTATTTTCTGTGCTAACAGAAAAAGCACACAGCCATGGCAAGGCAGGAGCTCAGGCATACATTTGGGAAGAATCCAGCTACAAGGTAGATTCCTGATGTCTCATTTTTGGGGGGCTCTTCTGAATGTCTGAATCTGTTCTAGTGTGCAGAACCTCCATATTTCCAGAACCCCTTGTGCTCAGTCTTTCCATGCTGTTAGTCAGATGCTGGCTGGTCAGTTATCTTTGCTTATCAACCCTTCTTATGGGAGACATGGAATTTGGGTTTTGAGCTTTTGATGGGGTTGGTTTATCTTAGAACTTTAATGTTCATGTTATTTTGCTTTTTTGTCTCCACAGCCATAAGATTTGAGGTGGCTAAAAGTGTTTTTAAAGGATGATCGAAATGCTCCGGCCTTAGTCTGTATGTTAATGGCTGAAGCATGAGGTTATGGTGGTGGTTCTCTACAGGCTGTTCCCCATAGCAGAAAGTCTTAAGGCTGCTTCTGGTTTTCTTTTCTCAGCTGCATGGAAAGACTGCAGACTGTTGTGATCATCTGGTCAACCCACATGGCACAGTTTTTGCAGTTATTGTGCTTGGCCTAATTTTGGAGGAACACACTCGGGCTTTGGTAAATAAGCACTGGTGTACAAGAATCTAATTATTTCTACAGCTTTAACTGAGGTTAATGTGAAAAAAGAAAATTAGAAGAGGCAGAAACCTAAATGCAGGCTGAAATCAAATCAGTGTTTCTACAGACATGATTGAAGATTTGACGTTTTCTGCTTTGTTAAGAGCTTAGTAACTGGATGAGGTGACTGCAAATATCAGCCATGAGTTTGCAGTCCAGAAATCTCGTATCTGTGCCCTGGGTTGAAGTATTTCCTTTCTTTTTGGTAAATTATCCCCTCCCCACCGTTTTACCCTGCAAAGAAAACCCCAAGCTGTTTTGTGATTGTGATGGTAACAACGTTCCCCAAGTACAGGAGAGCGCAGTCAAGTTGTGAAGCTGGTGGGGACAACCAGGATCTCTCTTCTGAAGTGGCACAACCTGCTCGTCTCAACCCTGGAGCTCTGCAGCAGTGGGTGCAAAGCTTTGTTTTGGGGAACGTGGGGTGAAGGGGGAGGCTGTGCCTGGCACGGAGAGAGCTTCCACGGGCAGTTTCCAGCTCTGCTCCCCTAGTTTGCTTTGATTTCTCTTTGCTACTGGCTAGATGGCATAGCACATCCTCTCACCATTCCCTGGGTGTGTGTTCCGGTGAGCACTGGTTAGGCCTGGGGAGGTGTTTTGGCTTCAGTATGTGTAAATGACTTAAATCCGGCCTCGTGAGACCATGAGACACCACTTCGACCACAAGGTGGTGGCAGCGGGTCCAGGAGGAGAGAGGGAGGAAGGACAATGTTGGGAGCGTGGGAAAGTGCGATTCCGGGCCATCCTTGGCCACAGCACATAATTTAGCATGCATACGTGCAGATTGGCACATATGGGTTGGCTGCCAGCTCTTCCCGTTTAAATTAATCACTGGTGACAAGATCTGGGTCCTTTTTTGGAAAAGTGCTCAGGTACATGCAGGAGTTACAACAGGAGCTTCCCAACAGCACATCAGCAGGAGCATGGCTCTTCTGAAATGATTAAAACTCATGAGTCAACTTACCCTCCCCAAACTAGGAAACTTAAGGAAATCACTAGGAAATGTAAGTAATTCACACTTTTAAGTACTGAACCCGCAAATTTCAGATTTTCCCCTGCAAGATTTCTGAGCACTTTCATAATGTTTCTTTATTTATTATGGGTTTGAGGCACCATTTTTTACTTTGTGGTCTCTGCAATAAGATACCCTAAATCATCTGAAATGTTGCCTTTGAATAATGGAAGGTGGCTGCACTGGCAGTTTATGGTAAGAGCTGTTGTTACACCTCCACTTCCCTAAGAGTAAGGTTAACTGCTCGGGTCAGAGCTGTGCAGAGCCTTTGTAACACTGGAGAGAAATCAGCCATTGCCTTCTTCCCCCAGCAACTGATCTGTGTGCTTGTTTTTGGGATTCTGGTGAGAGGCACTGGCCTGATACCAAAAGAACCCCAAATGCTGTAGGACAAGCCTGTGACTGGTGTGTTAAAGTAGCCATGGCACCATAGCCTGGTGTCAGAAGCACTGCAGAGGACCCAGGTGGGCTGTGACATCTGAAAAGCACAGTGAGAGCTGTGCTCCCTGCCCTGATTAGCAGTGTCTGCTGTCCTGACAAGCAGTCCTCCCTGGCAGCTGATGTTATTGAACATTGATACTGAATGCCTAGAAGAAATCAAAATGCAGAAACACTAAAGGATGGGATGGGGCTATTTTATCTTACTGACTTGACAGAAAAATTTGAGCACAGGCTCCTTGTGACAAGAGAGAGGAATTCCACAACACCAGCTGGGGTGGAAGCGTCCTCTCCTGTCCTTGCCCTTTTGAAGAGCAGTTTGGTGTAGGCACATCCTTGGTTCAAGCTGAACTAGTGAGGGGCAGCTCCTGAAGGCATCAGAGTTTCTGCCAAGGGTGAAAACAACCTGGTGAAGGAAGAGGTGGGATCAGCCTCAAGGAAGAACCACAGAGTTCCACCAGCTCAGCTTTGCTGGGCTGAGCAGATGAACCCAGTGGCTGACACCCATCCGTCTCCAGAGCAGATGCTCAGATACAGAATCATGGTTTAGATGCTATCTTTGTTTAATTTAGTGGTTGGCTTACTCTCACATCCTGGTTTTTCTCTGCCCAAGGGAACAGTGTCATGAAATCATCGATGGTGTCCACAATGGCATCAGCTAAAGCCTGTTCCACAGGCGTCTGGCCTGCCAGACCTGCAGGAAGCAAGCATATGGAGGAACGTTAGAGACAGCATCAGCAGGAATTTTTGATGCCCCAAAGGCAAACTGTGAATATTTTCATAAACCTTCATTTTCTCCAGGTCTTTTTGATGCTAACAATGTGGATTTGACTATTTACATCCAGGTACAATCTTATCTACCTTTGCTTTTTTCCAGTTCTGGCCTTGTACAGCCACCCAAGGTAGTGAGTTGTTCTATCCATTACCTGAAGCCCCAGACAGAACATTTTTTCTGTATCGTCCCTGCTCTCCACCACATATTCAGCAAGGGTCAGGACAAATTCCTTTCCTTTAATGTTTGCCCATCCCAGTTTTCCATGTCCTTTTCCATCTCATGGTCTTTCCATTTCGGTCAACACATTCTCCAAAAGTGCACCTGTGAAAGTCTGCTTCTCTTTCCATAGATCTTGTTCACTCAGCCCCATTCAGAACATTTTCATGACATTCCACTTTTTATTCTTTTATTGTAATCAGGGACCTCAGCCAAACTTTGTCTTGTTTACAAATCTGCTTTTCTCCCCTGTAGTTCCTTGATTTTCCTGCAGTTCTTTTAATGCCTCTACTTTTTCTCCCTAGCTGTCACTTCACAGACCTGTGTCTATGCTTTCACCTCTGTGCATCTTCACATCACAGACTGCATGCCCTACCTCTGTCAGGTCATCTCCCTTACTGAAACTTTGTGCTTTTGAAGGTGAGGATTGTGCCTCTCCTTTTGGGCCTCAGGTTCTGTGATCCTTCAGCTATGAGTTGTTGGTGTTGGGCACCCAAAAATGCCATTTCTTAATTTTAAAGGATTAGTGACGTGTATGCAGGCTTAATGGCAGAACTAGCAAGTTTTCACAATGAAGTTGAAAAGGTATCTTTTCCCTTCCATGCATGGCTTTTTTTTCCCTGCTGTAGCTGACAGCACAACTAATTCTGGGAAGAGCCCATCATGGTCAGAATGTTGTTGTCATTTGACATGGAAGTGAATTTTTTCAGGAAGTTGGGTCAAACCAATCAGTGGTCAGGTTTGGATATTGGCACCTGGAGTGACCACTGAAGGTATGGACACGCCTCTGAGAACACAGGGGGTTAAAAGCAAGAACTCCCGGGGGACCTCTCTCTTTGGTTCCAATCAGAGTGCTGTGCAGACCTCCCCTGCTGCCTTTGTTGTCCCCTCCCCCCCCCCCCCCCACCCCCAGAGGGAAGAGAGAGAGTCCGGACGGCACCTGTAACTTTGCCGGTGGAGGAGAAGGAGAAGGGGGGGAGGTGCCCAGCCTTGGCCTTGGGAATCGGATGCTGGGCAGAGATTTCAGCCGTCCAGGGAGTCTGAACTTTTAACCCTTTCCTGGGAAATGAAGGCTTTGTAAAATATTACTCCTCCTTGATTTGAAGTAGAAGACAGACAGTCTGGGATCTGAGATGTTGGAAGAGGAAATTTTTGAGTGGGAGGAGATGATGGAGTGGCTTGTGGCCGGATTTTCTTGTTAGCCATAGACTGAACCAAATTCTCCTGCAACAGAGACTGCGTTTAGGGGGATGCGGTGGTGGGCCAAGAGACCTGTTTCAGTGACTACCAACAGAGGAATGGAGAGAACAGAGGAAAGTTGAAGAGGGTGTGGAGAGGCCCTCTGTCTTCAGAGAAGAAGAGAAGAAGATCTCTGTTCTTGGACCCTCGGCCCCAGGGGAAAATGGGGGGGACTGTAGTCCCAAGATGAGAAACTGAACTGTTGTTTTTCTTTGGTCCTTGGCAAAGCATCCTTGAAAAGAAACCCTATGGGCAGTCTGTCCATGCATGGTGGTGAGAGCACTGTGACATGGAGAGTGTCACCATGGCAGATTTTGTCCAGGCAGTGCCATGTGTGACATGGAAACACCAGAGGTCACGGCTGTGTTTCCTGGGGGTCTGAGGCACAGGAGAGACTCCTGTCTCCCTTGATGGACTGAGTATTGATTATCTGAAGGGTGGTGACTTGATTAGGAATCCTGGGTGTTGTCTCACTGTGGGTTTGTTTGGAAATTGGGTGGGGGGAGGAGGAGTGTTTTGGAAGGTCTTCGTCCAGGATTTAGTGTCTGTGTTCTTTATAGTAGTAGTAGTTTAATAAAGTTGTTTTTTTTTTTTTTCTTTGTTATTAAGCTTAGGCCTGCTCTGCTCTGTTCCTGATCACATCTCACAGCAATTAGTTGGGAAAGTGCATTTTCATGGGGGCACTGGCATTGCGCAGGTGTCAAAACATGACAGTGCTCCAGATCCCAAGCCATTGTCACAGGTACAAATCAATCTAAAAAATCTGAACTTCAGACTGCAGAAGGAGCATGGCTCCAAATCAGCCTCCCTTCAGGACCCAGGGAGGGAGGAATCTTGGGTGGAAGGCAGGCTTTCCCATTGTTTTTCATCACCAGTGGGCTTTCCTCATTTTCCTCTCTTGCAAGGAGTAGGCTGTATAAAACTTTTCCTGGAGGAAATGGGCAGGAACAGAGTATTGCAGACATGCTTGAAAATGTGTTGTGTTAGTGCCTTGAAGAATAATGCTATGAACTTCTGCTTCCTTCCTCAGTTAGGAAATAGGAGATATTTTGAAAGGCAGGCTGCATCCATTTGCTCACAGTATAAACAAAGCAGGATAGTACTTGCTTCCCAGCCCCTCTCTTCAATTTGCTGATGTCCAGAATGCCATGGGCACATCTGCCTTCAGCCAGACCAATTTTGCAGATGGTGTTGAATGACAGCTCATTGACTTAAAGCAAAGCCTGGCCACTCTCTCTGATTACTTGCATTACTAAGTCTCATATCATTTTATCTAACTAGTTGTGTACTTCCATATGCATGTAAGTATTTAAAGATGCAAGTGATGTCAACATCTCCTCTAATCTCTCTGCTAGCCCAGAATTGTTACCTAAATCTGCTTCACAGTTCTCTGCCTGCTGTGATAATCTCTAATGCTTCCAAAACCTTTTCCTCCTGGCCATCTCTCTGGTTAGCCTGGCAGGTCAAAGTTGAGCATTAGGAGAAACTGCCCTGGCAGCCTTAGGGAAACCACAGGTATGTGCTTTCTGTCATGCAGGGACAGGTGGATAAAATGTACTGGCTGGAGAAGTCAGCCCAAACCCCAGGCACTGGTTTCATTTTTGTCATGCTGGTATTGACTTCTGCATGGTTTGGCTTGCCAAGCTGTTGGTTTGTTTCTGTTTTTACTGTGGATGTATTTTTACCTGAACATTAAGTGTGAGCTCAGAAGAAAGAAAGAAAATAGTCGAAGATTTATTACCTGCTTCTCTGGCAAGGTATCTTGCCATCGCCAGGCTCTGGTGAATGATAACTCCATCTACTTCCAGAATAGGGAGTTTGCCAAATGGGATAGCTTGGAGGAGAATGTAAAAAAGAAAAAAACAACCAAAAGTTAAATCATAGCCATTACCAGTGGGAGTCTGTGACAGCTGTAGTTTTACTACTCAGAGGATATGCATTATTATAGCACTTAACAGTTTCACACCGTTTCTGTGGAGAAATTCATGGACTAAAAATAAGAAAGTAAGGGTAAGGATGTAATCAGATTGCACTGCATGAAGGCAAATACAGCACAGAAACCAGGCATTTTATTTCCCATTTCCTGGCTTTGTGCTGTAGAAGCCAAACGTGCTCCTATATGTCCAGAATTCTTTATATATGGAAACTTTTCAGGGGAATATTAGTTTTTCCTTCTCTATCCTGCTTTTTCCTCCCCAGGAAAGTGACTGCCAAGGTTAAGTAAAGATTTACTGAAGATTTCATAGTGCAGGATGCAGCTGGGGCATGAAGCTAGAGATTAGACATAGACAAGACATTTTTCATTTTTGTTGTTTGAAATTCAGAAGCAGTGATTCAGAGAAGTATCTCCATTTCAGAATTTACATCATGACAAGGCATTTCACTTGGCAGTCATCCCTGAGTCAAATACATCTTTCACACTGAACTACAAATCCTAAAAAGATATTCAAATTCACCTGATGTGGCTTGCTTTAAAAAAAAAAAAAATCTGCCAGTTATGGGGAAGAAGCCTCCAGATTTTAAGTATAGGGAAAGACAAACTAAGCAGGTATCATGGATATCTGTAAGGGAGTTTGAGCTAAGAAATCAGTCTAATTTTTCTGTTATTAATTTCATAGTTATGTGGAAACTTGGACTGCTGTTCTGCTGTGTTTCGGAGAAGCTGCTGGTGTGATATGAAATGGAACCTTGGAGCAAAGCTTAATCTGGGGAACACACTCATGCTTAGGGCTGTGAGAATCTGCTTGTGGGAACCTGGTGCTGTTCACTAAGGGAACTAAAAATCTCTGCATTTCCTAGGATGCTGTTTCAAAATATGTGACTGTAAGTGCTGATCATAGCTTTGTACCCAGTTTTCATTTGAATTACACTTTATATGATGAAGATTTATACCCATTTTAAGACTATCTTTTGATGTAAAAAGGTGGTAGTGGAGAAGTGAGAACATTGTCTATTGGAAGCATGCAAAGTGCTTTCAAACCCAAGAGAACTGTCTTTACAGGGCAGCTGGAATGACACCTCTATTCCATGAGGATTTTTAGTTCTTAATGAGAAGGGGAAAATAGTGAAATCTTATGGATTCATAACTCTTTAGCAAGGCAGCTTCATAAATGATGAATACGGCTCTGTGGTTTAGCATGCAGTATGTGAATCACATTAGCTACCAGTTCCTAGATGTTAAGGCTTGATCTGCAACACAAATTCTGCTGTTGCACAAGACATCCATCCACACTCCTCTGTGCTTTTTTTCTGTTTGTTTTTTTTTCCCCTTCATCTGAACATATTTTTTTTTTCCCTTAAGTTTTAGCACACTGGGAATTCAGTATGAATTTGAATGCTGATGAATAGCAGAAGCAAGAGAGTCCAATGAGCATTAGCTGCTGTACCCCAGGAGAAAGCAGGCTCTGCTGCTTGTTATTGAAGCAATAATACACTTGTTGTACAGAAGACTTCCCATGTTTATTTTCCAGAGAGCAGCAAGGTCCTGGCAAGTCCATGTTTTGTTTCATTGAGAATCCCTGAGAGATGACAAGTTGTGTCCCCTGAACGTTTCACGGGAAAGCTTTCTGGCTATGAAAATGACAAGAGCCTTGGTTCTGCACTCTGGGGTAGTGGTGCACAGGGCCCTAAGCATCACTGCTTCAAAACAGCAGAGGTGTGTAACAGTGTTTGCTTATGTAAAGCACATCTTTCAGGCCAGCACAAGTAGAGGGGATGAGAGCAGGTGTGACTGCTGGATGTGCCAGTGTGGTCAGCCTGCAGCCTGCTCCACATCCCCTCAGACCACACAGGGATGTACAACAATGCCTGGCAACAAGAAACAGCAAAAGTGCAGCCAGAGCAGGGGTAATAGCTCCCCCCATGAAGGAGTTAAGCAGCCTCTTTTGGAGGCCCCAGTAGGAATGGTGTGGGGTGATGCGGTTCTGGCAGGGTCAATATGACTAAGCCAGTCTGTAGCAATAGCTGTAAAAACATGCTGTCACTCACTGCTCAGGTTGGGAAACTGTGAGACTGGGATTGCTTCATCTAGAAACCCACAGATATGTTTGCTGCTGTGTTTACATACAGGAGAAGTCATCTATAAATCCCAGCTTTGACTGGGGTTTCACTTTGTGGGTCCCTACAAGAAAAATTAAAGCCAGTTTGTTGTTACAGGCTTAAATTCTTTTTAAGAAACCCTTGATAACAACTAAAGGAGGGAAGGACCTTTCTGAATGTTTAAGGTACGTGGATTATGGTATCCAAGTCAGCTGACTGGCAGAGTCGGTTCTTATGTTCTGTTTAAAGAAATCTGGTAATTTCTGAATTCAAAGGAATTGCTATTCATTCCTTGAGAACATGAGTAATGTCTACAAACGTCGTCCTCCTGAGTGCTGAGCTACTTTCTTGAAGACCTGGTTATTATTTTCTGAAAAAGAGACTGAGTTTGCAATTGAAAATATACAAAGCTTTGTTTTGTGTACCTACAATTGCACAATTGTTAATAAAATTATAAAATTAATAAATGAGAGCAGACTTTGTTATCCTATGATGTCTAAAAGGATTTATGCTTTGATTTATAATGAGATTTGGGGTTTGTTTCTTAGGAGGCAGCAAATCTATTGCCACCATTACTGAACAATGGACTCTTTAAAGGATAACAGATGGTAAACGGTAGATGTTCCTTCCTTTCTTGTGTATTCAAAATGCTATTAAATTTTTTCTTAGCAATAACAGGGAAAAAATATTTAATGTAAACATAGATTTTTTTTCCCAGCTGACAGAGTGCATGTATATAATTATACACTGATTTTGTTGATTATTGAGTTAATAAGCTACAAATGTGTGTAATTCTAAGAGGTTTGAAGAAAGTACACACGTCCTGTGCAGATAATTTTAAAAAACTGTTGTTTCTTCTTGGGTGCAGGGCAGGCTATTCTTGAGCACCATAAAGTACAGCAAATATTCAGGCTGTTTTACAGCAGAAGAAAATAACAAAGACTAGTCAAGGGGCAGAAGATATTTATTGTACATCTCCTCTGTATCTGAGGAGAAGGTATAATGGCTTACAAAGCTGTGTTTTCAGTCTGGAAAAATTTAGGAAAAAATAATCTTTGCCTTGGAAATGTTATTGTCTAAAATTCATGTAATGACCAAAACTTTTTGGAACCTGCTGTAAAGTATCTTTTTGCTTTTGTCGTTTAGAATAACAATTTTCCCAGAAGTTTTTTTTTGTATGTTTGAGTTTGGCTGTCATGAGGAGGAATGCATTTTCTGTGAAACTTGGAGTCTTCCTTCTCCAGCTGGAGAAGAGGAGGGTGGATTTTGGTCACACAGCTCATCCTACAAGAGGATGTGAGGAGCTTTCACACTGGATGGACACTGTTTGATTGCTGGAGATAAGGCTGGGGTTTGACAAATGACCTCCATGAGGCCTCTAGAAATTTTGCCAGTTGCAGAAACCACACCTAGACCATATTCTCAGGGGCTCCAAACGAAACAGAAACCTCTCTGCACATCGATTTAAGCAGTCTTACCCTTACACTCAGGAACATGGGCTTCTGTGGATTGCTTTGACTTCCTGTGGTGCTTTTGGTCCAATTCTGCTCATTGACCTGTTTGAGATGCCCAAATGCCCCATGTGCATAAGCATGGTACTAAACCTGCTGAAGCTTTCTCAGTTTTGGTGAAAGGCATGGTTTGTGTGACTGCAGATGAGTAGAGCAGGTAGGGTGGCTCCTGCCAGGCTGCTACTTAAGATGAGCAAGTGAAAAGCTGCTGTGTGAGAGATGTTTGGGTAGAATCAAGGTCATGGGGGCAAGGCATGAAACACCATCCATTGGGGAGCAATTACAACTCAGCAGCTAAGCCAAGGTAGTGCAGGCTGGAAGGATGTGAGTGTCCCCTTGCTGGCTTTTCTCTCACCCTTGCTGTTTTGGGGTCTGCTTCGTACTTATGTCAGTTTAAACCCTTGTGTATCCATACGGATGTGCTTTCCATGTTTTTCAAAACAATGTTGTCTTACAATATTTCCAACTCCCACTTGAGCAAACGCATTCTGAGAAGGAAAAGCAGGAAAATCTATTGCTGTCACCATGCAAACAGTGTCATTTCTCAGGCATGCACAAAATATGACCTTTTCCATTTAGTTCCCGCTTGCTTTGCCGCTCATCTGAAGTATGAAGTGTGGTGAACGCTTGTGTTCCAATTTTAGACTGAAAGAGGAAAAGGGCTTTTAAAAAGCCTCCTTTCTGAATAACTAAACCCATAGTCTTCTTTAAATTGAACTTTTATCAGCAGGTTCTTGCTTTTCATATTATGCTGGTTTTTTGCATCGCATGCTGGAATGAAATCTGCACAGTCTACACTTGCCATGAAGAAAGCCTTGACAGAGGACAAGTCCTCAGACTGATCTGCAGTCCCTCTTCTCATTTTAGGAAGATCTCACTAAAGTATCTGTACAGTGTTTAGGAATTGGATTCATTCATTTTCATGCTACTTTAATTTTAGGTTGGCCTTGGTGACAAGAACTGTGGTGTTTATACAAGTCTCTGTTGGATGCTGAGTAGGGGAGATGATGTGTGTTAAAAGTAAGAACCTCCCTTTAATTAATTTCCACTCCATCAAGCCCCTAAGGGCTGTGATGACTGCTGGCATGCTGCCATGCCTGTAGGCTCTCCCTGCTGTTCAGGCCTTCCCTTTGAACACAAGCTCCTGACTCCTCCTCCTGGCCATGACCCAGTGGAGGGTATTCCTGTGGGACTGTTTCTCTGCCAGGGAAGGGAGGGGAAACACAACAGAGCTGAGCACAGTTTTGTCCAATCCTGGCACCTGGGCTGGTCAGCTGCTGGTGCTGTGCTTCTCACTGCTCTTCTCTCCTACACAGATACAGTTCTTAACTTTCTCCTTCCCCTACCTCTTTCTTCCATTTTCACTGATCTTAACTTCTCCATTATTCTTCCCCTCATTTCTGTTCTGTCCTTCCAACATGTTCCCCCATTTCTACCGAGCTGACCTGCCCATGACTCACCCTGCCCATGTTGTAATTGTCTATGGCTCTGATGCAATGCAGCCTGTATTTAAGTGCTTGATTATTGCTCAAAAGCTGAATAATTAATCATTTGGTAATCAAGCTTAGATTGGTTCCCTAATAAGGCAGCTGGATTAGTCAAATGTGGGGACAAATAAATGTCACAGACCTGTTTCTTACTGCAATATCTATGTCAAAAGAAGTTCTCCTTTGCCTTGAAAACTGACCATAACTGCTTTTCCTATCCATTCATATTTAAATTGGATCATGAGAAACAAATAGATACTTTACATCTTCCAATAAGAAATAAATTAAATATGTATTTTTTTTAACAGTGGTAGAGGAGCAAGGCGCTTGGGAAATGGTAGGCCCAGAGCTGAAGGTACCTAGAATCTGAATCTTCTAGAAAGGGATGATGAGGAGGCTGCTATGATTTAATCTCAGCCCAGGTTCAGTTTTATTACAACTCGTACTCTCTTTTGAAGTTCTTGCCAAGCCCTACTTTTTACCCAGAGATAGCTATGTACACATTTAAGTGGAGCTGCATAGCAGAAAGTCACTCAGGAAGCAAAGCAACTGCTCCCCTGAGGAATTTTTGTCTGGTGTCAGGTGCTTCTCAAGATTTATCTGTTATCTTGGGAGTATTTTCAGAGCCATTAGTCTGTCAGGTTTCCTAAGGACCTTTCAAGCACCATTCTACACATCCTAAACTGTTTATGGGATGTTTATGGCCATCAGTGCAGGAGAAGTATCTTTTGCTATAATGATAGTGTTATTGCCATTGCTTCAAATTGCTTGAAGGAGCCACAGATCAAAAACTGTTGCTGCCTGCCAGCCTAGTATCTAAGGTGGTGGTAAATTAGTTCAACATCACAGTGGATTTTCTGCTGTATCCTGACTTATGTCAGTGCAAAGATACTCTCTATGAGGAGTCCACTGTGTGGGAGTACAGATCTTGAGCCTATTGTGGATCTTGAATTGACTGCCCTTTAGATGAGGGCATGGTCAATTCAGAGTGTGTTCAAAAATAAATGTAAAAATGAGTTTGTTTACTTGTTAAAATAATTACTGACTTAAATATGGTGAAGCGCTAGGGAAAGCTGCTGCTTGATATTTGTCTGATTTTTAAAATTCTGTGCTAAAGCAGGACAATACTAATACTTTTACACTGGCTTCTTTAAATGTGTTTATATTCTAAACTGCAGTCCTTGCCCAAAATCATCAGCTGGAAAATTTGCCAAAGATGATCTGATTAGTGTCAGAAGGGAAAAAAACAAATGTTGAGTTATAGAACTTTAAATTTCAGAGTATATAAACCAAATAACAGAAGTTCTTATGTTAGAATAGGCCATATTTTCAAACACAACAAAAGCACCATTAAATGTAAACAAAATCAAGTGGGACAATATTTCCAGGAGGAGGGACTTATTTATTTGCCTGAAGGTATGTTAGGATTGCAGCTTATTGGTGGCAGCCACATGAAAAATGCCAAAAAAACAACAAACCTCACAACACTCTTCAGTTCAGGTCAAAAATTAAACTTGCTGCAGCTGCCAGTCTGCTTTCTAAATGGGCTTTCTTCACATTGATCTTTATGCACAGATTTTCTGTTTTCCCATCAGTTTTACAAAACTAAGTCTTTTCCTCAGAATAATATCAGTATTTCCTGGTTTATATGGTATGATAATTTGGATAGCTTGGTATTTCTTGCAAAACCTTATTTCAATTTTGAGAAAATTGCTGAAGCAAACCTATCCTCTCAGATCTCATTCAGATTCCTGACTCCCTGTGCTCTTGGACAAACTTGAATTCTTCAATTGGTTCCTTATTAGCTCAAGAAACATGAAATGTTCACTTGTCCAAGCCTCTTCCCTAAGTATTTTTTTAATCTTGCTTCATCATATTTGAAGCTTTTAAAAAGAGGGACATCACACTGTATTTACAGACTGCAGTCAGAACTGGTTCCAGATCTTTCACAGGCAAGTGGGTAAAGGCAAATGCCGTATATGCAAGTGTGCACAGCAATTTGTCTGGTATTTCTTAATCTCACCTCAATATATAATTATGTAATTAGTCCAATTAATTTGGCCAATTTTACTGATTTTTGAATGCTACAAAGTAAACTGCATACTAAATTGCATTAATTTAACTGCTGTTACATCAAATGCAGCTGTAATGCCCTTTACCACTGCTGAACACTTACCACCCTTTGGTTTTCACTAGGATGAGACTGACTGGAATCTGCTACTTTTATGTCTCTCCTTTATAAGGTAGACCCAGTTTAGGAAAAATAGGAGGAGAAAAAAAAACTTTATATGAAGGATCTGAATACAGATACAAATGAGAGTTGTGCAGAAGAATTCTCAGCAGAGTGAACTATGCCTGTGTATATGCAGTAGGTTGGATGGATGTCCTCATTTCACATTTGCTTTTGAACACAGCAGTAGTTTAACTTTTGGGGCAAGAATCCTGTTACTCGGTGCTTTTTCCTCATCAAACTGTGTTTCTGTGGAGGGAGCCGAGGCATATCTTGAAAACTCAGGACAGCAGAGAATGCAAGGCTTGTTTTCCATAGGGCAAATACTGTATGCAACACCTACCGTGTGAAGGCACACAAAACCTGTACAAACCTACTCCCTCTCCAGGAGACAACCATTTCTTGTGTTGAGTCACAGCCTGCAAAGTCAGGGTTTAGGTGCCCTAGGGCAGACTGAGGTGCTGGATATTGCTCTTGTAGAACACTTAAGACTGTTTGTTCCAAATCCTTGTCGCTACCTTTGATTCAGTGTTTTTTTCTGAATGATTTGCCTGTGGGAGAACATTTTGTCTGGAAATACTGTGAGTAACCATGAGAAATGCCTCACAAAGGAGGAGGAGATAGTCATCAGGTGATCTCCAGACAATTTCCTTAAGCATCATTACATTTTTATGCATGTAAGAAGCCTTTATTCTTGTTTTAATTAGCAAAACTCTCAATTTGTTGCTGTCTGCAGTGTGCATGTCAGTGGTGGCAGATGGCACCATTACTTTGGTGCTAGAGCTAGAGTTCAGGGAGATTTGAAGAGCAAAGGTTTAGCCTGCTGCCATAAGATGTAAGAGCACTTTCAGATATGCACCCAACTATTTCTGTGTAGGTGTATGTTTTCCTGGTCAATAAGCAGATACATTCCTGCTCCCATCCACTGAGTGACTGACTGACTGGGTGTCTACAGATGCCTGAAATTCAAAGAACTCTTGCACCAGTATGAATTTTGCACAGATGACTTCACAAATCTTAGGGCAGCAGCTCCCAAATTTTACTAAACTTCTTATCTGTTGTGGAATTTAATCTAGGGCTCAGTTATAGAAGCTGCTGTGAAAGGCCATTATGCAGAGAAAATGAAAAAATGCTAATTAACCCTTGGTAAGCCTGCCAGCAAACTTTTCAGAGCACAGAAAGAGAAACAAAAGTGTCCAAAGGTTCATGATTTCACCAGCATTTGTTAATGCAGCAGATAGAGTTACAAAGTGTGTAGCTCAGGATTTCTAGGGTGTCTCTACTCCCTGTGTTTTTGTGGTAATGGCACTGCAACTGCACATTTACTGTACACACATCCTGTACACATAAAGCTCCACTGGGAGGTTTGTGGAGCGAGCACTGAAGAAAAGCATAGGAAGAACTTTCCTGCATTGTTTCTTGTGCTGCTTTCATACAAGGTAAAAGCATTGCATCACTCCATCATCAACAATATTCAAAGAGTGATGCAATGCTTTTAACTTGTATGGTAGATCTGCTGTTAGAACATCTTGTTCTAGAATGTGAATGGCTCTGCACCCTTTACGTGACTAATTATGCTTTGTCTTTTTAATTTGTCTTAGTTCATCACTATAGAAAATGCCACATAAAAATATACTTTCCTTATATTCTCAACTTTGTTTCAGGACAGAAGTGAGTATGCATACATGTGAATATGTGTGTAATTAAGTATGAAAAGCCTTTGCAGAGCTTACATCAGGTCATCTGAATTCTTAATCTCACCTTTGGTTTCTACCCTGCTTCCTGAGAACTGCAGTGAAAGAGAAATAAGCTATACCACGTGGTCAACTGGCTTAAGCTCTTATAGCGAAAAGGCTTCCAAAGTCAGTCATCCCTAGCTGAAAATATCCCTGTTCCACTGCTTCTTATTCTTCTCTGTGGATTTTTCCCAGTGTTTTCTACGCTTGAGCACTACTGAAGGCTTCAACTGCCACTTGGATTACAGCTGTGTTTGAGTGTTTATCATTCCAGTCACTGCAAACAGGAAAGACCAAACCTACAAAATTTGTACCCTAGAAAAATTTGGTAGCTTGCTGGCTGGGCTTATTAAGTGATGTGAAAGCTTATCAAGCAACATTGCTTCATTAATAGAAGTCACCTTGTGAATTGGTTGTGCCTTTTCCCCAAACTAAAGCCATTATTCTTCATTCTAGATGTGAAAAGTCATAGCCCATGTAACCAAACACAAGCCTAATCCATGAAATGAAGACATTGATTTCCTACCCAGTCTTCAAACTCAAGATCTGTTTCACTTGAACTAAGGCTAATTTAATGAACAGAAATAACAAATACCTTTAAAAGCTGAAAAGAGGTTATTTAAACTAAAAGACATAAAATAAATGGGGTACAATAGCCTGAAGGGTACTTTTGGAAGGGTTGGTAGGGCTTATTCTTAGGAACAATTATTTTCTCGTACCTTTTTTGATCCTTTTGGTTTTTTCCTTTGCTATATCAACTGACTTTTTCTCATCACTTTTCCTCTCTGAAGACCTTTCAGGTTGCAAAGGAGTGTCTTTCCTGACCCTTCTCTCCAATTTGGCTTTCTAAAACCAGGGTGAAGGCTGAGGTGTGGTCTTTGAGATGAAATTATCCAGAGAAGCTGAGATCAGCACTCATTTGGTTATCTTTAGGTACACAAAGGCTGTACTGAACTGATAAGGAGTAAAAGCCCAGCTGTATGACAGCAGGTTAGGCATTTCAGATTGTCTGAATGTTTGGTTCCGGTCTCCTGTGAGAGCATCAGCAATGACATTTTGGCTGTCTCACATCAAAACTCTCACAGCCTTAACTAAAGCCAGAAATTAAGTGCATTTCTGCTCACAAAACATACAGGTACCTCTTCAACTGCTTCTCTTTTTGCCAGCATTTCCAGTAGAGCTTTGGCTATAAGAACCCATGCTACTCACTTGGCTTGATTTTGGGCCAGTCTGCTGCTTCTATCCTGTGGTCTTCATACTTCTTGCCCGAATAGGCAAAGAGGTAGCGGCTGATCTCTGCTCGTCCCCGCAGGTTGAAGTAGGTGAGCTTGTACTGTGGCATGCTGGACCCTGCTGGGAGGGGAGACAGAGCTGCTTTAGAGAGGGCTAACTCAACTCCTTTTTTACAGAACCACTCTCTTTGCTTGGTTTTGACAGACATGCTTTTACAATGCAGAGGAAATATTACACCAAGCCCTGGTGCATTGCACCTTGCAATTGGTGCATTGCTCACACGTTTTTGTTCTGCATTTATCAGCCACAGCACATGCAGACGTGGACAAAGACAGCTAAACCTGCTGTTCCTCCTTTTGTGACTCGAGAAAGGTGGCTTGATTTTATTTTTTTTTCCAGGTGTAATAGGAACTTTCATCTTCCATTTGTTTCTCTTGTGATTCCAAACTCAGGTCGTCTATAAAGTGATTTTTATTCCTTTTTTTTTCCACGTATATTCTTCTGTACCAGAAGGTAGCTATCTTGAGCAGCAATTTTGTTCAGGCCTGCCCTGCTCAGCCCCTACTGCTTATGGAGACCTTCATCCAAGACCAAATAATGAGAATTACCAAACTCTTGTGATTTTTTGCATCAATTATTACCCAAGTTGTGTAAGCAATCACCCAGAATTATTTTAGAAGAAAAATTTGCTATGGAAACCAGGCTATAGTGTTGTTTTGAGAAAATCATCATTGAATTTTCAGGTTTTGTAAAGAAGCCAAAAGAAATCTTGAAATAACTAAGTTTTCATGTAATTTGTTTTTTTCCTTTCAGTTCTAGTCAGGAGTCACTTTACAGGTCTTGTTTCCCAGGGCAACGGGCAACAAAAGAAAGTATTTGAGAGTTTGAATGTATAGCAAGGATGGTACAGGAAAGGTGAACAGATAAGGTTGCTTTAAACAAAAGGTAAGCAGTTACAGCACTTTAGTAAGAGAGCTCAGCTGAGATTTGAATGTGCTGGGGAAAGGATAGTAAAACAACCATCTGCCTCCTCACCCAAAGCAAAACACTTTCTCATCTTTGCCATGAAGTAGACATTGTATTTACAATTCTTTTATATGCATCACATTCAGAGTGTTTGTAAGAAAGCCCGGAACAAAGATCACCTGCACTAGTACAGAAAGGGAACTATATTTTTCTTTTTTTCATGAGTAAGTACTACCACATAATCTCACAATAGAACAATCCCCTGTTTAGTCACCTTGCCTTGAAAACGTGCTTGAGGAGATACATCATCAGCTTTCGCTTTATACGGAGAAGCTCTTCGCTCAGAAACAGAAAAGCTTACACTCAACTCACACTGAAAAGGGCAAACTGCTTTTGCCACTTGTTCCTCTAAAGTCACATGTACCTTCTGTCTTCAGAGCAGCAAAAGCAAAAAGAAAACAATGAGCACGTTAGAGACTGCTTAATTCATTGTAAAAGTCATCTGCTGCCCTACAGCACACAGCAGGCTCAGAAGTGAATTATTAGCAAATGGAGATTCACATTATTAGTGAATGGAGACTCATCATGTCAGATGGCCTAGCAGAGAAACAGGAACAGAGCTGGAAAATTACCAATGGAGATATCTACAAGTGCTTCCAAACAGAGATTCCATTACAATTAAGTCAAGTGTGCTCCTTTGCAAGGTATAAAAGACAGAGGCTCCAGGTGAAGAGTTGCATCAGGATGTGATTAGTATTTTTAAATGTGTTAATTAAGGGAAAAGGTGTTTGTCTGCTGCTTGGCAAACCAGCTCACAGATCACAGGTGCAACAACTTCTTTCTCTAAGGAGAGAAATTTTGACAAACTCAGCTTTTTCAAGCAATTTTTAGGTAAGTGGCAGAGCTTGGCTACTCCATTTTCAAATTTTGTATCCAGATTTATTACTTGGTACACTCTATGGCATATATAACTATATACTATTATATACTATGAATTTGGGTTATGTGTCTAGAAAGTTAATGTAAGAAGAGAGAATGAGATCATAGCAGGATTTTTTTCCCTTATCTCCCTGTTACTGATTTGGCGTTGTCATTCAAGAGCTAGGAATGCATTTTTAAAAGAGCATATGTTATCTGAGATTTATGACAGCGATACAGGAGCCAAAGTCAAAAAAACCCCAAACCTTGAGTCTTAATTTTCAGGTTTTTAGAGAAAAGCAAATGCTACTGATTTAGTCTGATTTCCTGATTTAGTGTAATTCTGTTTCCCTGCTTTAGGAGTGTCCATAGAGTTTTTTCCATAAACACTTACTGCAGTCCCAGTGCCCTGGACTTGCTACACCACTCACACATGGCTCCTGTTTCCTGGCTGCCTCTCGCCCACTCAGCCCTGTGTTAGCAAATAGCTGGTGGCAGCTGGAAGGCATTTAAAAGCATAAGCATAGTAGATTTTTAAGGTGCAGTCCTGAGGGAGTAGACAGCTACATAGAGAGAGGGCTGGAGATGGCTGAGGCCTGAACATTCCGGTGGGTGAGTGTGTTGGGAGAGCCTGATTCTTACACTGGGAGCTCTCTGCACACAAAGGCATGTCCAGTCAAGAGCAGTGAAGTGATGTAAAGAATTGGGAATTTTGGCTGATGATTAGCAAGTCTCTCTGCCTGCTGTGATAGACAGTGGAATAGTTTGGTCTGTCAAGGAAGCAGTGGAAACTATTGTTTGAGTTGTCTAAAGCAAAGCTAAACAAATTTCAAATGAACACTCCATAAGGAGTAATCAAGTATTTGTAGTGGTGATGCACTTCTAAGCTTATGATTTTTTTCCCATCCATGAACAAAAATATAAACAAAACTAAAGCCAACTCCACAAGGATTTTACCAAAAATACTTGACATTTTAAAAGCCTTTACCGGTTTACTGTAAGCATGTTTTCATAAATATTTGTAGGTTTTATTTTTTATTTATATTTACTGTGAAATGTCAGGAGTAGTGCTTCCTAAACAATTATAGATAAGTTTCTAAATTAAAGAAAGGGTTGTGCTCAGAACAGCTTTTTGCCAAACATACAAAGTAAGCTGTTAGGGCTTTTTTCCTTGTCTTCCTTTTTCTCATTTCCCCAGTGTGTTTTATAAGGGAGGAGATCATGAAGGACAAATTAAAACAATTTAAACCATCCTGAATTACCAAATTATTGAAAAGTGTCATTTCTAGGGGAAAAAGATCTATTTGGTGTCTTTGAGTTGGTTTTTGGGGTGAAGATGTTTGGGACTTTTTTGGAGATGGAGAGGGGAAAAATCTTTAAAACTATTTAAAATTGTTTCTCTTTTTTTAGGTTAGTCATGGCCTAAAAATACTAAAATATGGTAGTGGTGAGTGGACCTGAGTGCCCAGTCTTGCAGGCATTTAGCCACCTTCTTAATGCTATTAAATCTGTTCAGGTGAGTTCATTGCAAAGCCAGGTGTGTGTAAAAGCAGGAGGGGGTGATTTACCTTCCACCAATAAACCTGCCACCTAAGCAGTATTTTTTCAATTTCTGTTCTGATGAATACATGACTGGGACAGCCCTGTACACCTGCCCTGTCCTTTTATGCTGACAGTACTTCTGAGAGGAAAGCTCATGTCTTCACAAACAATTTCATGGGTGAAGGTGTGGGTGTTACCGTCTTGGAAATGGGTCTTAATGCCTCTACCAACTCTGGGCTGCAGGCTGGTTGCAGAGCCCAGGCAGCTTGGCTGCTGGAACAGACAAGGGTCTGCACAGCCTGAGCTTCTGAACTCTGGGGCAAAATAGTAGTTGCAAGGGGGGATATGTGGTAGGTGGTTCGGGAAGGCTCTACCTTCCTAGTGCCTCAGCCAGTGGGGAAAAGAAGAGGGCAACATGTGGCCGGGAGTCCGGGACAAAAGGAGGCCGTGCCCTCTGAAACATGGAGAGAGAAAACCCCGTGGGTATGTGCCCCAGTGGAATCTCTCCCTTTGTTAGAATAAAGTTGCAGGACTCCTCTTTCTCCTTTTTGAACATAAACCTCTAGCATTTGTGGATTTTCCTGACACTTCAGTCCCAGTTTCATTGCATACAGCTTTCAAAGTCATGAACTCAACAGCTTTAAATTTACTATTAAATTAGCTTTAAAAGTTGTTGACCCGCTTAGCTGATTTTCCAGCTTTCCTCTGTGACTTTCTGAAAGCCAGCTTAACTGGCTTTAACATACCTTTAAACAGAAGATTAATGGATCTCATGATTAAATTCAACTTGGAGCCACTCAGTGACAAAATCAAACAGGAAATCTGAGAGAATGTCAAATATGTGTAAAGTTGGCATCCGCCATTATACTCATAGGTCAAAAAATCATGGTACAGTTACAAGTATCTAAATATTTTATCACAGATTTTAATTTATTTAAATCTGTTTGTGGCTTTATGGAGATACTGTACTTCCTGATGAACTTGGGATGCTTTTATTCCCGTTGAAGCAGGACTGAGCAATTGATTTGAAAACTTCAAGCAAGATTAGAGTTGAAAAATAGACCCCAGGAAGGAGAAGGGGAACCTGCAGGTCTTTGTCTGCAATATGTAATTGTCCTCTCTTCAACTGCAACCAGAGCATGACAACGATTCAGGAGTGATGATTGGACACCTCTTAATTTTATTATAAGATTAAGCTTTTATAACAATTCAGAGTGTTTGAGTTGCTGGAGGTCATTATATATTCCATTTTCATTAATTTGCAGGATAAAAGTATAACAACAAATCAGTTTTCACTCACATAAACCTACAGGTATCTCTCTGCCAAGAAGAATCTTGCTTTATGATGTGTGAATTGAAGTTTATGTCCTCCCTAAGCACTATTCTACTCAAAGGTGAGAAGCTTTATGGACTTTTTTCTTTGGTTTTATTTTTTTCTAGTGCTGTTTTCAAAGCATTTGCTGTTTCTTTAGGACATTTTTCTGCAAAGTTAACCTGAAAATCAAGTAAGTTTTGAATCAGATGCAAACCCAGCAACCTGATTTGGATGTTCTACAGGGGTGGATGGGGCACTGCAATTTCCCCCAATTCTGATATTTACTCATGTATTTCTGCTAAGTGTGCAGTCTGAAGTCTTAAAATTAGTGTTAGCCAAATGTTTCCCATTAATAGCAACACTGGTATTTCTGAGGGAGGACTCTTCTTTGTCTTCCTTACTCCCAGTGACAGGGCCAAACAGTACTCATATCAGCTAGGATACTCAAATTAGAAAAGGAAAGGTGAGAAGCTGCATAGATCTATGTATATACAGACAAAAGAATCTTTGCACGTTAAAGGAGCAATCTTTCTTAGGCTGTCATCTCAGGAGTGACCTGACTTCTCCAATTATGAAGCATGGATTTTTGGTTCTGTTCCTTTGGGGTTGAGGAGAGTTGTGTTACTTATGGAGTACAAAGAAAAAATCTTTAACCAGGGAAGAGACTTTGTCTTGTTTCGCCTGAGAAACATTAGGAATAGTAAGTTCAATTTTGCCCCTCTTTGCTTATTGTCCTTGTCATATATGTGAATACCTCATCCCCGTGACTGGAGAGCTGAGCATTAAAGCAGCTTTCTCCCTCCTAAGTTTTAAAATGATGTTTTAACTGTCCAAGTGAGTCTTTTGTGTTTATTTGTTTAAATGTTCACATTTCAGAGGAAGGAACCAGAGAGACAAGATTAAAATAGTTACTGTAAAAGGCAAGTAAAGAAAAGCTTCATAGCTGTAACTTTACAAACTGCACAATGTAGGAAAGATAAAAAATGTCCATATGCTGTATTTCTTCCTTTTTTATTTAACCAACATTAACAGTCAGAAAGTTTTGGGGAAAGGCATAATTATTTGCATTATCCTGTTTGAGCAGTGCTGAAAAGACAAAAACCATCTGAGAAGCAGCCTTGCCCTGCCTGTGGGTGTGCTGCTGCTCTCCTCCTGGTTACTGATCAAATTGGTTGCTGCAGGAATGTCTTCAATTTTTTTACCTTGAATGAAAAAAATATTACAGATTTAAGAGATATTTTTCAGCCTTTGAAGACTAAGAATAGTACTGATTTAATTATTTTGGATTTTTTTTTTCCTGCAAAAGATGTCTTTATTAGTTCTTTTTTATAGCAAAGAGAATAAGACAGTTTCTGCCCATCCTTTTGGGGAGAAGGATTAGAGAATATTGGCAGATTGATGGAAGACTGCAAGTCTTCCAGTGGAAGATTTCCACAGCAGTCTGTTTTGACAGAAAATCAAATTAAAAACTCTAAGTAATTTGCTGTCAGCTCTCAGTCTGACATAAGCTCTCTTTCTGAAAATTGATGGTCTCTTTTCCCACTTTGGTCCAGTTATAGATAATAAACATATGAAATTGATAGCTTATATTTCTAAGCCAGATAGCAATCTGGATCTTGGAAAGAAAAGAGAAAAATAAAAATTTGTCCACCCTCTTCTGTTTAATACAGAAATCATCTGAAGTAAATGTTTATGGGATTTTATGTATGGTCAAGTTTTGAAATAACAAATTCCAACTATAATGGATACTTCTTAGCACGATTTTCAAGGTTAGATACCTGGATCACTTAGAGCATAATACAAATTTAAATTCTTTTTTAGAAGCATTTGCATGTGCATGCACCTTCTGTGTTGCTTATTTGTTACCTGTGGGGGAAATCAGCATCCTAAAATGAGAAGGTTTTAAGGCACTACTGTTAGAGTATAGAGAAGCACTAATGGTTATAACTATTTCAAGTGACCTGATGAGTAAAACACTACTGTCTGAGCAAAGCCTGATCTATCAATATGTGGGCTTTAAAAAGAAAGGAGCTGTAGGAGACCTTAAAGCAATTATCTCTCCAAGGAAGCTTTAGGCCTGATTTGCTGATGTGGAAAATCAGAACTCAAAAAAAAAAATCCTTCTAGAACACAGGAAAAAAAAAAACACTTGGTTTTTTGCCGATTTTTTTTTTTTTTTTAGAAAAATAACCACAATGTATCAGTAAATGAGGAAGATAAGAAAGATATGAAAGGTTGTTTGTTTTTTTTTAAGTGGGAGTCCAGTGTGAATGGGCAGTGAATGGGTGTCCACTCTCAAGACTTGTTGAAGGAGAATGCCAGACCCCATTGGGTTTCCCTGAGCTGAGTTTGTGATTGCCCCTCAGGCAACTACAATCAAACTGATCATAATTAATTCAAATATCTGAAGTTCACCCTGTTTGTTTGAACTGGAGTGAATGTGGGAAGATGTCAGCAAGATTAAGGAGGCAGGGAAATGGTGATGGACAGGGCTTTGTTTAGCCACCTCAGCAGCGTGTCCTCAGTCTGCCTGGCTTGCCACACCCTTCCCTTTACGCCTGAGCATCTGTGGTGACTGTTTTCTGTCTGATCCTCAAGCTTTGGATTTGCATCACCTTGGTCTCAGTTTTACATAGACAACTTTTGAATTTTTTTTGTGCAGCCTCTTTTAGATCAATAAATTGCACACCCAAGACCATGAAATACTGGTAAATAAATTTGCAAGATATCTCAGCAAAGATGCAGACAAAGGAGTGGTTAGGATCTTTTCTCAGGAAAAACTACTTTAGTCTTTTATTTCCACATCAGATGTTTAAAGAATTCCCAAAAGCATTTTGTGGTAGAACAAAAGCCTAAATAATCTTAAAGCTTGCCAACCCCATGTCATTGCTGTAAAATTCATGCCTTGCATCTCTCTCTGCACTCTTCAGATGAATCAGCATGACCTCATAATATTCCTACAAAGCTCAGAGCTCAGTTGTGAGCAACATAGCTCAGTATTTTTTAGTTGGCTCTCCAAAGGCAGATGCTTTTTTCTAGGATGAATGATGTCCATTTTTTTACCTCTCAAGCCTGTCCAGCACAAAAATTTGTAAAACAACTGTTTTGGTCCCCTAACATCTTTCCTTGGATGCGAAAAAGTGTGGGTTTTTTTTTTTTTTTTCTATCCCAGCCGTGTATGGGTGTGTGTGTAAGTGCAAGGAGGAGAACAAGCATCAAATCCTTCCCCCTGCTTCTCTAAACTACTTTGCTCTTGACCTGTTGCATATCATCAATCTAATGTATAATTTACTAAAAACACCCCAAAATTATAGGTATGAAAGAATTAGATGGGGTTTTAAGCACTGTATATGACCCCTGTAGCAAGTACAGATTTGACTGGGAAAGGTTTTTATTCACTTTGCAGAGTTCTCCAGTACCACCCACTCCATGTCCTGGTCACAAATTCCTGGCATCCTCCTGCTCTGCCCTGCAGTACCTGGCACAGACCACAGTGCCTGGGAGGCACCAGTACATTGGGCTGGGGCACAGATCTCAAGTATTTTCAGATATTTTGAATTTCTTTTCTTAGCCAGAGTGAGCCTGAGGAGACCCAGAACCTTGATAAAGTGCTCTTCAGGCATTGCCAGTCTCCTTGAGAGGATCAGCAGTGCCAAATGTAGACCTACAGTTCTGAGCAACACGCAGTCAGAAGCCTGGGGACCCCAAATTTGGCCATAAATGAGAAGCGTGCAGTTTGAGACAGTCACAAACTGCTCAGTACGTAAAACCCTAACCTGTGTGCTCCTACATTTAGGTAGAAAGTACTTTCTGAGAGGCAGTTTGCAGCCAGTTTCTCTCAGAAACTTTTTGTCACACATCAACTAAACTAAGCCTGTGAGACAGCTCCAACCTTTGTTTGCCTTCCCTCTTTGCATCTGCTACAAATACAATGCATAGTACACTTTGCCTGGTATCACTGAACGCCCTTGTTTTCTCCCTTTTTCCATCTCATGCTTATTCTTTACTAAGTCATTACAGCAATATTTTTAGTTACTTCTAAAGAGATTCAAAACTAGGTGTTTCAGTTTTTCTCAGTTCATTGTTGTAGCTTGTTTTCTGGGAGTTTTAGCAGATTGCCTTGAGATTAAACAAGGCTCTTCAAAGTGGTGGCACTTTGAAATGTATATGTGGGATATGGCTAATTTTTTCCCCCTTTTTTTTCTCTCATGCTTCTTGGACTAACTGTAAAAAGGGTAAAAAAAATCACCTGTTTGAGATTTGCAGCAAATATGATATGCTAGCCCAATGCCAGCCTCATCAGTGGCTCCTGGCCAGTGTAATTACTTTCTGGTGAGATTTTGATCAAGGATGTTTTGAAAATGAGCACTAGCTTCAACTACTTCTGCTTTCCAGCTGCTCAGGAGAAGGTGGGACAGACAGCAATGAGAAATGTTATGAGCAAACATAATAGCTTAGAGCAGCAGAGCATGTTGGACAGTAGCACAGGAGCATGCTGCACTGGCTAACATGCTTGCTCGTGCAGGAACCCAGAAGTCTTTTAAGAATTACTTTGTGTATATTTTCAGTTTAAAATTTAGAGAGCTTCCATCTTATTTCTATACAAATAGATTTGACTGTGTGCCTGGGCTTGTGTGTGTCTGCAGCAAGGAATAATTTACACAATGTGCACGTTTTTAGGGAGAGGTGGATTCTGTTTTAGATTAAATAAAACAGAAGAAGGAACAAAAGTAAACTTAAAAAAGACCTCTGTGTCTTTTTTCTTTACAAACGTTGCAAGTTTTGAGTATAAAAGTACTTGTGTTTACAAACAGTTGTAAGGAGTACAGAAGCCCAGGAAAGATACTTTTATAGCTATGGTTTGTCTGCTTGGATAGTCTGAAACGAACAGGGAACAACAGACTGCTTTTAACAGAGGAAATGTGTGTGGGAGGATTATGTATATAGGAAAATGACAGCAGTTAGAATGAAAGAAAAAAATCCTCAATGACTATGTAGAGTATCATTTTGAAGTAAAAGACAAATAACAAAAAACCCTTCAACTTTGATAAGGAGAAAAATTGAGTGAGTGGAGTCAGATGTAGGAGATTTTTACTCTATAGAATGACTATGGGAATTAGGACCAGAGTATGTTAATCCATTGGTTTAGAACACAGGAATTTGAAAAATGAACAGAATGGTGCACAAAAATGACCTAGAATAATTGGTTGGTGCTGCTTAAAATTCATCTAATTTCTCTGACATTAGCCTAGATTTAGCTTGGTTATGTAAGTGAAGGCATTTTAGTCAGCCTTTACATCTAATGGAATATTGGTTTGAAATGGGTTTTCATCTACTGAAAACTCTGCAGAATTCCCAGAGCCTCCTCACTCTGATTTCTTGGCAAGTACCTGACACGTAGCCTGATTATCGAAGTAGCTCAGCACTGACTGAGCAAAGATGAGGAGCAGGGGCTTGGCTCTACAACAAGACTGTTTGCCTCTGGAAAAGCAGCTCACAATTTTGAGTGGAGTCTGGTTTTAGCGGTGCACGTGGTCGCACAGATGTCCTAAGCGCAGAGGCAGAGTTTAAAGATGCCTGTAAGTAGCAGAGAAGGCGCATAGATGGGGTGCCGCCGTATAGAGCGCTCCTCTCTGCCGGCAGCACCAGCCAGAGAAGCCAGGCTGAATAAACCGAACAAATCTCTGAAAATTCAACACTCTCAGGACGTGCCCTACACGCAGCATAACTTGGCAGACTGACCTCGCACAGAGCCACTGCAGCGGTAGCCTAGGGAGGCAGAGTAGGATCAGAAGAAGCAAGGGGAAAGAGAGGAGCCGGGCTGCAGCGGCAGCGCAGCTGGAACAGAACTCACTCCGGAGCGGCGGTACGCGGTCCCTCCCTCGGAGCGCGGCAGTCCCGGCGAGCGCCGACCCGCCAAGGCTGCGGCGCTCGGGCACGGGCTATTAACGCGCAAACCGCCCCTCCCATCGCCGCCCGCTTGCCTCTCCTCCTCCCCCGCCTCGCACGCACACGGTATCTGCCTCACTCCTGATAACGAGCGAGTTTGCTGACTTGGGCTAGCGGGGCATACCGAGTGCTGGAATTTCTTGGCTTTCGCTCAAAGCACATTTAAAGTGATAAAGTGCCATTTGAATCGATATTATTGTAATAATAATAAGGCAGGCGTTGAGGAGTCAGATGACGGGTGTTTTTTCTACATGTAAAATGTGGAACAAGCCAAGTAATGTCTTTTTTAGATTGTTTCTAAATAATGTGAAGCCCACACTATTTGATCTATTTATAGATACCCCAAACAGTTGCAGAGACACCCCAAAACATTCCAGCGCCTAAAAACCCAGAACAAAACCACTCCAAAACGCTCCACCACCAGCACCAAAAACAAAAAAAAAAAAAAAAAAAGCCAGCTCCTAAGCCTTTTACATAAAGAACCAAGTATGATTTAAGTTGGTGGTTTTGGTTGGTTTTCGTGGGTGTTTCTTGTTATCGGTGAAGAAGGATTTGTGCAAACTGTGTCCATGAGTAATGCACATTTGTAGCTATGGCTGTCATGCTGCTGCTTCTCATCTATAGTGGATGTTGTGCTTTTCTGTTTGTTTTTCTTTCTCCTTTTCATTGTACTTCGGCCTTAGCAAAGTCCATTCGCTGTTGGTCTGCTTTGCTTTCCTCTGAGCGAGGGACCAGAATGCAGCAGAATTAGAGCAAAGTTTTCTGATGCTGTAGTGTGATGTGTACCACACAAATCTGCTCTGAGGCTTTCTTCACTTTGTGTCAATAAACAGTTGTGTGTGTGTTCCCTGCAGGTGCAAGGAGTGGTGCTAACCAAAGCACTCTGTCCTGGCATGAGGTGATAGATCACACTCTTAATTATTTGCTGCAAGTCAACTCATTTTCATGTAATTCATGTTTTTCCCTGATGTAAATAGCTGAGTTTTCACAAACCAACAGCCTTTACAGGTAAGAAAAAAATTATAAATAAAACCCCAAAATGCCTTCTGATTGGGACTGATGTAGACTGATAAGCCAAATTGCTGAGGCTTACCTTGGTGGTGGCACTTCCATGCTTTTAGATTTGCCTTGGCTGCAGATTTATGCTTTAATGTTCCTTTTCTCCAGAATGTCACCTTGGAGATGGTGGTTTCGAGTGCAACCCAAAAAGAAAGTTTAAAGTGCTCTAATACCATATTTCATCAGTTTTTTATTGTTGACTTGTGAATAAAGCAGCCTGTGTGGGTTAAAACAGTTCCTTCAGTTGCAGAGAAGTGATTTGAGACTTTTTCCTCATTTCATTAACAGAAAACTGAAGGAATGTTTATGGTTCTAAAGCAAATGGAATTTGATACAAACTTACTTTATAAGCGTTTGCAATTTTTGAGCAACTAGGAACTTTTATTTATTTTAGTTTAGAGCAGAGAGTGGAACACAGCAGCATGTTGTGGGATCTGGTTCTCAGCATTCTCAAAGGGAAGCAGAAGGTATTATTCTCCAGGAAGTGTTTTCAATAGACAGCAGTTTACTTCTACCCTGGCAGGGTTACCAGCAAAAACACAGTAAAGCATTAGTAAGCACACTGGTAATCTAACCTTTGATTTCTCTGTGAGCCATTTAATGAGTTAAAACTGTACCTTCACTCCAAAAGTTCCATTCATTGAGTTGGTATGAAACCCAATTACTCTTTTGTGCTACAATTATACCTTTAATAACTGACAAGGTACTGAAAACCCCTTTTCCCTTTTGCTGTAGGAAATCTTTAATGTAGATCAGGGAGAAAAGATTTCCAACCTGTGACAGGAGTGTTAAAAAATGTGCTGGGACCACATTTTTCACTTCCTGTTTTGAATGGGTAACTGAGTCCCTGTCCAGTGGAAGTTGCACTCAGGCCATGCATCACGGGCAGGCATTATTCCCTCCCCTCACTGCTGTTCTGAGCACCTTAGGGTGTGACAGGAGCGTGGGTATGCAGTCAGTGGGATTTACAGTGGTACCTATCACTCAAGCTGAGTACAACTCTTTACATGATCAGAAAGTAGGCTCTCCTAAAGAAAAAGTAATTCTTCTTTCCACCAGATTTGGCTCAAAGCATGTGAGTTATCAAATAAATTCTTCTGCTTTCTAAAATGGGAAGTGATTTGTGCATACAATTTCAAAATAATGAAGTTAGTAGTGCACTGACCTGATCTAACCTTGTTTTCATTTGCTGATGATTTCTTATAGATTAAGCTCTCCCTTTCTGTTGCCCTTTTGGCCTGCAGCTGCTGATGACGACATGAAAAACTGGCTGAACTGAAGCAGTCAGGCTGGGACTCTGTATCCATCTGTTACATGAGGCTCCTTGCCTAAAGCGTCTTTCACCTCAGTCCAACTTCTGGAAACTTCAGAGATGGGAGAGCAAACCAGTCAAGATCGTGATGTATTAAATGAAGCATGTATAAAACCTGGGTGCAGATACATCCATTCATGTCCAACACCTTTCCTGGGAACGGCAGCAGGGGCACTTTGATGGCAGGAGCTGCAGTCAGCTGTCAGCAGTTGACCTCTTGCCCATTTGTCTTTTGGTCATGGAGCAACATAAAGGTTTCTCATGGTCAGCTGAGCCCCATGACCAGCTCTGTGGGTGTATACCAGGCAATTGTGTGGAGTCATCAAGTCAGTGAAAGGATATTTTTTATGTGTCTTATACAGGGAAGTGAGGACATTAAGTCAACGACACATTTCTTTTCTTGGTCAGCATGGGGGCTCTCCTTGTGGTTTGAAAGCCCTAGATAAATAAAAAGCAGAGGAACTCACATGGATTAAATTTAAATCCAAGATTGATTTCAGCAGATGTCCCTTTCAGGGCATTCACAGGCTATTAGGAGATCAGTGCCCTCCAGGCAGATCTCCTGCCCCATGACTCCTATGTGTTTGAGGGATCCATCTGCCTCTTGACTTGTGGCCAGAACTTCCCTGCCTCATCTGTCCCAGCTGCTGCTCCACCTTGTGCCTGGGAACTGATAGTTAAGCAGAAGGTTTGAAACAAAATGTAGCGTCTCATGAAGTTGCCCGTATTCTGTTGAATGTCTCTGGTGAGATAGCTTGCTTACTGCATGTGCCAAGAGAAACAGCCATGATTCCTGACATCTTGCTTTGGGAACAGTAAGAGGCCAGCTCCCCAGAGCTGAAATGGGAGTAAGCACGTCGCCACAGTTTGTGGTTTTTTTGTCACCACAAAAAAGCCACGTCGCTTTTTCCCTGCTGGGAAGGAAATTCCAACCATTTTTTATGGTGAGTCGACTTTTGCACTTCACAAAACACGGCCATCCTATCAAGACTGGTAACCTGCAGTTAGTGCACCTGCTTATGTGTTCAAGAGAATAAATCCACTCAAGTCAGAAGTCTCATTGTAAACTTAAATATGGTCATCATGTTCATGTCCTTAGTAGTTTTCTCACCTACCTCTGCCTTGTTTGTTTTTTTTTTTTTTTTTAACTACAGTGCTGTGCTACTGTTAGAGACTTGAGCAAACTAACATTTAGTATAAGATACAGGAAGTGAACAATTACAAATTTTGTCATTTTTAAGCCACTTAAGGAGGGATATATATATAGTGCATTTGAAAACACCATCTGTGTCAATATAAGCATGTTTCTACATGTGTGGCTTGCCCTGCTCATGCAAATTCCATTACATTTTTTATGATATTTTGTTAAAAATATACCGAAAAGTCGCAAATGCATTTAAACGAAATTATCCATTCTTAATCAAATATCCTTCCAGTGTTACTGTAGCTCTAGTAAAAGGCCATGCTTAATGATCAATGAGATCATTACACGAGCAATAATGAGATTTGCTTTTGAAGTAGAGCAGCTTAGAGAAGCAATCAACTACAGACAAGCCTGCAATTTTGGGGTTTTAAGTTTAGCTGATAACTTTTTTTTCCTCTGCTTCTGGCAGCAGGGAGCTTTTGTGTATACAGTGAAAAGCATCAGCTGAAAGATTCATCTTCAAGTTACTACATGGAGAGCCATCAGGAGCTGTCTGGTAGACACACTTCTTCATGTTCAGAAGTGGTCTCTTTATTCCTAAGTAGAAAGGTTCACAGCTACAGGTGTTTTTTTAATGTGAAAGACCCTGATCCAAAGTCCAGTGAAGCTGGCATGAGGACTTGTGGGCTCTCATCTCAGGGGCTAGTTTTGCCATTGGGAATTTGGGCAGGATCATAATGGCTCATTTAGTTGGGGCATTTGGAATTGCCTTTTCTAGTGTGTTTGCCTCAGCCCTGAGCTAGCTGGCAAACTATTTGCTTGATCTTAGCACTTCTATTTGTGAGAAACTGGACAAGGCTTAAAATGCCAGTTTCCCTATAGAATGCATTTATCTCAGTAGCTTTTCTGCCTTAGCAGAAGACACTCTTCCCAGCTCATAGGGAGTTACATGCATACCTGACAAATAAGTAAAAATTCTTGATGAATAGCCAGAGAACTCATCTATTCAGAAGATGCAATTCAGCACAGACGCTGAAGGGAGGTCCTTGGTATGTCAGCTGATGGCTGACCCCCTACCCGTTTGAGGTCTCTATACTGAAGCTTTGTTTCCCATTACATCCTGCAGAAACTTGTCATGGAAATGAAAAACCACATGGCCAAGTCAGAGCCGATCAGCTGCTTTTCTAATTTCAATTAACATTTTGTTATCTCTCTTTAAAAGGGAAGGAAAAGTTAAGAAATAAATAACTGTACAAATTGCAGAAGATAAGAGAGCTTTGTTCCTCATTTTGTTCATGTGGTCAAAGTATTGATGAAAGCTGGGGATGCTGTCTGCTTACTTGGATAGATAAATCATGAGGTTTCACCCCCTTGTGGGCCCTTGCAATTGTATCACATTGCATGAACAGCTACGTAAAAGAATCAGATGTGCTTTATGAGCAGGAGAATAATCTGTGATTCAAAGAAGTAGGTCAATGCAATTAGTGAAATGTTAAGACTCATAATGTAATGTAACATGTGCTGTCTGCCTGAATCCATCCACATCAGTTTCAGCAGGGATAACATTAGACAAATGTGTTACTTAACAAGCAAATGAAAGCTTTTAAAGGGAAGCCTTCTTAAAAACATGAAGCCCGTTCATCTCATGTACAAGTACTGCACGGTCCCACTCGGAAGCCCCCAGGGAGCCCTGAGCAGGCACAGGACCTGTTTACAGATATGCCCTTAGAGGGATGAAGGAGGAGAAATCATCCACTTCAACATTTTGAAATTTGAGACTTCTTAAAAAAGCCTCAATCTTTTCATGCCATCCTTTGTGATTTAACAGAATGAATTATTAGATATCACAATTGCTTTCAAGGAAATTAAAATGAATTAACGAGAAAGTGGTTTAAAAACTTGGTTGGGTTCGGTTGTTTTTGGTTGGTTTGGTTTTGTTTGTGATTTTTTTTTTTCTCTTAGTTCTTTTGGGGGGAATCTTTGGGGGATTTTTTTTGGTTTGTTGTTGTTGCTTGTTTTTTTTTTTTTTTCTTTTCTGAATTATTGCTGTAAGAGAAGTCTTCTGTTCCAGAAGTATGTAAAGTAAGTGGGACAAAAGGATCCATGTCTAAGCCTTAATGCTGTTGCCCCATGGCTCCAGCAATGACTTTCTAGCACCAACTGCTCTAATCACAATGGAAACCAGTACTGGTTGGTAAATCCAGCATAAATTCACTAAGGGAATGCTTGTATTTTTGTCCAGATGACAGAACATAGCCAGCCCACCCTTGAAACTCACTGTGTCCCCAGTGTATTGGTATGGTGAAGGAGGTTAGAGGAAATATAATATATATTTTTAAAAAATACTGAAAATACCAGATGACAAATTAACTTACTTAGCTAAAACACTGGATTATTTGATTAAGGAGAAATTTTAAGGAAGAATTAACACCAATGGACTGAGGTAGTTCTTGGAACTTATTGCAGAGACAAGAGGAAGAAGGGGTAAATCCTTGTGCACCAGAAACAAATTTGAACTATAAAACCAGGGAAGCTGGAGTGTGGAAGTCGTTGCAAAATTAACAGAATAGAAAAATGCCTTGAATTCATGAGCAAGAAAATTATTTATTTTTTTATTCTGTGCTTAAGGAGAAAGGGACACTGCATGTTCTGCTTCTTAAAATAAAAAGAATCTCGCATTTAGATTGCTAGCTGCTTTTCCTCCTTCCTGAATTAAGCAATAGTCTGAGGTGCTTAAGCAGAAGTTACTTAGGTATTCTTTGTCTGAATTTCTACTGGCTATGGAAAAAGAAAAGTAGGTAGGAGCAGTTTAGTCTCCTCTGTTCTTTGCTCCTTTCATCTCTCTGGTGGTTTCTGAAGCTTTTACACAAGTGCAGCTCCACCCCTGTGCTGCCAGATGATGTGAGTGTGCTGTGCGTGAGCCACACGCAGCATGAGGTGACACTTCTGTCTAGCTGGGGCTCTCAGGGACTTCAGCTGACGTGTGCTGCCCTGCCCCATGGTGCAATCCTTGAACTGACAGTGCAATCCTTGGCCTCAGCCTTTCCTTTACAGCCTTTCCTGGGGGGGTGCTGTGTTCAGACCTGCAGGCATGTCTTTAAGGGTACTTGCTTCCAGTGGCTTGAAGCTCAGGGTGCAATCCCCAGGTAACTGTGTGTGGTAGGCAGCTGCAAATCCTAGTTTGCCCATACAAAGCAAAGAAGCACACATCTAGGGCCAGAGATCTGGAGGCCATTTCTAAAGCTAGTTATAAATATTGTACTTTTTTTTATCTGTGTCTTGTGCTTCTCTACAGTAGTTGCAGGCCCAGAGAACAAAGCAGAGTCTTTTGTATAGTGGTTTAAAGTGCAGCAGAAGGGGATGGAAACTAGCATTTGGTTGATATTAGACAGATGTAAACTACAAAATTCATTTAAAATTAGCAACAACCAGGCATGATTAGAATGAGAATCAGTTGGGAGAAGTTCTTCAGGGAGAGAAACAGGGATTGCCTTTGGCTTAAGACTCTTTCTTGCAGCACCAGAGAATGGAGAGGTGTTTGTCCTTTTCCTTTTTCTCAGGTGCCAGAGTGTCTGAAATAGCCATGGCAGCATGTTCTGGAAGGGTGATCTGGATGAAAATGCGGTTCTCATCAGGAGTTGTGCTCCATGTTCCAACTCTGATAACCAAATATGGTGGTCAATATGAAAGAGCAGAGCAAAACTACACTGTCTCTTCACATTGCTTCTGTAGAGATAAAATGGAAAAAATACTGTGTTTTCTAGAAACATGCTCATTTTAGCTTTGGGGAGATATTTGGAGGTGTTATTACATGCCTGATACATTGGGTAGACAAGATATGTCCATCAGCAACAAGCAACCAGAGGCATTTACTCATGGTGCAGTTTCCAAAGAGGTAGAGATGGCACTGTGCAGAGTGCCATAGCTGGAGGAAATCTCTTCAGGGTAAAAAGCACTAATATAAAACCAGCTGAATTTGTGTTTTCTACCAGTGCAAAATTATTAATCAACTTCAGTGATTTGAGATTTAATTCATATGGAGACCAGAGTTTACTCTGTCAGGATTCCTGGATTTGCCTTCTTTTCTTCTCAACATAAGAGAAAATAACGTGAAATGCCTCCAGTTTTCCAGAGATGGGACTTTCAAGGTCAATATCAGTACTTTTACTGCCTCATCAAGGGAAGCCTGAAATGATCAAGATTCCTGTCTGGTGAGTTGTTCTTAAGAGATTTCTGGTTTTGAGTTCTTGGTACTCTGTCAATCATGATATTGTGAAAACATTTATTTCTGCCCACTCTTCTCTTTCCAATGTTCTTTTCAGGAGATACAGATGGCATAACAGTGTCTGAGAGGTATTAAGACTTTCAAACAGCCATTGTTTCTTCAATTATATGTTCTTGTCCTTCTCTGCAGACTTTCAGGAGTTAAAACTAGTATAGAGCCTCCAACTTTTGACAGATGCTGCCATATAACTGACTTCATCCATCCAGTAAATGCTGACTGTGACACTGTAAAGGATCTACACATATTTTGTCATTAAATTTATAGAACTTTTTGTTGTTTTTGATTTCAAAATGCAGAAAGTCTTAGTGATAAACTGCAGTGGTATTTGCAGAGTAGTTCCCTCTTCCTGTTTGCTGTAAGTACCATTAAATGGCTTAGAGGATGAGAGAAGTACAGTTGCATTTTAACAGAAAAGTTTCTGTGTTTGGGTGCAAGTACTTTGCTAGCAGAATGAAAAACAGAACAAAAATTGGAAGTGCACTGAGTAAAAAGACCAAGCTCTGTTCTGTTGTAGGCTTTGAATTTTTTGTTATTGTCTAATGTAGAAAGGAAAAAAAATCCTTGTATGCTAAAGTAAAATACTTGTTCTGAACATATTTTGGACTATTCTGTCTATCCTCATAAAGGTGTAGGAAGACATAAGTTGCTTGAATTACAAGTTTTTTGATGTTCATCCAAAACACTTGCTGTAATCTTAAGGCTTTTGCAACATCATCTTTATCAGTAAATGTTTTTCTTAACAAATGTAGATAAATTTTTTCCAAAAGTTTTAAGTACCTGTGTAAGTTGTCCTTTTCTCCATGATGGTTTTTTATTTTACTGTTTCTATAAATATGATTATTTCTTACCTGCAATTTGTTCTGATGCTGTGACCTTTGTAGTGATATTTTACTGCTGGCACATCATTTGACCCATTTTATGCCAAGTATCAAAATTGTGAGTGCACAGCAGCCCATGAGCAATAGAGTTCCCCCCAGTCTCTATGTGTTAGATAATCACTGCAGTTCTGCAGGGGTGCAATGACAATCTGATAAGAGATAAACTGAGACAAGAAAGTGAGACAAGATAATGTCTCACTAACCTATCCATAGGTTTTCTGTTCCATTGTTGAGATTTTCTGGGAGTCATCATGAAATGATTCACTTGTCCATACAATGCTCCCTTTTGTTTCCACTGATTCAGAGAGCACAGGAAGAGAGGAGTGGCCTGAAGGATCTGACTGGGTTGTTGGGGTGGGATTGAATGTCAGATGTAGGTCTGCATCAGCCTGATTTAGTACCTAAAGATAAAGCAGAAGTATTGGTGCAACCCCAATGTTACCCTGTCAGTCTGACAGGTTGCCTGCAGGCAGATTTCTTGCCTTTTTACCAATGTCATGACCTGTCTGAATGAGTGATCAGGGAGTTTTTGCTCATCCAGGTAGTCTCCTGAATTTCTTAGAAGTAACCCAAGCCAACCATGTCTCAAACCCCTCTCACTCTCCCTGCTGATCTACACACAGCAAGGGCTGCTTCTTTCCCCTCACGAGCAATGGCAGCAGCTTGGACAGATCCCTCCTGGAAGGGGGTGGTTGGAATTGCAGAGTCACAGTCTGCAGCTGAGACTCAGTGAAAGCTGAGGCATTTGAGAGACAACCTGGCCTCTGTGCAGGCAGAGTTGTAGGCTTGGTGTATGCCTGAGAGGGAGACACAGAGCTTAGGTGCTGCTGTCTCCTTTCAGATTACATTTTGTCCTTATCCTGTTCTCCACATTGCTGTACTTCCCAACGGGAGAAGATGCTGTCACACTTCCTTCTGTGCCTTGTGTGGAAAGTGCAGAGTCTCCTCAAGTGGTGAACATTCTCTCTTTATCACTGCAAAATATGTGCAGAAAATATTACAGAAGGTGTTCACCACACTGTGAATGTCTCCTCCTCCATAATAAAATACTCCCTGCTGAGTACTGTCTGTTTTGAAATTTCTACTTTTGCTAAGATTTTACTAAACTTACTAAGTCCCTTCCACTTTTTAAACTCTGCCTGTGTACAGGCTTCCAGTAATACACTGCTGATTTTCCTCTAAAGAAATAGCAAAATCACTGGAGAGTTCTGACTTTTTTTACCACAATATTAAATAAATGAAAGTAGCTTTGTGTTCTTGATGTATCATACTTTTCAAATTTTTGAAAGGTGATGAGTTAGTAGCTGAAGTAGAGGAAGTAGCTGAAATTAAATATATAAATTTCTTTCAGAAAGTTGATATAAAGGCAAGAGGAACTCTGTTGTCTGCCTGTATCTTGTACTGCTGATCTCTTACCATAATCAAGCATTATTCTGACGACAAAGGAGATGGGAAGAGTCCACAGATTATGAAATTCAGCTAGTGAGGTAAGGATCCCTCTTTTCTGGGTTGTCTGTGGAGGTTTCTATCCCCAGTAGAAACTGAAAAGTGACATTTCTCTTTCCAACCTGAGATAGATCAGTTACCTTCTGATAAAAAAGCCTTCAAGGACCCGATTTGAGACACAGTGCAGTGTAAAAGTACAGTAAGAGTTTACCTGGAAGTAGCTGTATGCTCATGTTAGTATTTGAAAGCAAGGTAAAATTTTTCACCTTCAGAAATCCATTTGTTGATTTAGTTACTCAGTGGCTCAGGAATGCATTTATTTACATTCTTAGGGGGAAGAATAAAGGTAACAAATTTTAGTCCACATTCTCAAAAGTGTAGAGCAGTTTATACTTTCTCACACAATTTATTTTGCGTAGATCCTTCTACTCCTAAGCAGAGAACTGAACTGAAAGCAATCGCAGGCAATGCAAGGATTATCTCTTTTAGCATAGCAAGTTACTGGAAAGAGGATTTGCCCTTTGTATGACTTTGGGTGCAAACTCTTTAGCTGACCACTAAAGCAGATGACATGTTTGTTCCATTGCTGAAGCTATCTTTGACCTTATTTTCTCATGTTATCCCCAGCTAGAGGGTAATCAATTGGAACTATTTGGAGTTACTTGTACCCAATGAAAACTACAGACCTTCCAAAAATGTTACTTGTGCAGGAACATAGCAGTAATAAAATGACTTTATAGTGTTGCTGCTGCAGGTTATGGTGTTGATGATAGAGTAGTTTAGGTTGGAAGGGATCTCTTGAGATCTACTAGTCAAGCCAGTCTGTTTAAGCAGGGGCAGCTCAGGCCTATGTTCAGTTGGATTTTTAATAGCTGCACAACCTGTTTCTGTGGTTTACCACCTTTAGAGTTTAAATGGTGTATCCTTGATAGAATACTGAAGATGGAATTTCATGTGCTTTGCTGTATATCCACTGTTTCTCCTCCAGGCTGACCAGTCCCAGCTCTTTCTTCCTCTCCACATGTGACAGATGTTCCTGTCCCTTAGATGCTTTTGCGACCTTGGGCTGGTCCCACTCCAGTAAGTCCACGTCTTTCTTACACTGGGTTGCCCAGAACTGTAACTGGAACTGGTGAAGGTACATGCACACTCACTAGAAGCAACAGTCTTAAACTGTTTGTGGACTTAGGCTGTTCTCTGGGCAAAGTTGGAATACCTAAGTAAATTATGCAAATGTAGGACTTATTCCAGGAAGCTGATGTACAATCTCCTTTTCTGTAGCGCTTGATATGAGCTCTCAGCACTCAGCATAAGACTTTCAAATACTACACAACAGAAATGTGGAAACAATATGGCCTCATCATGATTAAGTTGGATTTAACCCACTTATTCCTACATTCCATCCTTGCAGTGCCTAATGGCGATGTTAATTTTTCATAAATTAAATAGAGAAGACAGTTCATCAATGTTAAAATCACTGGCATTATGACTCATAGCTTTTTTTTTCCTCCTCTTCCCTATTGGGCACAGTCCTGAAAGTGGCCTTTTCTCTCAGTTTGAAATTGGTGACTCTCTTCCCAGTCACAGGGTGGGAGAGTTATTTAGTGAGTCCTGAATCAATCTTTGATTCCAAAATAGTGAGGGCAGGAGCCTGGAAACAAATTTGCACAATATTATGGATAATACACATGAGGAAATGTGATTCTCAGCTTATGAGTGCTGTGTATATTCAGCCTGATGAAAGTTCGTTAAAGTGGTGTTGTAAATAGATTTACCAGAAGAAACATTTTAACTTCTTTCTAGAGATAAGTACTGATCAAGCAAAGAGATCAAAGAATGGTGAGTAAGTAATCCAGCTATGTTAGACCTCTGTGCCTCAGAGAAATATTGGAAATTGATATTTAAATTAAAATTTCTTCTAATATCACATAGATTAAAACAAGAAACTTAAAAAATCCCTCCTAACTCAATGGAAGCTATCAGCAATTTGGTGAGTCCAAATGTTTACTTATCCTCATTCCAGAAGAATAGTTTTCATCTTGCAGAATCTAAGGACCTGCCAAATTGGCTTATCTTGCCTCAGGTGTTCAGAGTAAGACCAGTTATTTCAGACTATGTTTTCCAATGTTTTCCATCTGGCATTTACTACACTGTTCCTGCCTCCCACTACTGATATATCACTCCTACATGGTAGGTAGGGCTCTAGTCAACATGCCAAACATGCCAGGCCCCTTGGAGAGTCAGGACAGAGGCTGGATGTGAGCTGGTGTCCCTGGAAGGCAGGCTGGCAGCACTCAGGCACCGCAGCGTGCTCCTCACGTGGACAGGGACATACCTGCTGCAAGAGGTTTTCTTCCACATGACCTCATCTTACACACTTGAGGTTTTCAGTGGTCTGACAGGTTGGATTAAGGCAAATTCTCTCAGGTAAGCAAAGCAGGTAAATGCAGCTTCTGGGGCCTTGTGCTGGCACTGGACAACAGAGTAGTAGTGAAAAAGCTACAAGAAATGGAGCATTTATGTCAGGATCACTTTCCAGGAATAGATAGAAATGAGACCCTGACCAACAGACACAGACTTATCAGGGAGGTTGCAAAACACTATGGACTTCAGCTGCCTCTGTGTAAAGCACCTAAAATATAAACACCTAAAACATAAGATACTGTAAACTGATTTGAGACTAATATTTCTGCCTTGAATACTTGTGTTCTGGGTAAATATTACTTGGCTTGCTGAAAGCCAGTCGGTCACTTGTAGTTCCAGCCATTCCCCTGGTTGGCAGGGTACTTACCAGACTGAAGCCAGGTCCGTGGGGCTGGTCAGATTGACTGGCAGATGTCCTGCCTGACAAAGGCAGTGGGATGCCTTTGGGAATGCCCAAGCGTGGTTGGATGTTTAGGTAGGACTCCAAAAAACAGTTTCTGCATTTAGAAATTATTCAACCATCAAAAGCTGATGTCATATCAAGTAAACAAGATAATAATGTGAGAGGAGACCTAAATCTACTCTGAATTAAAAGGGGAATCAGATCCATATCTGCCTCTTTTAAGTCCTGGTGAATGTTCTTTGAAAGAATTAGTGGTGATCAGGGTCAAGAGTGGGATACTGTGCTCTGTTTGAAGCTCAGCTCTGACTGCAGCTTCTACAGCTTGGGTATGAATAAAGAGTGATTTCAAAAGAGCTGCAGGACAGGCTTCTGTCACCAGTTATTGTCAAAAGTAGGGCAAAGTTAATGTCATTGTGCCATTGCCAAAGAATATTTATAAATCACAGAAGAAGAGAACATGACAGATTATCAAGGAACGAATGTAAGGAATATTGGATAAAACTATACATAATTAAATCCAAGTTAAAAAATCAAGTATTTGTTATAGGAGCACTTAATCAGGAGGGCTAAGGCAAACTACTCTTTGGACTATGTCCATGGCAACTGGGACAAAAGTTAATATAAAAAGAAGAAAGCAGTTTTCCAGACCACATCTCTTGCAAATACTCTCTGCAGGGGGAAAGATATATGCATATTTTTGTAGGGTTGAATCTTAACTTCTTTCCCTCGTTGCTAATGTTAGAGTCCCATTTGTTTGCAATGAATGTTTTTAATTATATATTCATGGAGCTGCATCTCGAACTTAGATGCATCATGGATAAGTGCTTTACTGAATCTACATGTAAATGAAAAGCTTGATAGAATAAACTATAAATAACTTCCTTAAAAATCACCCTCCTTAGGAAACTCATGCTTGAGTGAATGATTAAATTTTCCATTAGCATCCACTCACATTTATGAATTGTGTGGAAAATTAAATCATTATTGCACAGCCACAAAAGAACCTCATCGTGGCCTAACTTTTCCACATGTCCAGCATGGTAATGTCTGCACTCATTAATTTGGTGTTCCATGCTTAGTTTCAGTTTCCAGAATACCTCACTGCTCTGAAGATGGTTCTGCTTTCACCTCTGAGGAGATTGAGCTCTTGTGCTGGGAAGTGCTTATGCACTGGCAAAAGGTGATGCTGAGGATGGATTTGTGGATGGCACTTGTCTCCTTGTCACAGGTTGTGAAGGCCCTGTGAAAGCAGGGCTTTTAGGCACTAAGGAAAGGCCCCCTGGCTGGTACAATTGATCACACTGCTTTGGATGGTCTGGTGAACTCATTCATGGCACTGGTTTACATGTGCTGCATCTCTTAAAAATAATGCTATTTTCCATTCTTACTGTGTGTGGCTAATACAAAATATCCTGAGTGCCTGCTATCTTTTGAATATCAACAGAATATATTCCATAAGAAGCACATAAAATAACTAGGCAATGAAACAATTAATGGATTTTATAATGAAGCATGAAATCAAATAGACTTTGAGATAGAGTTGAAAGAAGCTGGTGTCTGATCTGATTAAGATCAATGTTATTTTCCGCTTGTTAGAGCCCAGGGGCCACTGGTGAAGTAATTTGGTCTTAGCTTAGTGGTCACAGAGCAGTTTGACAGGTTTGACTTAGTGGTACATGAGCGACAGCTCAGTCTTAGTAGGGTCATCAGTGCACCAGGGATGTGGTTGCTTTGATGTGGCCAGATTTATATCTTGGGGAGGAAAATAGGACTGCAAATAATTCAATGGGTTCTGTACCTTTTGATCACATAAGTTTTTGCTGAGCTGGGATGGGGCATTCATTGTCCCTTTGAGGTTAAACCAATGAGTGTTCTTTGCAGAAGTATTAGACATCAGTGGAATCACAAATTTCTTGGGTTTAAATCATTACCGTAAACAGCAGGTCCAAAGAAATTCAAGATACTCGGCTGCTTTTGCTCTGTGGCATGGCTTGGTTTTATTTTCTCCATGGAGCTTTCCATGCAGTCAGCCTGGGAAAGATGAATTTAAGAGGGCAAGACTTCTCTGCCAGGGGGATGTTTTGCATCCACCTGGTTCCCCATGGACTTATGTTTGCACAATCAGGATGTAGTTGATAATTGTATTTAAAAGACTTCTTTGACTTGTAGACCAATAGGGACATCTCAGCTCCAGAAAACTGCAGTTGTATAATTGAGTAGTGGCCTGGGTAAGGAAATGTTCTTTACCTTAAAGTACAAGCAGAAAATGTTAACAGAAGAATTTCTAGGAGAGTAATAATTACACTCACCTGATGCATACTACAGAAATCTCTCAGATTGAAGGGGGCTGTTATGAGAGTTTAGCAGGATTTAGAATTTGCCCCTGTACAAGGAAGTCCAGTATTTGCACGCGGAGCTTTGCTGGTATAAAATCCTCATGTTTCAAGGCTTTTTCCTGGGAATCCAAGTTCTAAAAGACCAGGAATTTGCCAATGTAGAAGCATTTTCAACATCAACAAGGTATTTTCATACTTCAAAGTTTTGTAAAACACACATGACTTGAATTACTGAAGGGCACTTTTTAACTTCTCTACTCACCCAGATTTTCCCATTTTCAGTGCCTTGGAGGGGTGGCCAAGGGGAGAAGCATTCTTTCAGAAAGAAAGTCTTATCGCTGTTCTTTCCTTGCCAATAATTTTTTAATGAATCGCCTTATTTTCTGTGACTCCCACACAGCAAGCAGTTCAGTATTTCCCACGAGATAAATACTCATTATGTCATCCCTGGATGAGAATGGGAGTTAGTATAATCTCTCCGAGTCAGAGGGAAAGGTAGTTTTCTGGTTTGTTAACTGCTAGAAATTAAGTCATGTCAGACAACTCAGGACAATTAATTACACTAATTTCTGTACAAGCCAACCTGAAGTGAAATAGGGGGTTTGGTTTTTTTAAAATATTCTAGTCTACTACAGTAAACTTTCCATAAAATCTGTGCTTCCCTGGAAAATCAGGAGCTCTTGGTTAGTTCTGTGTGATACATTGAGGATGTATTCAGTCCTTTGCTCAGTACTTGACTTTAGCAAAACTTTGAATGTTGATTATATTAAACATCTCTGCAATATCACACTGATATTTTTTTCGTTGCATTGTTAACTAAGGTATAACAAAGAAGCAGAATAAAATGTTTTAATTTTTTTTTGTTTTTGCTAGGATAGGAAATGTGAAAATGAGCAACATGTTAAGTAAAGGAAATATCTGTCTTTTAGAAGACTGCTTGAGGGAGTTCTTAAATAGGCAAGTCAAAGCGAAACAGTTCTCACACAATCAAATATGGTGGTAAAAATTAATCCATTTAAATATTTTCTTGCATGTTAATAATGTGTAGATACATTAAACTTCTAGTGATCCTATCTTTGATTTACCAGCAGTATTTTAATGTGGGGCTGGATGGCATTTTGGCAGTGGGGGACAAAAATGTGGCACTGACGCTGGGATGTAAACTTCTGCAGGAGCCCCGCTGCTAGGGGGGGATATCTGTTAGCTAGCTAAGTATCATTTCTGAAGGGTGGACCATAGGGTGGGTAAGGTGTCAATTCTGTTGTGAAATGTCCCTCTGGAATAGTGGCACTATTTTAAGATCAAAATGTGGCAGACAGTTTACTATGGGAGAAGCCAGTGCTCTATAACTCATTATCTCTGCACTTTTCACAGGTTTATCAAATTTCAGCAGTTCTCCATAGCCCAGTGAAATCATCACAGTTCCATTTTATTCAGCTGAGTCTTGCTGCTCTGTGTTCCTGTTTTGAGCTATGGGTGAGTGCAAAGCAGTAGGTGAGTGTAACACCATTTTATGAATATAGAGTACATATTTATGAAGATATATGTTTGTCATGGTAGACCTGACAAACAAATAGCACTAGCTTTGGTAGCAGACTTTCCTTGTTCTTTATACTAAGCAAGAATCCTGAGGGTTTGAAGCATCATGTAAATCTGTTAGCTAATATAGGCTAGCAGATTTTGAGAAATCTGGCTTTTACTACAAGTTTTACAAGGCTGTTCCTGTTGCTGAGAAGTCAGAAGTCTTGGTAATAAAGACTCTTGGGAAACTGATCCATCAGTTTTACAAGTTTACAGTGCTGCTGGAAAAGGGTCAGTGAGCTGGTCCCTGGAAATGAATGAAATATTTCTCTATTACCTCATATAGCTTGCAACACCGTAGCAGCTGAGTAACTTGCAAGTGTTACTGCATTCATCCTTGCAGTGTATGAATAATCCAGGGAAATACAAGCACAAGCAGTTATAAAAATATTTCCACCTCTCTTCTGTGGGCAAGGTTTCACCACTCCTAGCCCGGTAGGGGAAAATCTCAAAAAGCTTCCTTTTCCCTGAAGTTTTCAGCAATTTTTTGGTTTAGTTAACATTAAAATTTTATGTATGGATACTTCTTTGGTTTAATCAAACTTACTGTCATTCTGAAAAAGGTACAAAATAAATCTATATGGTAAACTTACAGATTCCATAAACTGATGGAAACTATTGGTCTCTTTTTGTGAATACTTTGCTTCCTACAAAATGTGAAGGACAGGCACTAGCTAGCATGCTCACCCTCAGAAATTCTGCTTCTATACTTCTTTCTAAAATCTACCAAATATCCTTTTTTCTCCAGACCAGTGAAAATTTAGTAGAGTGTTTTTTAACTTCAGTTAACCTTAACCAAGAAATTTATCTCTCAGTATAAGCATCCAAAAATTATGATTTTGGAAACTAAATCTAAACCTCAGGATATGTTTCCTGTGTACATATTTCTCATACCTTGGAGCCAAAAGTTTTTTGGAAGATATTTGTGGAGCAGCATTTGTAAAACTAGAATTAGGAGTTTGCTGACACCCTGGTTGTTAAGGGTGCTAAGTCACCTCTTTTAAACAAAAATAATTATTAATCATCACATTTTCTAAATCAAAAAGAAGTTCTAAGTATTCAGAGTTTTGACTGTAGTAAATCTGTTAAATGAGATGACTATTAAACCAGATCAGTGGCTGTAATTGTTGCACCACAAAGGAAAAAAAAAGATGCCTTCAACTCTTCTTCTTTGACTTTAATTCTTCTTTTCAATTCTACCTGAGATGCACCTTCCCTGCATGATAAGATGGTTGGCTTGACTCAGAATTATCATGTTCAGAAGAATATTATATCAATTCAACCTTATGTTTCCTGTGCAGAGGTGACCACTTCAATTAGGTGGCTGTAGAGAAGCTGTGGGATCAGATAAGAGGTTACAAAATTCTCTGGAGGAAGCACGAGGTTCTCTAGGTAACGCAAAGTCAGTGGTGATCAGGAAGCAGGGAAACAGTAATGCCAGGAAGTGGACATAGAAATCTTATACAAGCCAAAACTGTTAAGTCTAATAATTGCTATTAGCAATAAGTTATGCAGCTATCATCAGATCACAAGGAAATAGTGACAGCAAATTTAACAAGATGTTTATGTAGTTAATCCTTTGATTGATGTTTTGTTTATAAAGTGCTACAATGGTAATGAACATGTCGTGCCTTCAGTGGGGCCTCATAACTGGAATAAAAACAAGTCAGTACACAGCTAAAATTGAGGCTGCACAGTTTAGCCCGGTGCCGCCCTGTGTGTTGTGCCATGTTCCCGTTACACCAAATCAGGGTCAGGGAAGTCTGAAGCAAGAGGTGCTGAAAGAAACAAGAAAAGGGAGAAGATAGGGCCTCAGCTGGAGAGAGCAGACTTTGGCCTATTCAGGATGCTGATTCGTGTGCCCAGATGACCAAGAAAGCTGATGGCATCCTGGCCTGTACCAGGAACTATCAGCAGGACCAGGGAAGTGATTCCTCCCCTGTTGTGAGCACTAGTGAGATCTCAAGTCCTGTGTCCAGTTCAGGGTGCTTCCATTCAGGAAGGACATTGAGGTGCTGGAGCATGTCCCGGGAAGGGCAACAAAGCTGGTGAAGAGTCTGGGGCACAAGTCCTATCAGGAGTGGCTGAGGGAGCTGGGGTGTTTAGCCTGGAGAAGAGGAGGCTCAAAGAGAGGCTCTATCCCTCTCTACAACTCCCTGAAAGGAGAGTGTAGCCAGGTGGCCATTGGTCTCTTTCGCCAGGCAACCAGTGAAAGAACAAGAGGACACAGTCCAGCTGTGCCAGGGGAAGTTAGGTTAGATATAAGGAAGAAATTCTTAACAGAAAGGGTGATGAGACATTGGAATTGACTACCCAGGGAGACGGGGGAGTTACCATCCCTGGAGATGTTTAAGGAATGACCGGATGTGGCACTTAGTGCTGTGGTCTAATTCACAAGGTGGTGTTTGTTGGACTTGGTAATCTCAAAGGTTTTTTCCAATAGAATTGATTCTGTGACTTGCAGAGTACAGCTCTGTGTTGGGCAGAATTTTAAAAAGTGAACCCAGTGAAGGACATAGAACAAGAAGGGCCAATTCTCTCAAAGTAAAGGCCAAATCCTGGTGATTTGTGCCCAGAAATAGCTCTGCTTAGAAAATACAATATAGGTGTTTTTTTAATGCATGTGTGAATATCAGTGTTGCAAACGAACTTCTGTTCTCACTATCGTAACACAAATAGATAAGCCAAAATGAAGCTTGTGATATAACAGTAGAAGATGTTCCGTGACTTAAGAAAAGCGATTTGTTACTCAGGACCAAAGGCTGAAAGAGAAACTGACAGGAAGAATAATAAAACTATTTGCATTGTATTTGTATCAACAGCATTTGCTGAGAAGCAACTTAATATTTCTCCTGTGTATTGCCAACATTCAGCTCTACAAGTCTGAGATGGATGAAGTGAACTTTGGATTTAATTTTTTAATTTAATAATAACAAAACAGCTATGGCAAATCTTGCCATTTGAGCACAGGAACTTGACTCCTTGACTTCTAAAGCTACACTGTGGCTGTGATGCTGAATAAGGTGTCTCATTTGTTTCCTCAGCATTAGCTGCTCTTTCCTGGCAGAGCTGCAACACTGAACTTAATGGTGTGGCTGGACAAATACTGTAATTCTAAACATACCTGAAAGCTCACAAACCTATGCTCTCTGCCTGACAGAAGGTGCTATAGGCTGCTTTGATTCCTCCGAAGCAAATTGGATTGCTTCTTGTTTCCAAGTGAATGGTTCCAGTCATTCCTTGAATAGCAATATGCTGTTCTGACTCATGGAGCTGGCAAGAGAGAATGGATGGCCTAACTAGATTTTTTTTCCCTATCTCTGAATTTTTGGTTCTAGTCCTTTGTTTTAACCTATTAATTAGTTTGGATAGAAGCATAGCTGTTGCTGAAGTGCTTAAACCTCAAAGTCATGTGCCTTGTTGCCAGAGTGTAGCTCTGACAAAGAAACATTAGTTCTTATTCTTTGTGTCATTTGGGACAAAGGTAGGGAGAATATTTGGGACTATTGGGAAAAGCTTAACAAGAATAAGAAAACTCAAGAATTTATTTAATACTGTTTATCTGTTGTAATATGCAGCTATATTTCATGAGCTTAACTGTAGGAAAGCTTACTTTAAAATCTAACACCCCTTTATGCGTCTGAAAGAAAGAAAAAATGCTTTTTTCTGTAGGCCAGCCTTCTCCTGAGCTGAGCAGTTGGATGGAGAGTTCAAAATTGCAGCTGCCAGAATAAATGATCAGTAATGGTACAGTTAACTTCAGCAACGAGGACTGTTCCCTATATTGTGAAATATTTTTTGATTTAAATCAAATTTTTATCCAAGTGTGTGCATGTATGCACACACATGCAGGCACTCTGAGAAATTGAGTGTGTGTGATCTGACCTGTCTATAGTTCTAATGCAAAATTTACTGTAGTACTTATAAATACAATTGTGGTTAAAAAAAAAAACCCTCACTATTTAAAATGTTTAGAAGAAATACAAAACCTCTTTCAGTCATACATTAAATAGTCCCTTAAGTTGTCCTATGTAGTTTACCACATCCCCTGACAAAAATGTCCTTTTACTCTGCTGTTTTAATATCTTATTCTGTCTGATTCTCTCTCTACCCTGCAGTTTTGAGCAGAAACTTTGGGGAAAAGTATCCATTCCTGAAAGTCCCTAGAGCAGATGGTTGTTTTTACATTCTGGCTATCGCTTACTCCCTATATGTTTGGGAAAAAAACCCCTTCATTTCAAAGCTTTCTTTGTTAATGGTTTCTAGACCAAGCAAAAACTTAGTTTCCTTTTCAGGAACCGTGTACATTTGTGTTATAGCTTCTGTGAGGAATGTGGGAAAGAAGCTACTTGTGGGAGTGAGTACCTGCTGCAAAGGGAAGGGGGACACCAGGCGGTCAAAGAAGCCCAGACTCCTGAGTCCCTCTCCAGCTTCTTTTGTGGTGCTCATCAAGTCTCCTCATTTGTATGCCCTGCTCTCAGGCAAAGGGGTTTTGTCTGAAATGTTTCATTTTAGTGAAGTGCTGGATTTTTTTTTTTTTAATAATACTTGTTTTGACGAGGAATGTAAGTGCCCCCTGATGACTTCTGTACCAGATGGGAGAGGGATTACAGGAACTCATGTGGCATTAGACCAGGAAAGCCGAGAAATTATCTGAGTCTGAAAGAGAGGGAATTTTAGACCAGAGAATGTTTGGTGAAGGGAAGAACAGGGTTTTTATTAACTTTTTTTTGTTATTTCTTCTGGAGTAAAACCCAGTGAATATAAGTATGAAATCTTTTTCTGAGGTTTTGCTTTCAAATATTGTTTCCTTCTTTTATTCTGGAACAGAATTGAAATTTTTGAAGATAAAAAGTCAGAGAAGATCCCATTTGAAAGAAAGATTAGACAATTTGGGTTTATTTTCCTTTACTTTTAGCACCTGCATTTGAAAACCAGTCTAAGATTCACATGTGAGATTGTCATCCAGAAGGTGGTAGTGATGGCTTCTTTTTCTAGCAGAGATGCAATTCTTCTCATCTCAGGATGAATGTGCTACTATGCATCTAATTCAGTTACTGGAACACTGTTGCTTATGTTTTCTGAGGTAAGAATCAACAATGGTTTTGGTATTTGTCCCTGAGTCTTGAGAATATTCAAGTCAAGACTCAAGCCAAATTTTTAAACAAGTCTGTAGATTGAGTTTCAATTTTTCTTCTGGTTCAGACGGTGTTTTAGGGTGATGTCATCTGAGGAGCCATTCAAACCATAGGATTATTTGGCCTGAAATGGCTGAAGAAATTATGGGGGTTTTTTTACATCACAGTATCTCCTGAGATCTTCTGAAACACATTGCCATCTCATGCCCATCATTTCAGTGGAACCTGGATTTTAATTCTCCTGGTTTAGAAGGTGGCTGGTGGGAATGGTTCACACTGAAGGTTCCTGCAGAGCTGGAACTGGTGTCTGATCACTGAAAGGGTGAGGGCAGGGCTGAGCTCCCAAAGGTCACACCACACGTGCTTCCCTCGCTGTGCTCTGCAAAGCCAAGGAACAGGGCAGAGCTTCGCCTGGAGCACACACAGAGACCCTGTCACTGTGTCAGCAGGGACCATCAGAGCTGTGTTAGGGGCTGGGCTGGTGCCCCTGGAGCCAGCACTTAACAGGGCACAGCACTTTCTGCTAAGTGTTCCGGGCAGTAGCACAGTGATTGCCTAACATGTATTTTTTCTGGATTGTAACAGCTGTCCCTCTGGCTCTTCAAGGACGTGTGGGTCATAGCTGCTTTACATCCAAGCATATTTTTCCATCCTTTGTCATATAGCAACTGAAGACCTATAAGGGCCTTATTTCTGTGCCTCTTTTAAAAAGAATGTCTGAAATAGGGAGCCAATACCAAATTTGGGGTTCTTTTTTAAACCTCATTATTTGTCTAAGCATTGGTAGGACTGATTCATTCTGCTGCCAGGATGAAATCCTCTAGGCTGGCTTTTTACACAAAAGGATTTTGTTTTAAGCATTTAAAGTGTGAAAATGTTTCTATTTATAGAAATAAGTCACCTTTGACCAGAAATGGAAAAACTTCAATATAGAAGATAACAAAACCACAACAAAATCTGTGTGACTGTCACTGCCATGACTTTGACAGTAAAAGTTGTGACTTTTAGGGTTTTTCCATAAGCTGTTGGAGAAAACTCTGTGATTGAATGAGGCCAGAGAAAAAACTTGTGAGTTAGTAAAAAATCAGAATGTTTTTCCTGTGGAAAACACTGGTATCATGAAAAGTGTTTTTAAACTGAGTGTTGAAAGTAAAAGATATTGTATTTTGAGTAAGTTTGCAATATTGGTGGTATAGCAAAATGTTAATCTGAGATCCCAGTTCTAGGACAGGTCTATTTCCTTTCCAGTTAAAACAGCCTTTCCAGAGGGCACAGCTCCAGCAGTGCTAAGAGTGGTAACTAAGAGCCCAGATTTCTGTGCCCAAGGTGAGTGTCTCCCCAGAGCATTATGAAGTTGAATTCCTCCCTCAGGTCATTTGACAGATGCATTTCTTGCCCTGCCATTTTGTGTCTCCAGCAGAGATAACATTCCTTGGCTGTGCCTTGATGCCGAGGATCCTCTCCCTGGGAGGCAGGAGCTTCCAGGGCCATGAAGATTATAAGCCCTGGCTCTATATGGCTAAAAATCCTTTGCTGTACCTGAGAAAATGAATGTCTTCGACTGAGGAATGAGACTGGGTGTGGGTCTCAACTGGGTTGTTCTTTCCATGGGAAAGATTCTGGGTAAGCCTGGGATGAAAAGTGTGTCTGAGTCCCGGTAACTCATTACTACTGGTGGAAAAAGGATTAGGAGGGATATCAGCCTCGGTGAGGGAAGGGGTTTGGAGAAGGGGGTAGGAATTATGCTGAAGCCCCTGTTCATATAGGAACCACCACCTCAGGTACCTTCAGCTTCTCACTCTCAGAATGAAAGCAAGCAAAACTTCTCTAGGCTTGGCAGAGGTGAAGGAGAAAGAAAAGACATATGCCCAATTAATCACTGCCATTGGCATATGCTCTGTTAGTGGGGAAGGAGAAGTAAAGAGTCAAGCTTGTACAGATTTACATTTTTGCTAGTGAGTGACCTGTGCATAAGATGTGTCCTAGACAAGCATTGTTGGGTCTTCTTTGTCCCTTGAAAACTGTAACAATTTGTATTCTAATTCTATTATTAAGTCTGACCCATACCTTGATGTTAACTGACTGCATTCATATCCTAAAGCTTCAATTATACTGTGGAAGTTCAGTATTTGAAAAACTGTTGCTTATCCATGATGACTTAACCCTACCTAAGAAGCACTTGACTAAGGAACTTCTTGAATTTTTCCAAGGCCTAAAGTTTTTACAGTTGTTTCATTCACACTTAGCTGGCCTGATCCATGCAAACACTTTGTTTTTCTTTACAATTAAAATATTTCAGCTGCCATGTGAAATATGTGAGACTTTTTAGACTTGTCAGAAACTCAGCTGGATGGCATTGAGTGTTTGCACAGCAGCTTATAACAGTCCCAAGAATAATTCCTGGATCGACTTTCTGGCTATTTTCAAACTAGTGAAAAATATGAATTGCTGAAAAAAACCATTTTGCTCCTTAGCATATGATTATTTTCCCACTTTTTATTTCACTGTTGGTTATTTGACAGCTTAAAACACATTTCCTCTCTTCCATCCCAAAATGAACATGTGACTGTGGATTACCCATCAGACTTTGACAGTCTTTTGGTCCTACAGCACATCTGGAAAGGGATTTCTGGGTTTTGTTTTTGGTTTTTTTTTTTTTTTTTTTTTTTTTTTTTTTGTTTGTTTGTTTGTTTTTTTTTTTCCTTTTTAAAGCTAGAATGTACCAGTTCACTGGCCATGTGTTTAGCTTTCATTGAATTTTTTTCTTTCTTCCAGTTTTTGTTGTTTTGGTTATAGTTTTTTAATAATCATGATATACTCACCTTGTTTTTTGCTCTTCAGTGATCATAGCATCAGTAGCCATAAGTGTATCATCAGCAGCCATTAGTGGACAGACAGAGGACTGAGATTCCTGATGTGACTGTGAGACAAGGGGAGTGTCAAGCTCACTCCCATCCTACTGAATCTGAAGCCTGGAGGAGCTTTTCAATGCAATTCTGCTCCCTTTGCCATTATAAATAGTAGTCTGTAACTGAATTTAGCCTGCTTTGCTAAACTCAGTGTTCAGAGACTTCCAAGGAGCTGGTCAGGCTGTTGTCAGACCTGTGTGCCTTAGGAAGCAGCATATATGAACAGTCTGTTGTGTGTGAAACACCTTTGACACTTTCTGTGTTTCCAGAAATACAGCTGCAATGAAGTAAAGATGACCTTGGTGAAGGCTTAGGTCAAAGCTGACTGTTTAAATAAATTAAAAGGTGGTTGGTTTAGATTACATATAAGAAAAGAGTCTTTTGCAATGAGGGTTGGTACAGCACTGGAACAGGTTACCCAGAGAGGTGAGGAATCACCAGGAAACATTCAAGGGGCTGGTTGAAGATGTCCCTGCTAATGGCACCTCTAAAGGTCCCTTCAAACCGAAACTATTCTATGAATCTGCATTTCTCAGTGTGCAGCATCTCTTGATTGACCACTGGGTCTGTTTTTGTGCCTGGATGTTTACAGTCAATCTCTGCTCTCGCTCTGTCTGGTGAATATAACACTCAAGTGTTGCAAGGAGGGGGACTGTGGCATGTGAAGGCACCTCATGCTGAGGCAGGTGCCCAGAAGAGCTGGGTCATGAGAAACCTTGCCCTGGGCATGGCAGCTCTGCAAGATCTGTGGTAAAGTCGTCATCACCAGTGGTAACTGGAGAAATACTAGCAGACATCTTCTAACAACTGATTAATCCAGGGTTCGGCACTAGTTCCAGCTGTTGACAATTATCCTCCTGTGGCTTTGCTGAGATGTGGTGTTTGTCACAATAGATCTAACCTGTTAAACAGACACTGCTTTTTGCTCCACCAGGGTTGCCTTTAGTGACAGATAAAATTATTTCAGTGTACAGAGGACAAGGTCCTTCAATTTGTTAAATTTGCCAACTGCATTTGGGAGCCTGAGGGATGAAAGGTGTCACAGAAATGTAAAGTGCTATTACTTATCCAAAATCACTCTACTCTGTTTTCCTAAAAAAAACCCCAAACAACCACATATACTTCTTTCCTGCATTTTGTTCAGTCTTTGGTTGGTTCCTTTAAATCTGCACACAGAACTGCTACCACTTAGTGCCTGGATCTTGACTGTGTCTCAGGCATTTTATCTGACCTTTTGTAAGGCAGTTATTTCCCTTACCTGTTTCTCCAGTTACTTGAGCAATCTGTTTTCTGTGACTAATTTTAAGACACCGATTTTCAGTGCTTTTATTTAAACACACAGTTAGTTTAAGCATGCAAGTGAAGTTCATAAAGCTCAGCAAGTCCAAATATTTTTGTTATACTCACTTGATAGGTTTACTGTATTTTCCCATGTCTTAGCATTAATTACAAACAGCTGAAATAGAAAGGCCTAATGAAGAACTAATCTTGATGTGAGAGCAGGAAAGAGAGAGAGGTGTGGGACAGGAATTCAGTAATCCTCTGGCTGGAGGTTTAGTTGTACCTAAACACTGTCATTCATGGAGCCAACTTAAATTGTCAGTCAAGAACCTGTCAGTCTAAACAAGTCTGAAGCGTAAAGAAGTTTGCTTTAGTTGGCATTTAACTATTCCCTTGGTGTCCAATTTTTAGCTTTAATCAGAATATATCACAGAAGAGAGGGTTCAGTTTGATCCAGCCGTGTGAGGTATTGCATGTAGTTGGCTTGTCCTCAGAGAAGTTTCAGATCCAGCTTGCAGACATGGGAGTGAACAATATCAGCAAAGAAAGCAGTTTCTCAGAAAGAACATCTGAGCAGTTATTCAGGTCTCAGGTTTCAGAGAGCAGCATTTCCAGTATTTTACTTACTTCTGTAAGAAAAGGAAAAAAGGGAACCCTCCTCTGCATGTTAGAGGGCATGATAGTAGATCTATAGGGATAGATAATATAGATAGTAGGGTTAGATAATTTCTCATGTGATCTCTGTTGCCTTCATGAAAATTTAAACCACACTGGAGATAAGAAACAATATTAGCTAACAAATTATAAACCATCATGTTCTAAAACTATCACTAATGTATATAGTAGCTCCAATATTGTGTATAAATTTTCCTCTGAAAGGCACTATTTATGGAAAAAGTTGTACAGTAACCAAAAAACGTACTGTAACAATATTGGATGTCTGTGTTATTTGGTGAATTTGAACTTGGAGCATATAAAGTAATGGAAAGAACTGAAGTCCACTCCCAAACAGATCTACAGTCAGCAGATCAGGTCAACAGGCGAACCCAAAAGGTAAAGCATCAAGATGCCTGTGTACAACTGACTGAAAGGCAGCAGCTAATAACAGGGCATCTTCAGAGCACAGAAGGAGAACCTCTCAGGTCAAATGATTGAATGGAAGTAAGGTGGTTCAGTAGGGAATGAAACCCAAGGATGAAGTAATAATGACCAACAAACAGTACTAGTGTCTAAATTATGTATGACAATGACACCATAATTTGACTTTTATAATAATGCATAACACCATACTGTGTTTTCTTCAAATAGGGTTTTTTTTTTTTTTTCCTATTCTGGCTGCCTATACATTATAGCCTAACAAATTCATTGTGTCTTTGGGCCATAAAACGCCAAAGTAAACTTTGTTTTGAAATCTAGGCCTCCAGTCTAGGAATTTCAGCAGTATTCTCCTGCTTTTGCAGATTAACCATGTGGTATATGTTCACCATTCTTGAAGTTTTATATCTGTAGTTCAATTTCTACTATCTTTAAAATAATCCGTTAAAAGTGTTAATCTGTGGGCAGAAATAGTTTTAAGATTCTCCTGAGGAGCTGTGAGCACTGTCATACCCTAAATGGAGGGGGCATGTAAGTTTCTTGAACTGTGTTAAATTGTAGTTTCTACCTCCTTTCTCTACTACTTTGAACCTTTTCTTCTTCAGACAAAACTCATTCTCACGTATCCTTTCCATTCCGTTTTTAAAAGGGGAACACTGAAACCAAGTATGTGGAAAATATTAATACATTAAAAATAAAAAATTATATAGGCATAGAAATCTAACTACTTTCCTGATGTCTTTCTGGCCAGAGTGCGAGAGAGAGGTTCTCAATGAGCATGCCTGACATAAGATCCCTGCTCTTTCCATCATGTTCCAGTGCCTCTGAAATGCTCAGCTTTACAACCATGACACCAACAAGTTGCTGTGAGGTAAGAAATTCCTGTGACCCATTCACTGCTGCTCACTAAACTTTCTGTGGCTATTCAAGCATCTCTGTGGCAGGGAATGCTTGAATGTTAAGGCATATTCTGCAAGTGAAGTTTTGGTAAGTTCAGACTAAGTTGCTGGGAAGTGGTTCTGTTTTATACCTTGTTTCCTGACAGCCCTGCAAGAAACCCAGCTGCAGCTTAGGCATGTTGTTGCTCACTTGTGCAGCAGGGCAGAGCCACCCTAACCTGGCCAAGGGGGCTCACGGGCCGTAGGGATGGAGCACAGGGTGTGCAAAGGGAAAGCTGGACCCAGGTTTGGCCATCCAGTAGAGCCTGGGGAAAGTGGGGTGGTGGGGGGTGCCCAGCTGTTGTTTCCAGCCACCCAAAGGGGGGTTCCAGGGAAGGCAGAGCCAGGCTCCTTCCAGCATAACCTCAAGAGGCCAGGGGCACGAGTTGCCAAAAGAGAAATCCCAGGCAGCACCCTTCATGCCAGGCTGCCCGCTTGGGACTGCAGGGCAGCAGGCACAGCCTTAGGTACAGAGTCTCAAAGGGTGCCCTGCCTCGGTGGTGGCACTGCAGGGGCTCGGGTGCTGCCAGCATGGGCTGGGCAGAGTCAGCCAGCTGGGCTGCCCTGGAAACGAGCTCCTCTGGGTGCCCATCCTTTTTAGAAATATCTATCTATCTATCTATCTATACACGCACACACATATATATGCACATATATACATACATATATATATATATATATATATATCAGTTGTATAGGTGAGTGTGTATGTATATAAATATATGTGTGAGTGTGTTTGTGTATATATATGTATGTACTATTTTTTTAAATTGTGAGCTATTTGAGTGAGGATAGGGTTTGTTTATTTGCTTGTTTCAAATCATCCTTTTGCACTTGGGACAGCGGTGGTGTGCCCAGTGAGGGTGACTGACAGGTCGTGTGGCTTGCTGGGGGCTATGCTGTGCTTCGATCGCTGCCGGAGCTGGCAGCCTGGCAGCCCAGGAGGGGCTTGCGAGCGGCTTTTTAAAGCCTGGGATTTCCAGCGCTCCTCAGGATGAGTCGCAGCTCGGCAGCCCTGCACAGAGCAGATGTGCGGAGGGGAGGGAAATGCTTTCGGCTGAACCCAAAAAGTACGTGCCAGGAGGAAGGCTTCAGGAAGTGGGAGCTGGGCAGGGAGGAGGGAAGGGAGCATTTCTCTTCTGCTTCATTTTCTAAGGAATAATTTAAATAGATTGCTTCTCTTCTAGAAGGAAAATCTCACTAAAGTTGTTTTAATGTGAATTTTGATATTTATTTTCTTTGTGTGTGTGTGTGTATGTTTTCTTTGTGCAGTTGTGTTTCGATTTTTAGGACTAATTTGGAGTATTGGCTGATGGGAGAACTGGTTGTGCAAGGGCTTGATGTAGCAGGAGGCTGCTTACGATGGTATTTGTTGCATCATCAAGAGCTGATTGATTAAACCTTATTGGATCTGATCCATAATAGCAGGAACATTTTTATGAGAAAGGAAATATAAATGATGTCCTAAAGCAGATTTCAGAGCTGTTATCCTTTTGTGGAGCCTATTAATAGAATGTAAAGCGACCTAAATGAAGGGCTGTAGAAAGGCTTGTCAATAGTTTATACATTAAGCTAGGATTATTTGAACACATTCATAGTAAAAAGAGGATTTTCTTGTGCATTACAAATTAGTTATGATGCTTTGAGGCAGAAGACTGAGATAGGTTAGCAAGCTAAATATAAAGAATTTGTGTACCTCTGTCCTCATACAGCCCCATCCCTGTATACCCTGACCATATATCATTACAATATTTTGAAGAGATTTTAGTACAGAAGATTAACTGCTAAATCTTTACTAACTTGTGTGGACTTAGTTTTATTAGCCAGCCCAGCCCTGGCATTCAAAGAAGTCAACCAAGAATATTTGTTTCTTGTCTAAAGAGTGGAAGAGAAAAGGTTATGGGAATGTTGTGGGAGAAACTCCAGCTGGGAGGGAAGCTGTGGATTTTGTTTCATTGCAACAGGTCTTGGAATAAGTGAGATAAGAAGCTGGGGCAAGCTTTTTCCAGAGTCATTTAAAGTAACAAATAAGTGGCGAGCAAAAAAGAATTTGAGCATGTAACTCATAACTCCAAAGTATTTACCAATATTTTGTTCTGGCACTGCTAAAGGTCTTAATTTTCAGTTTGTCTTTTTAATCCCATCTTTACTGCAGTGACCCTTTTTCTGTTAAATTTTCTCTAAAGTTTCTGAGGAAATCCAAATTTTGTTCCCTGTCATTATATACTCACCAAATTTTCAACTAGTTCACATCCTATATTGCTGTCTCTTGCCACAAGCTTAGCTGTGCAAAATCATGTGTAAATGCAACTAAGTAAGTTGATCAAGGGATCTCAAGTTGAAATTTGGTTGACTTGCTTTGGCTGCCTTAAGAGGTTGCAAATTATACCCCCCTAGGATGTCCTGTATTTCCAATGCCCTGAGGTGCCAGCCTGGAGAGAGAGGGTGGCTGCTGAAGGTGATCTGCTGAGTCCAGCAGACCCTGCCTAAGCAATTGGGAAGCAGCATTCAGTGCACAAACAGGACCCAGAGCAGAGATGTGTTGTCTGCATATTGTTGCAGGTGGTTAAGCAAGGCTGGTCACACTCCTAAACCCTTAGGGCATGACAAAGCAGTATCACTGCATGAGATGATTCAGCCTTTGGTACCTGAGAGATTTTCAAAGTTATGCAAACTTAATAGAAGCAAGGAGTTGCAAGACATTGCAGCTGCAATACAAGTCAAACTCTCTCAGTCCTGAAAAGCAGGAAATCTGAGTGCAGAGGTGCAAGGAAATTTAAGTAGTTACTCATAATGCAGCTGAGAGGAAGCACCAGGCTGACTTGCATATATTGATTTCATGCTGCTAGACACTCTTTATAAATTCTGTGGTAAGGACAGCCACCCTAGGAAAGTTTTAAATTAAAGGATATTGCTCAGACTTCACCTGCAGCTTTGGTAGGGACTTGAAAGCATGCTTGGCAGGTAAATAAGTCAGCAGTCAGAAATGCCTGGTACAGATGGTAGTCGGTAGCTGAACGTGTGATGTGGCACATGCAGAATGCAGGGCATGGTTCGAGGATGCAGCCTGGGGCTGCTGTGCTGCTCGATCATCCCATGTGCCTGTGCCAGCCTGTTGCGGTGAGGTCTGAGCTGGGAGTTGCCAGCTGATCCTTCTGAGAACAGCCCGTGGAGTGGTATCAGCAGCTTCGTTTGACAGCATTTGCAAAGTTCAAACATACCCTAAGCAGAAAGCCCAAGAAACAGGGAGAATGGACTATTCTGATTTTTGCTGATCCCTCTGGACTGACTGCTATCAGCACAGCTGTGCTGCCAGTGAAATGACTGAGTAGGTGAAACCAAGCACTTGCTGGCTGCATGATATAATGGGCAACATTTAAACAGCTCCAGTTAATCTAAACCTCCTAAAGCAACAGGAAAGAACTCACTTTGTGCTTTGCAAAGTTAGCAATGCCTAAAAAAGGACTTGATCTCAAGTCAGAAGGAAAATTGTTTGGTTTGAATTAAAAAAAAGGACAAAGTATTTTCATCGAACTTTCTGCAACCAATAAGGTAGTGCTCAATAAATTACCTGCCTTTTGTTGAGAAAGAAAAATATGCATATTTTTGATATCTTCTGATATCTTTTTCTACAATTTCTGTACTAAAACTCATGTAAGTACTCAAATGATATAATTGACTTTACTATGACAGGGAAAGGGTCAGCATGGCTTAGAAACATGCAGTGTTGTCACCGTGCAACTGCTGCCATGAGAGGTCCCTCCCTCCATGGTGCTGCAGAGACCATTGCTCCACAGCTGAGCGATAGCAAATGAAGGTGACTTCATGAGCACCAGGGAGATGCTTAGTGGATCAGTACTGGCACTTTGGAAAACTCCAGTGGCACTGCTGTAGGTAAGTGCCAGTCAGTTACTCCTCAGGCAGCTGGTGAGGGAAGGCATCATGGCTCAAATGCTGGAGGGCTGCAGGATCTGCAGTGTTTGCTATCCCTCCTCCACAGCACAGGATGTAGTGGTCTGATGGTGTCCTGAGTAATGTTTCAAAAAACTTAAATAACCCATTTGTAACAGAATTCTTATGTATTTAGAATCAGTGGCTGTCAAATTGCTTTGCACTCTGTCATTAGCTCAGTGTTTGATACAGCACAACTAATAGCAATGAACTTTTGCTGAAGTTCAATGCAATTTTGCAATAGTAACTATTTGTGTTCAGTGGGCTTTTACTCCTGGAGAAAACTCGAATATCTCTCTTACCCCCACAGGTGTTGTGAGCAAATTGTTCCTTCAGCCGTTTTTCCATTGAGAGATGCTCTTTAATGCAATGCTTTTCCAGAGCTGGGTGGGCAGAAGTAGGTCCAGTGTGAAGTCAAATCTAATACGGACATGACCTGAGGCAGGCACAGTGCTTTGTTAGATTTCTGTTTTTTGAGATTCTCTGTTGAATATTACTTTGCTGGCTTTTTTATATGCTTTTTAACATAAAGGTGTTTATATACTTTTTAGCATAAATGTTCTTTCCTGTAAATGACACTTTTCTTCTTAACTTAGAAAAGGAAGCTGTCTTGTGCTGAGATTCTCTGTTCTGGCAGTTCATCCTGATTCCAAGCTGATGTTGCAGAGGCAATGTAGGAGATGCTTCAAATCTACCCCATATCCAGAGATTATCATAAGGATGAGAGGAAGATGATGTTTCCTAACATAGATGTGCTAAAATTTTTGTTAGTTTTTGTAGAGTCATGAAAAGTGGCCTGTAGAATTAAAACAAGGGACTACATTAAAATAACTGCATAATCCCTAGTTTCAGTGGGTTACACAGCACAGTGGAGAGGGAAAGGATGATGCTTCCTTCACCACTGTATCAAAACTGTCTTGATGCTTCTCCAAACCAAAGCTGCTTGCTTTTCTGTAAGATATTTTTTCTTCTCTCAGGATAAGCACTGCCATGAGATAATTTTCTAAGAGATACAGACATTACTTATTCTATACACACCTATTTCCACCAAATGTGTCAATTTATGCTTTGTTATTTTAGTGCTTTAGAAATCTAAAAGTCTTGATTGCTGTAATTTATCTCTAATTATACTCATATTGCAGTTTTTTATTAGTTTGCAAGTGTTGCTTCAACCTTTGAACTGTCTTCAGTGCTGCAGTAGATTTCTAATTGTAAATGGAGCAGCCAGTTTCACTTGTTCATTTGGAGACATTGTTCTCTCTTCCTGTAGCAATGCTAAATCCACAAGAAATGTGTAGGTTCTTCAACCTTCATGGGGCTTGAAAAGCAATTACCTCCATCCTGGGTGAGAGTTTGTTTTACTCTTGTTTTAGAGAGTTAAGGGTGGTTGTGCTCGTGCCAGAAGGTTTCATTTGGCAAGAAAGGCATTCATTTGCCTTTTGATGCAGAGATAGGTCTCTTTGAACATATTTCACCCAGTAACTTTTCTCTCTTCCCAGTCATCTTGATTATCTCCATTACCTGTGGTGGCTTGGTGCTTTATGCTGAGTGTCTGGTGGGAATCTGTCAGGCTAAAATGCATTAGGCCATTGGACTTAACATTGTACCAGCAATCCAGTTAGAGTCTCTAAAATTAATCATAAAATACTTAAAAGGTGGATTTTCATGATGCTTAGGCACCTAACAGTGCACATAAACACCAGGGAGTATTTTCAGCACCTAAGGAAAACAGTAGGTGTTTTGCCAGCAGCGCAATCAATAGGTGTGAAGTGCCCAAATCAGTCATTTAATGTGGGATTTAAAGCCACAGTAGCAAAAAGAGTTGCAAATTAAGTGGAGCACTTAACTGCAGCCTCCCCATGTAAGAAATACTGTTTCTGCAGAGATTATCAATTGAAAGTATCTAAAGTCTCTGGGTGCAGAACAGCATTTAGGTTCACTTGGCTCTTTATGTCCCCAGTTTCCTGTGAAAGTAACAGAACGTAGGTAGGAAGATCAATTTACTGAGACAGAATACATGTCCTCAGGTAATTGAAATCCTATTTCCTTTCACTTATGGCTTTAACCCTTAATTATTAACTGTGAGTTTTGAAGGTTTTATTGCTGGCATTATGGAATATTTTATGTTGGATGGGTGGTTGTCAAGTCCTACCACCTGCTCCAAGCACAGCTCACTTCAACATTTTGACATTCTTTATGTTCATTCCCTCTGCACCTCTGGGAAGTGTCTAGCTCTGCCTTCTTCACACCCCACCATCCATGCATAGAGGGATATTAAACAGACACAAGCAGATATAATATGGAATAATGCTCAGGTTAGAGTGATCAGACAATTCTTGGATCTAAACAGAAACTGAATGCTACAGTGTTTATACTAATATCACACATGTGCTTGAAGTTAGCAGATTGAGAGTGTTCACTTGCTCTATTCCCAATGTTCTTCCTCTTAAAAGCATCTGTTGCCAGGTGTGAGACACAGGAGATGGTGGGGCTCTGATCTGACTATTTTTAGCAGTTTTCATGTTCCCAAATGTACATGATAGAATGACCAAATGGCATCAAGAAACTGGGTTGCCCTCCACCCTCAGCCATGCCACTCATGACCAAAATTTCTTTTTGAAATATGGAAATTAGCCTAGTTCGTGAAGAATGTCTGGTTTCAGACCTCCAGCTAAGAATATTTCCTACAGAAGAAAAAGTGCGTTTTTTACAAATAGTAAAATGTAGAGAAGGAAATCTACAGTTCTTTATGCCTGGCTAGTAAAAATTGTAAAAAAGTTTCATTGTAAGCTAAAGAAGTGTAATTCTACTATTGTATTGTATTTCCTTCGTCATTCACCTCAGTTCTTCATAGGTGACAGAAGAAGTCTAGAGCAGAGAATCCCGCAGGAACCAAACGACCACATTAGTGAAAATTATTAGCTGTTTTTATTTTAAAAAGTAGCATTAAAACACCCTACGGAATTAGTAAAAGTTGTTAACATCTTGCCTTAGCTGATTTATTTGGATGTGCTTTCATTTTGTAATCAGTCTTTGAAAAGTCAATGTCAACTGATGGGATTTTTTTCCATGGTCCTTAAAAATAAGCACAATATTTCATGGGATTTATTTAAACTGCAGGGCACGTTCCTCAGAGCAGTTTCCATGCACAAATCTTCCAGTAGCAGTTGAGTGAGTCTCCCCAAGAAGCTGAACAATGGAATGAAAATATTACTAACATCTAGACAAGGTTCATAAGGCCAGGGGTGGCTGGTGAAGGATGTGCTTTCAGCTGTCAATACTAAGGAAGATTTTTTTTTTTTAATTTAAATATAAAAGTTCAGCTGTCCAGAAGCCATAGTGTTTGTTGAAACCTCAGAGCAGATCTCAGAAACCACTGGCAGAGATCAGAATTTCAGTGTGTTGCCAACAGCTGTGGACAGGCAGACATTTCACCATGTACTTCTGTTAAATCCAGTAATGTGGGCCTTACTTGGGAGCTGAGCTCGTGCTGCTGGGGCTGATGGAGTGGGAGAGGGATTGTTCCCAGCCGACCATGGGTGCTGTGGCATTGCCTTGTCAGCAGTGGCAGCTGATGAAATGGCTTTTGACATGTGGTGGGCAGGCTGGAGCAGCAGCATCCTGGTATGAGGCATCTGTGGCTGATGAAATGGGAACAGCCATTATCTGGTAGCCTGGGATGAGTGAAACAGAGCAGGATGAGCTACAGGAGCTCAAAGGAGGCAGAGGAGGGAGAGCAGATCAGGTGAAGAGCCCAAGTTATCCTGAAGGGTTACAGAGCCAAGTGAGTTCAAAACACTCTCACCCCCAGGTGGCAAACAGAACAATGAGATATCTCTTTTAGGTGAACTTTGTGTTATTATTAAAGAACTCCAGTTAGCAGCAGAATGCTCAGAAGGAGAAAAATAACATATGAAAATATGCTACACAATAAGACTAAAAGAAATATTTGCTGTAGCTTCTCCCTGATGATGACTGCTAAATTTCTTACATTGAAGGACTTAACCAGCATATCATGTTCTGACCACCCATGTTTTTAACTAACATGCTCTAAGGCTATAAAATATATATACATGTCCTGAGCTTTCTGCCTACTGCTTTGCTGTTGCACTGTGCTAGCAGTCATCTGTTCCCTGATGGCCAAACAAATATGCACTGAACTGTGATAGTCCAGCTAATTTTGATGCAGTGTCAGCATTGATTAGATTTGTTCAGCGTGCTGCCTGCCCGAGCATGTACAGCTTGGGTTGTGATTTGAGGTGCATTTGGGCAGAGCATCAGATAGTTTTGATGTCATTTATGGCCAAGGGGACAATATGGTGAGTGTCTCAGGGGTCACATTAAGGAACTATCTGCACTGGCATGCAGGCCTGTGAAAGATGATAGGGGAAAGATAGACTGAGCCCCCAACTCAATTGAGAGTGAGCAGCTTCTGGTAGTGGGTTTCTATTTGCTTGTTTTTCAAAAATTTGTAAATCATGGTAGAATTTGGTTCTTTTGTGTCTAAGAACTGGATGCATTTAAATAGAACGTAAAATTTCTGTAGAGGAAAATATTGTGAAGACTTTGTTAATGTTACCTGTCTGGATTAGACAAATGCACTAATACTAGAACAGAAATGTTCTCAGGAAACATGCCTTTGGTACCTTGGCTTAAAATTTTCAAGTCTGGAAATTAAAGTCCATTGCCTCAAGGTTTGATTCTAGTGGCATGGATTCAGGAAAGAAAACCAAGTGCTAGTTATTTGCCAGGTCTTGCCCACAAAGTAAGGCTGGGCTGTGCAGGCACGCTCCATAGAAAAGCTTGTAGAACGTTGCGTAATCTCTCGTGTTTGCCAATCCCTGCCCAAGCCATGCAGAAAGCACACGAGCTGGAACACAAGTTTGTTTTTCAGCTGGGCTGATATTTGGGGTTGGATTTTTTTTTTCTTTTGTGCTCTGACAAGCAAATGATTTTTTATTACTGATTTCAGCAGTGTAGCTGAAGATGTACATAGATGGCAATGTCTCTGTGCTTTCCAGAAAAGGCTTTACATTTCAAAGTTCTTTTAGTCAGTCTCCAGAGAGATGAAAATATGCCCTTTGGGAGCGTTGTAACTAGCAGACGGTTATTAAAACTTAAATTCTTTTTGGTTTCATTGTTTGTTACTGATTGCTATGTTATAATTTTAATATAATATCATTAATTTAGAAAACATCCTAATTATTAGTATCTATTGCTTTTATCTATTGCATTAGGCTGGATAGATCAAAATCTGAGTATGCCTACTTTAAGTATCTATCTGATTTATTCTTGTATTGAGGACTTGATGAGGTTTTGATGGTTTTCTCTTTGGAGTTTTTGGTGGGGGGGGGAGGTCGAGGTTTTTTCCTGACCTCCCCAGCCATACCTCATTAGATTGCTTGCAAAAAGTTTAAGCACAGATATTAAGGGCCTGAAAGAAAGCATCTCATCAAAGCAGATGCTGTGCTAAACATGAGATCTTAAGGATACAAATGAGTCCTGAAATCCAGTGCTTTGTTACAGCTGGCCAGAAGCCCAGAAGCAAATTGCTGGAATGGAATCAACTAGATACATACTTTATTGTGGGGAAAAAATTCTCAAGGTTTTCCCAAAAATTTATGATGACAGTTTGCGTGAACACTTGCCTGGTCTGGGGAAGATGCCTGACTTTGCTGCTTGTCCTGTTACACAGAGGCAGTTCCTGTTCTTCTTTGTGACTTTTGGATGGACTGCATGGAAGTCACATGCATTTTAGTCAATTTGCTAAACCAGTTTTGATTTTGATTAAATACATGCTGTAAATGTGTGTTTGAGTGCTCCTGGCTTTGGCATATGAACTGACTGGAACAAGAGTGGAAGAGGACTGTCACCCAGAGGCTGATAAGGAAAGCAGCTTCTCCACATGTGGATGATCATGGTTTGACTTGACTTTCTGAGGGCCAAATTAATCTGTCCTTACTGTGTGGTATTGAACACAGTACTGTCATCCAGAACAAGCAAAGTTGCTGTCTTGATTTTCTTTGGGACTTTTTTAAAAGCCTCAAGATATTAACAATATTTTCAAAAAATCTTCATTTTAAATATGTCTTCTGTTGTAAAATATCTGAGGATCACTAGTTCTGCTATAGTCTTTCCATAGCAACGACCTGTTTGCTGCTTCAAGAATTCCTATGTACAAGATATTTCATTAAGCCCCAAATTTTGTTGTAATTTCAAACCAGATGGTGCTTCATACTGAAATTACCTGGATTATATGGACTATCAGTGAAATTATAAGGAACTTGGCAAGTACAATCTGCTAGCTAGCACGCTCGGATTTTTCCCATCTCAGCTAACGTATCTAACATGTTTAGTATTTTTTTTTAATTTTCAGGTGTAACGGTATAGACAAGATTTTGAACAGCAAATCAGACTTCTATGTTGTGAATCCACAGAGCAGTTCAACACAGGGAGGCTGCTATGTTGTTAATTTATTCCCTTGTTAGTGCACATTAATCCCCCATGTAAACAAGCCCTTCCTTAAGCTCATTTCAGTGTAAATCATTTCCACAAGATGAGCTTGCACCCATGAGCAAAACCAGAGGGTGAATAAAGCTTTGGATAATCTTATATTCACCTAATGCCAATCATACAACTATTTCAGTCAATTTTTTACCCCTACCCATTGAGAGGGACCTGTCTTTGCCCTCCTTTTTTAACAATTTTTTTTCTTCTGTGTATAATTAATTTTGTATTTTTTATTAATCTTAGCATCTGAAAAACAGAAACAGATGGCTCTAATTATTTAGCCATCATTTTATCACTAAAAATCAAATTACAAAAGCTTTCCTAGAATGACTTTCCTCATCTGTTTCATGTTTTCCATCTTTATTTTGGGAGAAACATGAGAGAAAGTTTATTTTTCTATCTGGTGCTTGCTTCCTTTGCCAGATAGTTGAGGGACAACTGTTAATTGTTTACTGTCCACTTGCCTGCAGATCTGTTATCTACACTGCCAGGAAAGCCCTCCAAGCAGCCATGTAGGTGACAGTGTTTTGATGTTGTAGTCACTTCATATATAAGGGTAAGGCCACATTATAATTTATGTGAGTTGTCAGGTCCTCCAACAGCTCATAGAGTCAAAATGCAAATGATTGTAGCATTAATTCAGAAGGAGTCAAACAGAGCGAGCACAGGGTTAGCAAGTATGCCAGAAGCTGGCCCTGGTGCAATTACTGGCATCTTCATGGTCTGCTTGTTTACATTTGGATTTTTGACCTAAACAATCAGGTCATTCTTGATGGTGCCTTTGAAATGTTCACTCAGGAAATGGATGTATCTTCAGCAGAGTGCTCAGGATTCTGTCCCATAACCAAAATATGGAGGGATGCAAAGTGAGTCAGGGGGAAAAATGGACCAGTGAACTAATTTCAAGTAAGCACTTCAAAACTTGGTTCACACATTAAATATTCAATATATTGATTGAGTAAAATGTAGTACCTTCCTTCATTATCATTATGTTAAATCACATCCTTAAAGAGAAGGAGCAAGACTGAGGTTTACACAGGACAGGCTTTTCACTCTACATTGAATGGCTGTGATGATACTGAGCAGCCATAAATACAGTTGAGATAGGTGTGTTGAATCCAGGTCAGCTGTACATCACCATAGCAGTGTGAAACAGCTGATGGGGAACTTCTTCCAATGCATCTTTTAATTTTATAAGGTTTTTTTCAGTTGCATTCTCAAGAGGTCTAAATTTGGAGTTAATAAAATAGAAGTGATCAGGCTAAAGTCAAAGTATAGCGCAGTATATTTCAGTGACACAAGATGGATGCAAAATCTGTGCTTTACCAAGCCTGAAAGGCAGGACCTTCCCCACAGTACAAACTAATCTTTTACTGATTCATGGCAGCTGTCATTGACCATTTGGTACATAATTTTGGTGCTAAGAGAGGCTAATATGGACATAACACAGTAAGACTTATCAGTGTCTATTGTGAATGCAGCCTGCTGTAAGTGGCTGCTGTCCTGTTTACCAAGTTATCTGGAAAGATTTGTAATAGTTATTTGAGTTTTCTTGGGTTAAAACACTCATAGTAACCTGGAATATTCTCCTATAATTTCATTTTATTCTTACTAGTTGTGGAAAACTAAAAGTACAAAAAAGAAATGCATAGAGTAATAACAACTTTGGAGAAGATACACAAAAAACAGCTTCTCCTTTAAGCTCATCTCTAAGCTTGTAATTTCTTTTTTATATTTCTAGCTCTCATCTTTACATGGTAAAGATTATATTTAAATTGGCAAGTATTTATCTTGTTAATTAAAACTGCTAAAAGGCCAGTTTCTCTGAGCTGACACTGTAGGAAAAGAGAAAAAGCCTAAATTTAATTACTATCCTAATACCTTGATTGTAGTGCTACTTGCCTCTAGCTGGATGTAAAGTTGTATGGAAGATGGGTCTGTATTACAAAAGCAGCATTTGTTCACCATAGTAGATTTTAAATTGTCAACCTTAAGAGTATTTGAATATTTAAATTTAATTTTTTCTATTGTGAAAATATGCCAAATTAGTGAAATACATTATGTGAGTAAAATGAGGTGTGTATTCTCCTTGATTAGCCTACATCTATTTGTACTGGTTTAGCCTGTATTATTTAGAAATTTCCCAACAGTTTAATGAAATTATTTTTCATCCAAGTTGAGGTTTTCTGTTGAAACATATCTATACACACACACATTGATATGCACATTTTCCCTCTCAGATTCAAAGGGCAGTGTTATAAATGGCTCTCAGTCTTTGTCAGCTTGCCCCATTTCATTCAGCTTGGATGCCTGCCACATCCTGCTCTCTCAGGGTAACACCAGCAGAGGGAATGAGTAGCTGTCTTTCCATTCAGATCTGAAAGTCATCTGACTGCTATTAACATTGGAGCAGAAGTGGCCATGGTATTTCATGGACTCCCCTGGAGGCAAGATCCAAAGTCTGTGTAATCTAAACATCCCTCACTTTAACTTCTCATTGAGATGGAAGGCTCTGTGTAATCCCTGGTATTTATTGCTTTCCAGATTCCACTCTGTAAGCATCAATAGTTTATATTTCATCCACTATTGCCAGCAAACTGTAAGCTGAGTTAACAAATGTGTCATATGAGATATTTTTCAGCTTTTGACACAGCTCACCATCCGCAAATGAGTAAATGAGGCCAAAATGTTCAAGTCAGCTTCTCTTCAGCACAGAGATAAGGTGAAACACCTTTGGGTGTGAAATTCGTAGTCCATTTCTCAAATGAATTTTTGTAACAGTGAATTCCCATATGTTGAAGTAAAACATAAGTCATATGACAGGCAAGTACTACTTGCCCTGAATTGCATTTATATAATAGCCCTCTATATAATAAACCTCTAGATAGAAGCAAATCCTTGGCATGCCTAACAGATAAGCTGGAAAGGAAGAAAAAAAATGAAGCCTTTTCCTTTATTCCCAGTTTAGCTTTTTTGGTATGCATTGCCAGAAATGTGACAGGGTTACAATTCAGTGCACTCACACTGCTAAGAGTATTGGGTTTGAGAAAGAAGGAGAAGCATTACCATGCTTAACTTGCATGTCCAGGCAGCTCTGCTCTGAGAGCACAGTGCTGGCTCTGCCTGGTGCCGCCAAACAGCCATGACTGCTTTCTTAGCTATATCACCGTGCCCTGCCTGCTCTTACACAGCCTCGCACACCTTTCTCAAGGGTAAATCCTACACATGGTGGCATTTTTATTGCTGCCTAAGCACTGGGAATAACAGTCACGGCCCCCTGGTGAAACCAGCACCAGCAGATGCTCTCTTCCATTTCTTCCTACTTTTTCGGTGATGTGATCTCTGTATGGTGAAGTGCCATATAGGCACTAGCCATCCTGTCAAGGGTAGAGTCTGTCAGATGACTGAGAAGGCTTGAAGGCACCTTCCTGCTTTGAAGCCATAACTTTTGTACTTTTTACTACACCACTTCTGCCCAGGGAGCTTTGCTGTCAGCATTTCTACCCCAGACCCGCTGCTGTGTGGGTGCTCAGGGTGTGCAATGCACTTCACCATGCCCTCCCTGTTGCCAAATGCAGCCTCCCCAGGGCATGCCCCAGGAGGGTTGCAGAGCTGGGGGGATAATGCCCTCTGCTAGGACTGTTGTACAGGGAGGGAGCTGTACTGTGTGCACTTCACAGATGAGTGAGGAATATAAGGCAGGAAGGAGAAGCAGCAGTATGGGAGATCAGGAGGTAGCTATGGGAAAGAAAAGGGTGTTCTCATCATTTAAAAATGGCAGCTTAAATACTACAAGTGGTTATCATCACATAGTTATCATATTAACCTCTTCTGTCATCCAGCTCCTCTCTCACAGGCCAAAACCAGCCTTATCAGACACTCCACACGTTGCTGAGCTGTGCAGTGGAGAAAGGGGGTGAAGTGAAGCAGGTGCCCAGCTGTGGCAAGGTGTCACACCTTTGACTCAGCTCTCCAGGTCTGATTGTGAGTGCGAGGCTTAGCTGCTTGTAACTTGGTAAATAAGAATCTCCATGAGGCAATTTGGACTCTTCTCATTGCTAATGCTAATGTGAGCTGAGTGAATTAGCTGTAGGCTGCCTTGCTGCTGAATGTAACCAGTGATAAATCTGAATTTGTTTAAAAAAAAAAAATGCAGAGGGAGACTATTCATGTGCTGAAGATACAGGGCAGTGAAAGAGGTGTCAAGACTATTTAATGTGTGTTTTCTTACACAGGCAGTGCTAGTGCTGCTATTATACCTCTCATCTCCTCTCTTTTGCATGGGGGATTCCCAGGTTTTGTAGCACTGAGTTAGTGGATGATGAACCTGGGGAGATCCAGGGGATTTAATGTTTGTAAGTGTGGGATTTGTTCCTAATATTGTTCCTAATAAAACCAAACTGTGACAGGTTATTTCTTGCTGTCAGTCTGTGTTGTCAGCCAGCTCTGTGCCCCAGAGCGCAGCAGTTACCCAGAGCAAGTTTTATGCTCATGCTTCTTTGCCTTTTTTACATAATCATAACTACCTTAGTTATCTTTTCCAGTCTGCTTTCTCTGTTGCTCCATTCTCAAGATAAATGTCTTCTGTCAAAATTATGAAAGTTACCTGAGGGAAACTTGATTACAGGGGATGTGAAAAGAACTCAGAAGTGTGTATTTTATTTGCACGAGCTGTGGAAGTGAATGCCAACAGCCTGAGCATGTGTTCCATGGACTAAGGGTCCTAAATGGGCTAAACTTTCCTTTTCCTCTGTTTTCCATTCAGGGTTTGAACATGAGTACCCAGGCACACACAGTGACCAAGGCAGAGGTCCCTGGCCACATTCTTTACACCGTAGGAACATGTGTGCTCATTATTGGCTCCATTGGTATCATTGGAAACCTCCTAGTCCTCTACGCATTTTACAGGTACAAAAATTCCTTTTGTGGTTGATTTGAGTGGCCTTAAGTTTAACCTGTGCTCGTGTGCAGATTTCTGCATTGCTTTCCTCTTGGACTAAATCTAACAACAAATATGGGGGGGAAAGAGAGAAGGCAACCCTACACAGATGAAAACACATCCATGTGCATCACTGGCAACCTCAGTGTAAATTCCTGATGGCTTAAAGAATCAAATAAAATGAGAAAATAAAACCTTGTTCTACAAACAATTTCCAATAGAAAGTTTAAAGAATGGTTTAATATTTCTAGTGATAGAAACCACAGTCTTGCAGCTGCAGACTTATTCACTGACCCTGTAGCATTTGCACAAATACTTGACAAACATTGACACACAAACACTGACACTCTTTGAAAGAGCCAAGTGGTCCTGAAAGGACCAAGGAGGCAATCTGCTACATGAAATGAGCTCATGCCACCAGTGTATTTCCTGCTTCAGGCAGATCATAGGATTTCTGTCAGTTTGTGCGCTCTCTTGGCAGAGTAATAGGCAGCCAAAGCTACTGCAGCTAGAGTATGCAAAAATCTCATGGAAAAAAGAAACATCTGCCCTCTGTTCCACAATGTGATGATGGATTTCAAAATCCTCTTCATTCACCACTTGCTGTCATTATGCACAGTGATGCAGCAGGGCCTTACAATGCTAGAGACACCAGTAGGGTTATGAACAAAGCATTAGTTTCCTATTCTTAAACGTTTAAGACAAATCAGTTATTTTGAATAACTGGCTTCTAATACTATTTAGAGAAAATGAATTCCCTGCAACTGTAGAGGCTTTCATGACTTTTTTTAAAATGCAGCACAAGCTCTGTATTTGTCTTGAAATGTGTGTGGTTTATCTGGTGTAATAAAAGCATTAAATTGTCAAAGTAGGAGTATCTGCATGTGCAGATTAGCACCTGGGAATGTATGAACTCTGCACTCTCTCTTACCTTGTTTTTGCAGACAGTTATGAGACCCAAGAATTTATTAGAATTGCAGCAGCACTGAGATGGCTTTCTCACTTTCTTTTTCAGTATTTATCAGCATGAGGAAAGAAATTCATGTTAGCTGCAACTATTGATATTGCAAAGCACATCAGAAAGGTCGCAGTTGTTTTCCTTAGATAAGCTTTGCTTGCAGACCTCGGCTTTCACACTCATTGTTGTGGTGTTTAATGTTGCCTGTTCATCTGCAACTGATAGTTTTCATTCTCTCTTATGAGATGTATATAACCAAAAGCACTTTCTCCAAATCTCTGTGTGTGCTCTGCTCGTGCTGTAGCACTTTGCAAAAGGTCATTTAGCTAGTGGTGTGTCAACACACTACCTCAGGTCAGCAGTTTTTAAAGTATCACCAGAAGCAGATCCTTTGGCTCTGTAACTTTCTTCAGATCTTCCTCATGTGCAGTGCAAGGCACAATCAATATCACAGCACTCCTAGGGAACTGCTCTTCTGAACAAATCCATATTTATCAAGACAGCTGAAACTCTCCTTAGCTTGAAGAGGAAACAATCTATTTTATGGCTCCTGGTCTTTTCAATCATTTTGAAATGACTACAGCTGTAGCTGCAGTAATTGACTGATGATTAGCAATTGATTCACTGTGAGTAACCATTGATTTCAACCTGGACAGTAATTGTTTATGCTAGTAAGCAAGGTTATGAAGTTAACTTTCCACTTTGTCTTTTTAAAACTATGTATTTCTCATGTTTTTAAGCAACAAGAAGCTGAGGACTCCCCAAAACTACTTTATAATGAATTTAGCTGTGAGCGACTTCCTGATGTCGGCTTCTCAGGCACCCATATGCTTTGTCAACAGCTTGCACAGAGAATGGATACTTGGAGACATAGGTACTTTTCACCACTAATTCACACCTCGCCAGCTTTACGCTGCCTGTGCCCTGTTTCAGCCACAACAGCCTTGGCTTGTGCCAAGGCTAGAGCAGCACAAATGTCTTGAGCCACAGCCCCAGACATCGTCAGTCAGTGTGATGTCACATGTTTTATATTACAGACGTGATTCTTTTATCTTACATATTTTGGAAAGGAAGGAGTCAAGATCCACATGTAACCATGTTACCCTTTAGCTTGTAAGGGAGGTGTTATGGCTGAAAGTAGGTAGAAAAGTTTTAGTAAGTTGCAAATAATTTTTCTGTATCATTTTGAGGGCTAGTTACTACTTTTATTTAGAAATGTATGTTGATCATTGATCAAACGTATTGTTGAACATTGGCATGCTTTGAGGAATCTCATATTTAATTAAGATATTTAAATGACAGTAGTCATTTGAGGACTCAGCAAATTCAAGCCTCTTTCTTTCCAGCTGCAAGAAAGAAAAGGTGATCAATGCTGAAATTAAGGCTGAAATGTGGGTATAGCAACAACCTCAGAAGGCTCAATGCTGGTTGTTGCTCCTCATCATATTATGGATGAAAACTTGCACCCACTGGTGGCTGTACAATGGTGGAGCAAGCCCAGAGACCATGTACTGTTCAGCAGCACAGAAGGGACTCTGCCTTATTTTGAAGATATTTTTAGTCTTGCTCATACCCTTAGATAAAATCAGTGTAAATTGCCATGCTCTCACAAATGAAGCATTTGGTCTGGGTTGAGTGGGATTTGGTCCTTGGTTGCGAGTTACTTGTATAGACTTTGGAATTCTGCTTTAAGGTTGGATCTGGTGTTTTTGCTGCCTGTCACTCCTGGTGAGCTCTTGTCTATAACCACATGGGGCAATGCAAGATTTCAAAAATGGATGATCTTTCCACAGGTTGCTCCATTAAATTCAGAGTAAATTTTTCCATCTGGTAGTACAGTGCCTGAATGCAGAGGGGGTTAAGAGGTCTGTTTCATGTAAAAAATATCAGTTCTTTTAAAAAGTACTCTCATTAAACATAGGAGATGGAGCTATGTTTTACAGTTGGATTCTTAGTCACCAAATTTAAACCACTTCTACGTTTTTAAGCCACATAAACCAAAGTAATTTCTTAAACTACCCATCTATCATTAACAGACAGATGTCTGCTGCAGCATGTTAAGATCAATATATTGGGCAACAGTCCAGGAAAATATAACTTTAATTAGATTGGATTTTCTTTGAGGCAGTTTTCCATTGACAAAACATTCCCAGTTGCAGCCTGCAGTGAAGTAGGACTCGTTTAAATACATATATTTCTATTTTATTTATATTTATACTTTTCTAATAAACACTTAATAACTATGAAAATGTGAAGCTAAGAAAAAGCTTCTATTGAGAGACAAGACCTGAGCAAGGAAAAAAGCAGGGAGATTTATTACGATAAGCTCTGAGAGAAAGCATGCCTCTTTTCAAGAAAACCCCTGACATTGCCATTTCCTTCTTCAGGCTGTAACTTATATGCTTTCTGCGGGGCTCTCTTTGGGATAACCTCGATGATGACTCTGTTGGCTATCTCTGTTGACCGCTACCTGGTGATCACAAAGCCCCTGCAGTCCATCCAGTGGACTTCCAAGAGACGCACCGTGCAGATCATCGCCATGGTGTGGCTCTACTCACTGGGATGGAGTGTGGCTCCACTCCTCGGCTGGAGTATGTTGTCTGCTCTCTCTCTCTCCCCTAGCATTCCCTGTGTGCTCTTTTTAGTCTTGCTTGGGGTGTAAAAAATGAGTTTTCTCATAAGTCCTCATGAAGATGCCCTGCCACCACCCAATGTTTTTTTTTGTTGTAGCACACATCTGCACCTACTGCACTGTACAAACACTCTGCCCCCCTACACCCAGGGTGTGTTAAAGCAGAACAAGCTACAGATGGAGTATTAGGTGTGTACCTGAGAGTTCTGTAGCCAGGACCTCCTCTCCATGTGGGCACTCACTTCTGAGACCACATATATGATCTGTAGTTTGACAGGCACAGCTCTTGAAGACCATGGATACAGGACAGGGTTTATTTAAAGTGCTTAGTAGCTGGATCAGCACCTGCACTACATTTGGGTGCATGTGTGAATCATGTATTCTATGTATTTCATAGGTTCTTATGTGCCTGAGGGCTTGATGATATCCTGTACATGGGACTATGTAACCTACTCCCCTGCAAACAGAAGCTACACCATGATTTTATGCTGCTGCGTGTTTTTTATCCCCCTGGTAATAATATTCCACTGCTATTTATCGATGTTCCTGGCCATAAGGCGTACTGGCAGGTAAGCAATCTAGCTGAAAGAAGTACATATCCCTTTTCGTGTAACAGCAGATTTTCTCAGTTTCTTTAGCTGCAGAAAAAATCTGAATCAAAAATTAGTCTGAATTGAAATTGACAGCTGTAACAGGAGAACTATTTTTTGCCAATTTAAAACTGGAATGGATATATGAATTTCAAAGTAGAAGAAATCTCTGGTGGTTCTAATCTTATTCCACTGTAGTAATTAATAGTACATCAGATACTCAGATTGAGTTATTTGTATTTCAGATTTGCACTACAAGAAACTATGTCCTTGTGTATTCCAGCAGTTTTCAGCCTCAAGGGATAATAAAAAACATGTAGCAATGGGGGAATCGTCTGCCTTTGAGCAGCTCCATAAACAAAACAGTGCTCATATTTTTTGACAGTTTTATTTAAGGCAAGCATCCCAAAAACCATCGTGCTTCACTCAAGCATCACAACTGCATGCACAATATTTGGCTATGCTTCCTCGTATGTTTTTCCCAAAATAATTTTTGGCCTGTATTTGAAATAAAGAATCTGCAGGGTGTTAGATCTGTAAACTAACATAATTCTATCTGTTATTTTTCTGCTAATGAGCACATGGCTTATCTTTGGTCCGATCCAACACCAGTTGGTGCTGTGAGTCCTTCCTGCTGTTCAACTGTGTCACCAGTTCTGATGACTTTTCTCTGCTCCTGTGTGCAGGCACTTGTTGAAATCATCTGGCTTCATATGCCTAAATTATACTTTTATAAGTACATTTATATATGCCTAAAATGAAGTTCTTTCTGAACTCTATTTTTTGGCCCTTGTCTTGGTTTTTATTGTGCTTTGTGTATGTATACTTGATAGCAAGCAAAGGAATGCATCCTTAAAATAATGGTGCCTTGTACACTCATGGAGCACAGTGGACATGAGCTTTTTCTGTGTCTTTTACAAGGCTAGGCTGGATGGAGCTTTGAGCATCCTGGTCTAGCTGAAAGTGTCCCTGGTCATGGCAGGCATGTTGGAACTAGATGGTCTTTAATCTCCCTTCCAACCCAGGCCATTCTATGTTTCTTTGATTGTGTTCTATATTTACATTGTGCCAGCAGGAACTTTGTTACCTTCCTGGCTGGTAATTCATGTCTTCAGCCTGAAATGTATCTCCATTTAACAACAGTAATATGTAAAATTTGTTATTTCTATGCTAAAGAATATGAAATGCCTAACTATATAAAACTTTTTAAAAGAAAATGTGGGGTATTTGGTGTGAGAAGAGAATTTGATTTTTCACGACAAAAATATTAGGACAGCCTGTTGTACCTCCCACTGAAAATACTCTTTAATAAATAAATCTGCAGGTAAGTAAAAATGTCCTTGCAAGTGTTTGGGACAGATTTCTCAAAGCTGTCAGGGTACTCCAGCATGTGTTACCTCATGAATTGGAATTTCTGCAAACTGCTACTCCCTCAAAAAGGAAAAGACATAAGACTTGATTTTGCCATCCAGCTGTGCCTTTTCTTGCTCTACCTCTAAAAGCAATGAAGGGCAAGAGATATCAATTTCTGTATCTTTGCAACCTGAAACCCTCCTTGTGTTCAGGATGAGGACACAGCAGTCCTGTCCTGTAGTCCCAGCAGTTCTGGCTCAGTCTCATAGGCAAACATAATACTTGCAACCGCATCAGCTACCTTCCAGTGTTTTTAAATGTCAGAGAAGAAAAGAAGAGTTAGAGTGGTGCAATAAGAAATTTACTTCATTTTTCATATTGCTGAGAACATATTAGAGATATTGGTTTCTCATTATCCTGCTGAAATAGCTGTGTTTTTTCCCCCCTTACAGAGATGTTCAAAAGATGGGGTCCTGCAGCCGGAAATCCTACCTCTCTCAGTCCATCAAGAATGAGTGGAAGCTAGCAAAAATTGCTTTTGTTGTCATCATTGTGTTTGTCTTGTCCTGGTCTCCGTATGCTTGTGTCACCTTGATTGCCTGGGCAGGGTAAGTGGAAGAGGAATCTAAAAAGCCAGGATTAAGCAGATAAGATTAGTACTATCATCCACATGAGGAAAATCTCCTTTTTGAATGGGTCTTAAATAATTACTACATTAAAGGTGATATTTCATTCTTCAGAATATCGTGTGAATAAAGCCAGAAAAGGGATTATTTGTCTATGCATTTTGATACTATTATGAATTTTTAATCTTAATATTTGCTACATGATGTTTTCTCTCCCAAATGATGTTTCATTGTATAAATTGGAGGAGTTACCTCCTTTATCTCCTAGTACCTTCCTTCCTTTCATACACTGCTGTCTTCTCCACCCATTTTCCACTTCAAAGGGACCAGGTGTGTTGTCAATGCATGTTCTGCTCTTCAAGGCCAGGTTGGATGGGGCCTTGAGCAAGCTCATTTAGTGAAAGATGTCCTTGCCCATGGCAGAGAGGTTGGTTGAATGATCTTTAAAGGTGTCTTCTGTGTAAAAGTGTATTCTGTGATAATATGATATTAGCTGTGCTTATGCTGCACTCACATTGGTCACACCTGACTGATTATGGGAACTTAAACTCTAAAGGGAAATACTGGTTTCAAGCCACTTCCAGTCCTCTCTTCCTTCTGCAGTGTTTGGAACCGAGGCATGTACATGCATTATTGTGCAGCACACATGCTGCTGCTGAAAGATTTTTTAGGTTTGATTCTGTTTTCTTTTCTATCATCATTCACTGTTCCCAGATGTCCACAATGGGAGTTCTTTTGTTGGGGTTTTGGATTTCTTTATTTTTGTTTATTGCAGAAACAGGGAAGGTGATTCTTTGTGTTCCTAGTCATCCTAAAATTACTTGCTTCATGTCTTTGATCTTCTCTAAATGATTGAAACCAAGCACATGCTGTCAAAATCAAACCTTTCATCTGAGCAAAGAAATCACTTGAATGAATCAACTTTACAGGTGTATTTCTTATAAAATGATAATAGCGCAATACCAATTTAAAAGAGTAATATGTTTTACTAATGTAGTATCCATGTAATCCATGGCATAGCTGTGTGTAATGTTTTTGCTTTGTTTTAGTCGAGGCAACAGCCTAACACCATATTCTAAATCTGTGCCAGCAGTTATTGCCAAAGCTTCTGCAATCTACAACCCCATCATATATGCAATAATTCATCCAAGATACAGGTACAGTAAATGTATAGGTATGTGTTTAACTGTACATGCAAATGTGGATCTTTTACATGGAACAAACTACCCTCATTCCTTCAGCCTCACCCCGTGCACTGCATGTTCGTGTGCCAACGAACATGCAGTTCCAGTGGCCATAATGCCACCAGGCAATTATGGGCTCCAGGTGGTCAGACCCACACAAGGCAGCTCCAGATAAGGCCTGGGGAGTGTCAAAAAGAGAACAGTCCCTCCCTTCACCTTTCCTCTCCCTCAGAACCCTGCTCTGCCCTGTGGACCCTGCACGACTGACATGAGGAGAAGATGGTGCTCAGGTCACCTTTCATCATACCACAGACAACCACTACAGAGCACTCTCTAGACAAAAGGTCCCAACCAGCGAGGCTCAAATAATCACATCCTTACCAATTTAAGCAGCTCTATACGCATATGTTCAAGGTTTGGTTTTCTGAAGCATTTTTTTCCCAAAAAATTTTAGGACACTGGCAGCAAAAAATACTTTATTATACCAAGGGGATATACTTGTAATAGAACTGCTATCCAGCATACCTGTAGATTTTTTTGCAAGTCTTTCACAGTGTAGCTACCACAAAGTGATGCTGTGTCAAAAGTTCTGAGAAAACGCAGGGATGCCATGGTGGTAAATGTGATGAATGTATAAATACCACTAGATGGCAGACTTAGTAATTGGTATGAGGCTTGTTTCACCCAAGAAGTGGAAAAGCTGGTAAATGACAACTCGGACTTGGGAGCTGGAAAAATGAGTTCATTGTTTAGGATGTCTGATGCATGACAGTGTGGTTGTAAGAAGAGTGAAGGTTTCTCAGAAGGCTCCTTGAAACATGCCCAAAAAGGGTGAAAATCTTTCACCCTATGATTCTATAGAATCATAGAATCGTTTGGGTTGGAAGGGACCTTAAGGATCATCAAGTTCTCACCACTTGTCATGGGTGGGGACACCTTCCACAAGACCAGGTTGTACAAAACCCCATCCAACCTGGCCTTGAACACTTCTAGGGATGGGACATCCACAGCTTCCTTGGGCAGCCTGTTCCTGTGTCTCACCAGCATCACAGTAAATTTCTTCCTAATATCCAATCTAAGCCTTCTCTCTTTCAGTTTAAAGCCATTCCCCTTTGTCCTATCCCTACAAGCTCTTGTGAGAAATACTTCTTCAGCTTTCCTGTAGCCCTCATTCAGGTACTGGAAAGTGCTGTAAGGCTTGCCCAGAGCCTTCTCTTCTCCTGGCTGAACTGTCCCAACTCCCTCAGCTTGTCTTCATGGCAGAGGTGCTCCAACCCTCTGATCATCTTTGAGGCCCTCCTCTGGATATGCTCCAAGAGGTCCATGTCCTTCCTATGTTGGGGACCCCAGAGCTGAGGCAGCCCTGCAGGTGGGGTCTCACCAGAGCAGAGCAGAGGGGCAGAATCCCCTCCTTCCCTCCCCTACTGCCCACGCTGCTTTGGATTCAGGACATGATCCAGGACACGTTTGGCTTTCTGGGCTGTGAGTGCACAGTGCTGGGTCATGTCCAGCCTCTCATCCACCAGCACCCCCCAGTCCTTCTGGGCAGGGCAGCTCCCAATCCATTCTCTGCCCAGCCTGTGTCTGTTTTTGGGATTGCCCTGACCCACATGCAGCACCTTGCATTTGGCCTTGTTGGTCTTCCTGAGGTTCCTGGGGGCTCCTCTCTCCAGCCTGTCCGGATCCCTCTGGATGCCAGCCCCCGCCCTCCCCCCAGTGTGGCAGCCATACCACACAGCTTGGTGTCATCACCAAACCTGCTGAGGGTACTCCCACTCCCACTGTCCGTGTCACCGACAGCGATGTTAAACAGGGCTGGTCCCAACACTGACCTCTGAGGTCACCACTCTCACTGAGCTCCATCTGGACATTGAGCCGCTGACCATAACTCTTTGAGTGTGACCACCCAGACCTTATCCACCAAGTGGTTCATCTGTCAAATCCCTGTTTCTCCATTTTGGAGACATATTTTGTTTGAAAATGTCTGCTATCATAATGAACATCTTTTTGCATCCTCCAAAAACCATCTCAGGTTTTTGAAGTCTGCAGAACATTTTACTTTAGAGTAGGAGATTGACTAGTTTCTGATAGGTTGCAGAAGTTCAATGAGAAGTTTTGCATGGCTGGCTGATGTGTTTAGTACCCATTATTTGTTTCTGAACCAAACTTATTGTGTTCAGTTTATTATTTTTGCAAGGAACAGGTTGCCCAGAGAAGCTGTGGATGCTTCCCTGGAAGTGTTCAAGGCCAGGTTGGATAGGGCTTTGAGCAATCTGGTCTAGTAGTAGGTGCCCCTGCCCATGGCATCAGGCTTGGAACTGGATGGTGTTTAAGGTTCCTTCAAGATCCCTTCCAACCCACACCATCCTATGGCTCTGTGACAGTGAACTGCTTCAGTCAGTCTTTTTCCTATCAGCATTGGCTTCTTAAGAGTGTTAAGAAAAAGACTGGACTCCACAATGAGCTTTCATACATTTTCTTAATAAGTATCTTGTTTTTATCTTGTTTTATTTTTTTCCCTTCTTTCTAATCTGTATTTCTAGACATATCAACAAGAGAAATTTTTATGGACTTGTGAAGACATTTTGTGCACTTGGGAGCAATCCAGTCAGGAAAAGAAGTAATGTTGGGTCCATTGTGATGAATCAAGAACACAGTCTCAAAACTGAAAAAACCCTACAGTACACTAATAAGTCAGTTGGTAAAAATATGTTGGCAGGACCAATTTTGCTTAAAGAGTGAATAATGATTATATATGTTAAGGTTATTGTTTCTGGATAATTTCCAAATCTTCTAATTATTCACGTTATGCCTTGAAAATAATTTATTCAAGCACAGATAAATGAGCCGGTCTGTTCAGGCCAAAGGGTTAAGGGTTTGAGCAGGGAATAATTTGTCATTTTATATTGGAACTACTGAACTAAATTTTATCTAAGTTATTTTCCAAATCTTTCTAGAAAGAGGCATCCAGAAATCAGGATTAAAATTGTTCAAGTCTGACTCAATCCACTAGCAAAACAAGATTTTTTTTTGCACAGAGAATTCCTGACACTTTGTCTTAAAATCCCAACAAAACCAAGTCTTTTTCTGGGATTTCTTTACCTTAAACAATGGAGGAAAAAAAAAAGTACATTATAGTGAATGGAACTGAAAATGTAACAGTGACTTTTGTGCTAGCACTTGGCTTCTAAGACCTGGTTTGAGAGTTTATGTTCCTCCTCATCTACCCACCCTTCTGCCCACCCATTCCCCACCAGTAGAAAGGAGAAAACCACCTCTCCCTAACGCAACTCTCAGGAAGAAATGAATGTAAGTGAGGAATGTACTCAAAGTTTTAATTGTGAAATGCTCTATTGTGGGGAAGAAAGCTTTCCCATCTTTAACAACTTGTGTGTTGTCTCTATGTTCCACAATAACTCTGATACATTGCTGCTTTAAAGTTATTGCAGAAACTCCCTTACATTTTGCAAGTTTTCTGTTTTGGAATCATTCTTTCATAGCAAACAGGAAATTCTGCAACTCCATGTTTCCAACTGGCTCCCAAGAAAAGCAGAATTACACAAAAAATATTGGTCCAAACTCCTACATCATAAAGAATGATCATAAATAACTTTGAATTACAGTTTGGTTTTTTTTTAAGTTGCTTGCAATTACTATATTACTATATTTCACTTACTATATAAGGGTCACTTTAGGGGACTCTTTTATTTCAGATTATAGGAGTACCATTAAATAAGTACCTCAGTTTATGCCTTTTACTTTGCACATACAATATTAAAACTCCCTTCAAAATCTGTACTTTAATCCCAACCAGCAAAATGTCCCTCAATACTCCTCCCAAGTATTAGTAAAATGGAAACTCTGGTCCCTCAAGACATTCAGAAGTGTTCATATTTTTTCCTTGAAAATTCACCATCAGACGTTTATTTCCTGAATCTTCATCATTAGGAGACCTCTGTGCCAAATCCCATTTAATAAATGGGATGGTGTGTTTCACACTAACTTGAACTTGTCAGAGGGAAGTAGTTCAGCTTAACTGGGGAAAAAAGCTGGCAGCTGCTTTTCAGCGCCAGACTGAGGTCTTCAGCTTGAAAGGAAATTTCTGGGGCTTGACATTTTCTCGTGTCCTGTAAACCCTTTCTCTGGACTTTTTATTTTGTGCAGAACATTAACCATCTTTTTGTACCCAGCACCATGTGAGCAGTCTTCTGCCCCAGGCAGCTCAGTGGCCCCTGCCTGGTTACTGACAGGCATCTTGGCAGGATCAGGAATGATGGTGCAGGCAGCTTTTTTTGTTCCTCATCTCCAGAGCAGACACAGAGCTGCTGTTCATTTGCCTTTGAAACTACGGAGGAAAGAGACGCAGAACTATTCAGAGAGTGGTGATGGTACCAGATATAGAGGTTTGGTGGTCATGGGTTTCTTTTTTTGATTACAAGCAAGTGACTTCATTTCCTGATGCCAGAATCATATCTCTGAAGTTTTAACATGAGTGATCTTTTGTGAGAATAGAAATGATGATTTAAAATGCACTGATTATTCAACAAACCTGCTAACTAGAGAAGCAAAAGACTTTACAAGATACATCTGCTTGACTTGCATCTCAGTGTAAAGTCAATGTACTGACATCCTCCAGTGATCCGTGGTCCCCTGCATCAGTTCCTGGCTACATGCCTTGTTGCTGCCTCACTTTCTGACTTGTTGATTTTGTTTTTTGGCCCTATTAGCTTCATCTGTTGGATTCCCAATAATGGATTGGGAAGTGCTGGGGAGGTGTTACACTAAATGAAGCGTTCTGACTAGCATTGCCCTGTGAGGAGAAAGACCAGCTGGCATTGCCCAAGGGAGGCTCTTGGACTCTTTTGCTCCATGCAGGGCCACGGTTGGGGTTAGGAGAAATAGACTCACACAATCATGACTGAGATTATTATTTCATGAATAAGGCAGATATGGGGTCTAGACCATCCTTCTCCTCTATGCTTGTACTGTGCTAATTTTCAATAGGAGCTTACAGTAGCTGCCGTGATACAAAAAATTAACAACATCTGATTCTTATGGCCTTCTTCCTCTTCCCTTGCTTCCACTCATTCTGTGCCTTTGCACAGTGAAGACCTTTGTACCAACTAGCCTGAAATTTTCTGGGTTAACATTTTAAATAAAGCATATGCAGTCATGCTTTTCAAGATATTTTCAATTCTTATCCCCTAGCTATGCAGCTCTTCTGTGTGTGTTTTGACACAAGGCCCAGAAGGACCTGTTATTTTCTTCTCAGCCTGTTGAGTTGTTTGCACCAGCTACCATCCTGTTTGCATGTAATTTTTAAGACCTTCTTAATCAAAACAGAAGCTGTGTTGAGGTGATGGAAAGAGACAGCATTTTCACCACATGAATTTCAAAGCCGTGTCTTCAGTGTGACAGGTTTGGCTTTTTTTTTTCCTTCTCACATTTTCCCTCAGAAAAACCATCCACCAAGCTGTTCCCTGCTTGAGGTTCCTGATACGAATATCAAAGAATGACCTTCTGAGGGGATCCATAAATGAGTCATCATTCAGGACCTCTCTCTACAGCCACCACTCTCTTGCTGGCAAGACCAAGAGCACTTGTGTTTCCTCCATTTCTACTGGAGAAGCTGTAAGTCTTTTCTTGTTTCCATGAAATAAAGCGAGTATAAAATTTCTCAGACTCTAAATAAGCAACACTATAAATACATATTCAAAATTAGAGAACATAAAAGGGAAAGAGGAGAGTGTAGCTAAATTTTTTTTGTCATGTAAGTCATTTTTGCAAAGCTAGAAGTTCATGCATGATGATTTAAGACCAGAAAAAGCATTCAGGCCAGCATATCTGTGTGGTTCTGATGCCTGCTGGGACCAAGGATGTTCAGATTAAGTCTTTAATGTGAACTAAAAAGAGCCATTGTCAGGCACTCCCTGTGTAACTAACTACTGGCTATGTTAGGTATCTCACTAGTCTGGAGGACAAGAAAACAATCTTCCATCCAAAATTTTATAACTTATCCAAGAGCTCTCTTATTATTTTAAAAGAAGTCCATTTTCTGTAGGATGGGAATTTTTTGACTTCTTCACCTAGATTGTGACCATAAGGAGTGAAAAGCTCCTGCCCCTAGAGCATGGTGCAGTGTTTTGTAGGAACATACCCCAAGCATCAGTAAGGCTGGTGACTGAGATAGAAACAAAAGAATCCCTTGAGACCCTTCACAGCCTCTCTCAGTCACAAGAAGCTGGCTTTGCCTGCAGAGGTGCTGAGAAGGTGGCTCCTCAGGGGGGTGGCAGCCATGGCAAAGTCTGGGCTGGGGCTGGTCCTCCTGGGGACCTGTGCTGCTCCCCCTCAGTTTGGGCATCAGGAACCTCCCAGAGCAACAGCTGCCACCAGTAACCTCTCACAAAATTATAAATCCTAGGTATCCCTCTTATACCTTAACGTATAAAAACCTGATTTTTCTCCCATTACTCCTTTGTTTGATGCCAAATGAAGTAATTTCAGCTGCATCATCCTGATCCAAGAAGCTTTCTGTTCTTCACTGTTGGTCACTACTCAATTTTGGTTTGTTCATGTCAGCAGGTTATTGCATGTATTCAATGTGGGTGCTGCTTAAATAGACAGGATAATGAGGGTAAGATGCTTCAGATTTTGGCACAGCTTTGGCTTAGGAGTCTCATTTAAAACCCCCACTGTTAGCAGTGCACAGCACTGTGCTGTGCTGAGTTGATGCAGCCAAAGGCAATTGTCCTTTGGAGCAACTGACAGCTCAGTGCAGCTGTAGAGGTTTTATCTGAAACAGCTGCTGCTGAAATAAAAGTTAAGCTTGATGACTTTGGCATGACAGCAGGACTGACTGAAATTTGGGAAGGCTCCAATAAAATATTGATGGGCAAGAAATGACACCAGGAACACTGTAAAAGGTGCAGCTGTTGCTACAACATTTTCTTCTGTGTGTTGTCTACATGTTAGTGAAGTGAACAAACATATTTGTGATTCATGTCAAGGAACATTTAATTCAAGGAGTTTTATTCAGCATGTGAGGGGAAATAAACAGGTGCCCACACATAGAGGTATGAGCAAGGTGATGCAGAGAAATAATGTACTATCTTCCCACTTGTGTGGAGCCCTGTCTGTCTGCCTGGCCTCTGTCTATCCATATCTAAAATCTCATGTTGGAGTGGAATGATTTCACCATTGATACTCAATCAAAAGCTCACCACAAAGTAAGGAATGACAGATGGCCTCACCCCAAGCCTGTAAATGGAACAGCACTTTTTCAATGTCCTATTTGTGTTTCCAGTTTTCTAAGAGCATGCTGACATGCTCTTAGAAAACTAGAGCAAAGCCCACACACTGTCTCCTATGCACTAATGGTGGTTTGTAGAATCAGCAAGTTCATGGACATTGAGAAGCCCTCGGTGTTCTGCATATTCTGCTGGGATGTATGCAAACACGGTTTTGGATCTGTCCATGTCCATGGTTTTGTATCAACTGGCAGTCACACAGAATGCCACAAGACATATTAAACAGATTGATTGTATTGGCTCCTATCTTTAGAATTCAGATCTTCTGCAGGTATAAGTGTAGCATAAGCAATGAGATAAAAAAGGGTGCAAAACATCCTGATGAAAAGAGTTTAAATAAATTTTCATTATTTCCAAGTTGGTTTTATTTTTGGTCAGCAAGCAAAATAGTCCAGGGAAAGTAACAAGACTGAAAATAAAGCCTCTTCCCAGGGGTGTTTTGAGTGTGAGACCTATGTTAGGATGGCTTTACTTTTCTGTGAATGTGCATGGGTTTTGCTAGAGTTTGAGAACTTACAAGAATTTGAGAAAGAATGCAACTATCTGAAATCCTTCATCCATTTGTGATTAGACCTGGAGAAATGTAGAGCTCGACCCCGTAGAGCCAGCTCAAGAGAAACTGAAGCCACGCCGAAGTCATTCTTTCTCCACGAGTCTGAGACAAGAGAAGAGAGACCTGCTCCCAAAGACCTGCAGCTACGATGCAGCCACTGCCCAAAAGGTATGGAAAAAGGTCTCAGCTGAGGACTCTCCATTTTAGTGCTAATCTTGCTGCAGTACGTCATCTCTGGAATGATAATTCAGCCTTTATGCCCAACTATTTCTTGTGTAGGCTTTATTTATATTGATTCCAACATCCTCTTTCTTGCTGTTATTTATTTTCTTTCTTTTTTTCCTTTTTTTTTTTGTTTTTTTGTTTTTGTGTGTCTGTGTGTGACAAATGAGAGTGCCAATAATGCCTAATTAATTTTTTTCTGCTTGATATTTGCCTGCTTTTGGAAAGCCAGCTCTGCTTATAGCTCTGAAGCTGCATTAAGGCATAGTCAATAGCATCAGTTGTAAGAAGATGAGTTCTTTGCCTCTTTGCCTGTTTATCTACTCCAGCTTTGGTTCCTTCCATCATGGTCCTTGTGTCCATACGGTGGCAGTCTCCTTTTAGAGTAAAGTCAAGTATGCAAAACAGAGTTTGACATGACAGAAGCCACCCTTTTCCTTCTTTTCAGTGTACATTAAAATGTTTTATTTTTGTTGAGCGGGAAGACGAGAAAGAAACTCCCATTTCTCCCTAAGGGTGGGAGAGTCTGGCAGCTGCCACCCTTCCCTCACTGAAAGAGGAGATGGTGAGTACTCAGTGCATCCTCTGTGGATGCATCACCCTTCTTGGCCAAACCACTGAAGTTTGGTGTCCTGTTGTTGAGGAGCACCCCATTCCCTGATGGGAGCAGTAGGTAACCCATGAGTCAGCTTCTGCCAGATTGTAACACCAGTCTCCAAATGAGTTCTTGTATGGGTGGCACAGTGTCAGGCATACACCAGTGCTGCCTTTTCAGGAAAGACTGATGTGGCTTACAATCCCCTGTCTGTGGCTGGACTGAGTAGCCCCCCCTTTTTTGATGGAGGCACCTTTTAATGGGATTACTCTAGTGCATGTGGACAAACACCCACACCTTGGGCAGCTACAGCATCTGCTTCTGTCCCCTGTGCTCCCTTCCAGATCTGATGGTAATTTTCTAGAGACAGCATAGTTTAAAGCAGGAACTGCTCTGAAAATTTCCAGCCAACCAGTGATCCAGTTCCTGCATGCCTCTGTCCTGTCCTCTTTCATGTGTGTCATTAAGATCAAGTCCTGAGAAACCTTGTTCTTTTCCTGTAACCATTGTGAACAGTTTTGGTGGAAAAACAGCAGCTTCAAATGTGATGTCAGGCAACATGGGCTCAAATATACTGCTTAGTTCTGCTGCCTTCTGTCAGCAGCTGAGTGTGTCCAAGGTTTTAGGCAAGTGGTAAAGGCAAGATGTAGGCAAATGACAAAGGATATTTTCTCCAGATTCTGGAGAATTGCTGGCTTTTTTTCTCACAAGGAAGGTGAAGGGAAGTAAATCTCAGGTGGTCTGCATAAACAGTTCATTAATAAAAGAAATATATCTGTAATATGTAAATGTATCTGGAATTTAGCAAATGTGTAGCCCACAAGAAGGCTCATGTGCTATACTTTATTTTTGAAAGACATCTCTTGAATTACTTTGGTAAAATAACACTTTAGACTTTCAGTGGCATTCACTGAGCTATGAGGAGTTTATTTACATTAAATGTTCAAAGCCTCATTTGCTTTTCTTACTGTTTTCAGCAGAAGCTCCTGTGTGTTGTGAAGGTCCTTTGTGTGCTCATTGCAGCTCAATGCAATGCATCACTATTCATACTATCAGAGTAAATATTTATTCGTCAAGCTCAGAGTGTTTGATAATGAGACCACCCATTTATCCTCAAAAAAAACCACCAAAAAAACAAAACCAAAACCAAAAAAACAAAAACCCCAACAAAACCTAAAGAAGCACCAATGCATTTTTTATATTTATTTTAAAGTTTTAATAACATTACTGGACTGTCTTTGGCTGAATTTCAATTAGAATACCTCCGAAAACACTCAGTCGTGGACAAGCCCGTCAGTGTCCCCGGCTTGGTACATTCCAAAGCATAAAAATGCATGTGACTGTTTTCTGTGCTGCCACAAAGATATGATCCAGCCCATGACTTATTCAATTATGATAGTAACAAACTTGATATAGGCTGGCACCTGGAAATTTAAAATGGCAGTGAAGAGGCTTTTCTGAAAGTATTAAAATGTGGGTTTGGATATTGATTTCAAAGAAGAGTGGTCAAATGTCCCCTCTGCATCCAGGTTTTGTTTCAAGGGGATTACCCGATGTGGAAACTGTTAAAAAAACTTGTAAGTGGGTGCTGTGCCCTCCAAGCCACATCCAAAAGAAACCTATCCTTCCGTTTTTTTGTGAAAACAGCACTTGAAACAGGAAGGAGTGATTTTGGAGTTAGATTTTTTCATTCTGTTATTGTCTTTGATATGGAAGAATGGAATTTTCTTCTCTGTCACACTGATTTAAATCACTTTTTTTTCAGCACAGTGTGCTTCCCTCTACTTGGTAGGTAGAGCAGCTGGAGAAATCATTATCAAGAGGCATTTGTGAATAATCCCTGCTTGTGGAGTAGAATGACACAAAACTATGGGACAAAGCAATGAAGTAAAACATGCACTTTACTTTAAATGTTGGTTTTCCCTAGAAAGGAGGGACTTCTAGCTTATCTCTACATCTGACACAATGGTTTTATAATCTTGATTGTAATTTTTTTTAAAGAAGCAAAAACTGATTACTTATGCCTTCCCTTGCATTTTTATGCAGTTAATATTTGAATATTAACTGATGCTTTCAAAGCTTACTTAGTTGACTCTGAATTTGCATACTGTGCACAAGACTTTTGGAACGAACACAGAGGCCTTGCCATCAGAGCCAAGTTAGAAATCAGAATTCTCTCAAAACAGGCAGATAGGAAATTGTTTGCAAAGTGAGTATTTATTGCTTCTTTCTTGCAGGAAGCACTTTCCAACGTGTGAATGCAAGGCCCCCAGCTTCCCTGAGGTAGTATCAGGAGCCATTTGGGGAGAGACTGAGATTGCCACAAGGTTGACAAAACTTTAGGAAAATAAAGAATGAAATGCACTTGAGTCTTAGATACCTTCCATAAGAAGAGAGAGAAGTGCAATAATCTAGTACACTAATACACTGAGATGCGTTAAAAATGAAGCGATACCATTATTTAATGACTAAAAAAGTCAGATACAAGTATGAGTTTTTGTTTTCCTCTTTTTTTTTTCTTATTTTCAGTCTCTGCTGATATTTGAGTACATCTTCTTTTGCTCCATTTAACATTCTGCTTTCCAAGCAGTATATGTTAGCACATCATGATTTTCCTTCAAGCTAATGATTCCAAGTGTTTAGAAAATTAGCCTGGTGGCTCAAATATTGACTAATGGCAATGAATATTCCAAGTACTATTTTCCACATGGTGTCTGACAATGCTAAATCTTATGTCTCCTCTCCAGGTTTCACTCTCCTCCAGCTGTTTGGAAAAGGTGCTTGGGCAGCCTGTCCTACCCAGTCCTTCTGCAGGACGCATGACCAGCTCCCTGAGAGCAGCTTCTCTGCCTGTCAGATTGAATAGCAGCAGTGTCACCAGTGGAGACTCAAGTACTTCCTATATGGCAACTCAAGGAAGTGAAGTGAATGGAGTCGTGGATTCTCTCATTAGCAATGCAGTCCCTTGCATCATCATCATTCCTACCTCAGAGACCAATCTGTTTCAAGAAGAACTGGAAGAGGAAGAGACTGAATTATTCCACTTTCATGACAAAAAGGGCAATCTGCTGGACTTGGAAGGGCTTAGCTCATCCAAGGAGTTCCTTGAAGCTGTTGAGAAATTTCTATCGTAAGTTTGTCAAAAGAAAACTTTCCGGTAATTATTTTCTTGGCATTTTCTCCACTTAATTATACCAAATAACTGAAGCCTTGTAGGTTAGATCATCAGTTTTTTTTTTTTTTTTGTATGTTTATATAGTAGTCACTAGGCAGCCTTCAGATTTATCTTTGTCCAAACCAGCTCAGGCATGGAAACAGGCTTTCTTTCAGATTGTGCTACAGGAAATTGAGCAGTGGAAGATCTGGCAGCACAATCAAGTGGCACTGGTCAAGGAGTCTGCCTGATCTGTTGCCACTGCTGGGGGTTCCAGCAGAAGGGAAAACAACTGACTGAGAGCAGGGTCAGTTGCTGAATGCTTGTGCTATCTGCACATGGAACAACATTCCTGTTTTGACAGCTCTGCTCTGGACAGTGATGGGAAGCACTGCAACACCGCAGCTTCCACCAGCCCCAGCAGTAAGGCAGATGGCTACCTGACCTCAACTAGAGTTTAATCAAATAATTCTCAGCATTGTTTTTGCTGTGTTTTATTTTTTAAATAGGCAGTGTGCTAAACATAAAGAAAGAAACTGGTGGTTTTTTCACTGGGAAGTGACTACTTCCCAGCTTCTAATCTGCTGAATTTAGTGGTAGAAATCTAGATTTTACCATTTCACCTAAATGTCAAAATGCAAGGTGCTATATGCTAAAACATGCACTACTGTAGAAGCATTCAGAGTACCTTCAGAGTTACAGTCCTGATTAAATATGTAAGTATCCTAATGAGTCTGTGATTGAAAGGGCGAATGCTCACAGCTGGCTTGACAAGTCATTGACAAAAATAAAGCCTTGGCTGCTGTGTATCACTTATCTGTTCAGGGGAGGTTCTTCTCATCTCCTCTAAAAGAAAACCAGCAGATGTCTTCTACAGGTCACTTACCAGAGGCCTTCAAAGTGGGTAAAACATCATCTTGGGGAGAGAACCACACAGTACTGTGCTGTTTGCTACAGGATCTGCACTTAGATCATTATCTGTGGTTGCTAATTGTGCTCATTTTATCTGTGCTTCATATTATAGCTCAGGCTCACAGGACTCTCCTAGCATTTTATGCCTAACTGCACTCATCCTTTTTTTACTCATTTTCCCATTTCTCCATGTCTTCCCTTTCAGTCTGATTTTCAAACACCGACAACAAGTTGAACTACATTGTTCTTTACATAATATCAACATATATTAGTAGAAATCAGGTGCTCCTCTGGATATAATAGTGAAAATATTTGATCCAGGGCGACTAATAGTATTCAGACATTCAACAAGAGAGTGAAAGTTTATGTTCATAGTCTCAGTTTATCTCCTTGGCTGTATCCTAGATTGTGCAGAGACCAGTGAGAGAATTTCCAGGTTTTGTGTATTGCACTGGTTGATCTCAGGAAGTAATTTCTCTTTGCCCATTTTCCTGATGCAAAAACTAGATGGGAAGCATAGAAGTGCTTTTAATTACTTTTATTCATTACCAAAAAGAGGCAATACAAATCTTGTTTTCAACAAGCTAGGCAGGAACACCACTAAAGAACAAATTAAAACCCAGAGCAGCACAAGAGAGCAAAGAATGCCTCCAAACTTGCACACCTCAGGCTCTGCAGGGTGCCAGACCTTTGAGAGGACTGAAACACTTGCTTTTGATATAGACTGTACAATTTTTAGAAAAAGGAAAAAAAAAAGGCACTGGTGGGTTACGGAGGCGATTGCTGTGACAGGCTGCCTAATGCAGTGCTGACACTCTTAATCCTGCCATTCTTTGAGGTGCTCTGCTGGCTAGAGACCCTCATACTTCCTTACTGTGGAAAGCAGGGAGGAAATCGGGAGTGGAGCCCCCTCATGCAAACAATTACCTGTGTGTAGCCCTGGTGTGTGGTGCTGGGGGACCAAGGCTCAGCTGGGGCAGCAGCAGGCTGTGGTTCCTGCAGCCAGGCTGCCAAAGCCTGTGCCCACTGAGTGCCGAGTCTTCTGACAGGGCCAGGAATCAAGCCAAGGTCATCTGCAATGAGCTCAGCAATTCCAAGGGCAATTCCTCCATTTGAGGACTGGCACAGTGAGCAAACAGTGCAGGACAGCTGCTGGGGACTGGGACAGGGACGTGCTCACTTGCAGTTCCACAGCACCAGGTTTTCATCCACTGCATAGTTTTGGCCACAATGAGTAATCAAATGTAAATTATGTTTTATGTACATGGGAAATGGGCCAGGCTTAGTCCTAGGCTAAACGTACTGTCCTACCATCTTGGATTCTTGTCCTTTTTTTTGCTGAACCTGCCCTCTCTGATTTATTTTTCCTACACCAACTGTGCAGTCAGTGACCTTATTTCTTCTTGCATTTAATATCCTCAGCTGCTGTATCTCTTTTCTCCTTGAGCCAGATGTTAAGGAAGCAAGTGTTCTTTCAAGGCTTCCAAGCCTTAGACCTAACTTTTACTGTTGTAATTACTCCAAATAACAATAGAAAATGCATTTGGTGTTCTATGTTATTAAAAAATGCCCTGGAGTAGATTTTGCACTCAGATTGTGACAGAATTATACTGGAAGACTGTAGGCAGTGTATTGCCCTAGATTTTGGCAGGATGAAGAATGGAAGACCTGAAGTCATAGCCAACAAATTCCTCCATATCTGAAGTTTTGCGTTCTACCTGTTATCCTACAAGAAGGCTCTCCAGTGATCTCTTGTATGTGTTTGGTACTATTACTGTGAGCGTGTCTCAGAAAATTAGCAGGCTTGAAGTGTGTGCAAACAAAGTTTCACTTTTATGCTGTTAGTGTCATACACTGTTAGTACCATTGCTTCAGGAGCTGCTATCAAGACTACTGCTTGTCTAAACTGATGCAGGCTAAAATACTAAATGGTATAATGGTAGAGAGATAAAACCTAAAATTGTATGAAATATCAGATAGACTTACTGCAGTCACTGTGAGACTTGTGCAGAAACATCAGTCACAGAGTAAATTAGTCTCAAATTGAATACCACAATGCAGGAGAATTTTGCAAGCTTCTCTCTTGCCATATTAGAATAGATGGCACATAAAAATGTACACTAATTAATGTTGCTTCCTGTTTCACAAAGGAATGTATTGGTTCACTTAAATGGAATAAAAAAATTCTAGGAGTTAAATTGAATTATCCATTGTTTGTTTTTCTTATTTAATCATTATTTTTGGAGCCAGGAGGAGGAATAAAAAAGTTGAGTCAAAGCTTTTGAAACCTGTGCTCTGATCCAGTTAATAGTAGAATACATATATATATATATATATAACTTTTATTTTCAAGTTATTTAGACTGCTCAGGTGCAAGCACTCACCTGCTTGAGTGCATACCCTCTATATTTAGAGTTCACTGGCTTGGTAAAACCTGAAGTTGTTCAGCTACTTTTGATATACAATTACTTCAGCTGGGATGTCAGGTATCAGGTGAACAAAATTGAAAAAAATTAGCAGAAGTCAATACATCAAAACTCTGATAGCAGACTTTGATCTTTGACCTAAATCTGAATGAAAGTTAATGAGTAATTAACTGCTAAAACTCTGTATAGCACAATTATAGGATGTTTTCCAATTTTCATGAGTAACAGAAAATCCAGACCACAAGTGTAAACACTTTCTTTTATCATGGACAGCGGTATTTTTTAAAGTTAAATCAATGGTTAGATAAAGTTTTCAAATAAGAAAATTTACTTACTTGAATCTTAATGAATTTTGCAGCTTTGGGCTGGTATGAAACACAACCTAATACCACGTTCTTCCAGAAAGCTCACTCATTTCCCAGACATCCACCCCTTTCCCTCCTTTCAGGAGACACACCTGAACTAGAAACTATTAGCACCAACATCTAACCTTATTTGGTTTTAATCACATTTTTTGGCTGTATTTCAAACCTTTCTGTGTTTAATCTGCTTTATTCGTGAAGACCTAGTCCCCTCTGCTCTTCTGTGTTTAAACCAAGTTGTAATTTTTCTCTCTAGTTTAAAAAAACAGCAGTAGAAGCATTAGAAAAGTTGCACATTAGCAGTAGAAAGTTGCACTGCCCTAAGGATGCCATTTTCACCCTCGTGGCAGCAGCAGCAGGAGCAATCATAACACCAGGCCAACACCAGAACCCTCCCAGGAGGACAAGACCACCCCAAAAAGGTAGGGATGACATGTCCAGGTCGCAGTGACAGGCAGGGGTTGGGGGCTGAGGGTTACACAACAGGGGTTTGGGGTTACAGGACACAGCAGCAGGTCTGGGTACAGACAGGGCAGGGTAGTTAGGGACCAGGGTCAGGGTCCAGGCTCCAGAGCCAGGGGCCAAGGATAAGGGGTAAAGGGTAAGAGTCAAGGGTTGGGACATCAAGGATCAGAGGGCAAAGGTTGGGGGTCAGGGTTTCTGATGTGATGTGCAAAATGGAAAAATACTGCACAGTAAATACCTTCTTTTTAAATTTCCTTATTTTCCCCCTAGCCCTTGGTTTTTGGTGGTTTTTTTTTTTTTTTGTTTTTTTTTTTTGGTTTTTTTTGCGAGGGGGTTTTTGTTTAGTTTTGTTTTGTTTGGTTTTTGTTGTTGTTACATCTACTCTTTACTGCTTCTCTGTTCGGGTTATCCTTGATAATTTTTTGTCTGACTGTCTTTCACAAATACATGAAAGCAAAGCAACTTAGTGGGGAGATGAAAACTTGGGTACATATAATGCAGCAGGATTCTTCCCCACCTCCTGGCAAGGTGGAAGCAGCTGAGATGCATCTCCTGGTTCATCTCAACACAAGCTGATGATCTTGCTCTGCACCTCATCCAGAGCCTCAGTCTATAATCAGTGTTCTGTCTGCAGCTTGACTGGACAAGTGTTTACGTGAAAAGTTTGGTGCTGGAATGCCTGTGTTGTACCTGTCACTTTTACCCATGTATTAACATACATTATGGCTAACTAGGAGTTCAAATATCTGTCCATGTATTTTACTTGCTTTATGTTGTGTCTGCATTGCACTCTGGTTGTACCCGTTAGTGCTACAGTTTGTAGCAGGACATGGAAAGCTACCTGAAAAATGTCAAAGTCAGGTGTAAATCCACTGTTACTGATTCTCCCCTCTGCCAGCACAAGGAGATGACTGCATGACAGCAATCCTGGTGCCAATGTTTCATGGTAAAATCCCCTGAGAGAAAATTGCTGTATGGATTTGTGTGTTATACAATATATTGACTTTTTTACCATGAAGCATTTTTCCTCTGTATTCCTAGTTATGTATCATGTAGGCATTTTTATTTTAAAGGTTGGGGGCATTCTTCACCTTAAAGCAAAGCTCCAGAAGACCCTTGTCATCTTCAGGACCTTGTTCTGGACTGAATCAGCCAAAGACTGATTAGGCAATAGGAGGTGAGGAGATGGGATGCTGCTGCTATGAGTGGTGCATGGTCCTTGGGGTGATGCATCCCAGCCCTTTCCTTCCATGCTGAGGAGCAGGTCTGTTCTCCTGGAACAGCCACACGTGAGCTAGTGGGTGCCATATGAAATTGGTATTTTCCAGACATTTATAGGGAGCTCAGTGTGAGTAGATTTTCATGGGGACAGCAGAAGATGTCTCCCTAGAGTTTCTCCTTGCTGGAGAAAGTTCTGGTTCCTTTCCATGCAAGCAGGTGGCGAATCTCTTCAAAGGAACAGATGGATGTATTTAACATTAACAACTAATTTTCCACAGGCGTGTTCTTGGAAATAAATGATCCCTATTTCCTGAGATGGAGAAAAAAAAAAGTTCAGCCCAGAGCAGACTACAAGTGTGGAAAATGTGAAACTGAACATGCTGGAGTTTGGTAAATGTAAAGCAAATGAAAACAACAGCTTAAAGTGGAAACTGTTGATCCACCAGAAGCAACAGAAGGGCCAATTCCGTCATCATAAAAGATATAAAAAAGCTGTATCCAAGCAATTAATGCAACCGGGTCTTTTTGCCTAACCCCCTCTATGGACAATCCAACAGAAGTGAGCTCAGAGTCATCAGCAACTTTTTCATGCTTGGGTTGCTGTGACCATCTGGACACCAGCATGTGGAGAAAATGGGATGAAAAGTTTCTCTTGCAGGACTAAACTTCATTCACCTTGTTAAATGCAGCAGAAAAAGACAAAGGGGGATGTGACTACTCTTTTTATACATCTGGGGTGAAAAATAGGATATTCAAGTGAAGTGTCAGTGACAGACATCAGAGGCCAGTCTCAGACACTGAATGTCCCAGCAGAATAATAATAAACCCCTTAAAAGTGCAAATACCTACAGGAACAAATCCTGCTATTAAAAAATGTCTTGAGATTGCTTATTTGCTGCTGGTTTTAAACAGGCTGACATTGTTTTGAGTCTCAGTGCATGTGTGACCGTCAGGAGAGTACACAAAGAAGGAATCCTGCTGAAGAAATGCAGTAAATTTCCTGACAATGCACAGCCATTGAACAAGGAACTGCTTCTGATTTGCTGAGGAGGAAAATTGCCAAGAGACCAGTAGGATCTCTGTTATCCTTTTTGTAAACTTTAGTGGAAAAATTGCATGTCCTCTAAGGTATTTTGTAATGTGGAAATAACTTGAACTTCAGCTGCCTGGCAGGGCTGAGCCTGCGTTGTACTATATTTTCTTCCTCGCTGTCGTGCTACCTAAAAGCCACACACTTTTCTGGGGCTGGGAATTAAGATGGTGTGGCCTTTTGCTCCTGGCACCAAATTTTCTTTCCATCACAGTATAGCTTAAAACCTTATTTTGCTGTATAAGAGCCCAGCAGCAAGTGTTGAACTCCCTGACAAGCCCCTGGGGCTCTCTCCTGTGTGCCTTGTCCCCCCAGACTTCAGTCTGCCAGATGTGCTGGTCTGAGAGGCCAAGAGAAATGAGCAGGTGAAAAAAAGACTTCTATGCTTTTTCAGGGTTTTACTATCTTGCTTATTTAGGGAGTGACCTCTCCTCTCCTCTCCTCTCCTCTCCTCTCCTCTCCTCTCCTCTCCTCTCCTCTCCTCTCCTCTCCTCTCCTCTCCTCTCCTCTCCTCTCCTCTCCTCTCCTCTCCTCTCCTCTCCTCTCCTCTCCTCTCCTCTCCTCTCCTCTCCTCTCCTCTCCTCTCCTCTCCTCTCCTCTCCTCTCCTCTCCTCTCCTCTCCTCTCCTCTCCTCTCCTCTCCTCTCCTCTCCTCTCCTCTCCTCTCCTCTCCTCTCCTCTCCTCTCCTCTCCTCTCCCCTTCCTTCCCCTTTCCCTTCCTACTCCTTTCCCTTTCCTTTCTCTCTTTTTTTTTTTTTTTTGTTCCCCACAGGGGTGCTTTGGCATGCATCCCTACTGGCATAGGATGCTTACTCGGAAAGCGTTTGGTTTTGTGCTGGTCTGATTTATTTTTTCTCGGTGATGATTTTTCCTGGAGCAGCTTCTAAGCAGTGCTAAGGGTGCCTGGCATATGTTCCTTCATGATTGGGATGTTCTGCCATACTCTGGTGCTGCTGATGCACCAACACGTATGCTTTTGGGTGAAGCTCTTCCTCTCCAGCAAGAATTAACAACTAAAATTTCCAGAGGAGAAACTCCCATGGCACGTTTCTGTTTTGACTGATGTGCTGTTTCCAAACTTGTGTAAGAGTAGGTTTTAACCACCCTGCAAAGTCTGATGGTTTGAGTCTCTCTTCTTCACATGCCTCTGTTTCAGAAGAGGCTGTTGTGCACTTCTGGAACATCACTGCTATTAAAATACTGAAAACTCCTATACCACAGGCTACAGAAAAATCAGCAGTTTCAATAACCCAAGCTAAAAGAGAGGGAGAAAATCAGTCTGTAGGTGGGAATCAATGGAGATATCAAGGTAAAAGACAGGTGGTAAGGAAGCCCCCTCCATTTGTGCTCTTAAAATCTGGGCCTGGACTCCAGTGGGCACAGTAAGGCTCAGGAAAAGTGATCACAAACACTCAAACAAGCCAGACTTTTGACATTATCATCAATCTGGGCAAAAAGCAGAAGATTACCACAGTGAATTTTCATGAGTCTTGACCTTTTTTTCAAGCTTGTTTCTCCAGCCTGAATAGATGGAAACAAGATTTTTTTTTTTTTTTCACAGAAAAATGGTGGAGGGGGAAACCAAACCCAAACATACATACTCAGACCAAATGTCCAGTTGAGTCAATATCTTGTCTCCTACAATGACTAGCAATAAGTAACCACAAAAAGAAGCAAAAAGGTACCAATTCTTTGCTGCTCTGCTCTCATAGGACTTCTGGCACAGATTCTGTGCCAGAAATGGTATTTAATAAGATTTCACAGATCTCTTTGCTTGCATAGATTTATGAAATCACTCCTGGGACTCATGTGAAAACATCCCACAGGCTCTGCAGTTCAATTGTGATTTACTCAAAACAGAGCCTCCCTTTGCTTGCAATTTCATTCAGTGCCCTCCAGTTCTTGTGGCATGAGGGAGAACGGATGATCATTGCTTCGTGGGCACCTTCCTTGGAGCCCCTCTGAGTCTGCAACATCTCCACTCATCATCTTGTCTCCCAGGTGAGTGTCCCACTCTGTCCACCTGAATCCAGGAGCTCCATCCCCTTGGCACAGAAACACAGGGAAATCACTGCACACCTCGAGTGAACTGCAAAGCTGCTCTGGCTGCTCATCCCAGGAGGACATCCTGTGTCATTTGCCCTTGTCCTTGCCCTTGCCCCAGATACCCTGGTCTGGACCTTTGCCTCCTCGTCTCCCACCCCAGAGTATCCCTGCTCTTATGACAGCATTCCTTTGAAGCTGTGCAAAAGTCTGAAAGACTTGGAGTAGAAATGTGATGTGTTTGCAGTTACAGAGTGTTCACAAAATATTTAAAGACTTTATATAAGCAGTTGGCAAGCACTGTGAGGAGTAACTTACCAACAGGCTATCTCTCAGATCTTCTGAGAGGCAAGAAAATGTTAATTATCCTCATTTAACATAGGCAGAGGCTGGGATAAAGTGTGAGCAGACAGTAGCAGTGTTGCCTCCTCTATCCAGCCGAAACCCAGACACTTCACGCTCCCTGAATGCAGGACGTGGTCAAAATCACTGAAATATCTGGGTTTCAACTCAATGTATTACATCAGAAATACAAAGCAATCCCTTAGATCCAAGCAATGCAACAACTAAAATTTTAGGTCCCAACTGGGGTCCAAATTTTGCCACTCAATATTTCTGTCTCTATAATATGTTGAATTTCAATGACAGATTCAAATGCAAAAGCTGTAATTGTCCCCCAAACATATGCCTGGCACCTTCTCCAGGAATCATGAATAAATAGCAGGCACAGAATTAATATTATCCTCACACCTTAATCTGGCATGCCTTATGAAAGCAATGAGAAATTAATATAAACATTGTATTTCTAAGGGCAGGGTTTCCAAGCCTTCTCTCTCAAAGAATATAACTTTTATAATAAGCATTTTGGAAGAAGTGTTGCCCACATTTCTATTCCAAGCCTACAGGATGGTTCCTTTTATGCTTAGTAACTGAAATGTCTCGTTTCAGTATTATCAATGTCTCAGTGTTATCAGTGCATTATTTTATTATCAAGCACTGGCAATGACAGTGAAAGTCCCAGCATCTTGTGAGTGTGCCACATGGAAAAAACCCTATTATAAAAATACTCTTAGAAAATAAATATTATTCTTATATTGCCTTTGAAGGGAAAGCCCATGGGAGCTCAGAGGGCTCTTCCAAACACAAATGAGTCAGGTCTTTCCTCACACAGCCTAGAAGGAGTGAAAGGCAGGGGGAAGCTGCTCTATTTTTAGCTGCCTGAGACATGCAGAGTTCATGGGGATGGGGAGCTGATAATTACATAAGAAGTCATACCAAGCTTTGCTATTTAGGTCTATCTGGCCTCTTCCTTATCTCAAGTGCCGTACTAGCAGTTCCTGCTCCGAGTATCCGTAACCAAAATATAACGTGTTTTCCTGGAATCCATGACATGAAGTAATGGGCTATTTTACAGCAGCTCTTTTCCATAGGCTGTTCTTTCTGGCTAATGATTACAGCTAGGTGCTGCTGCTGTGGCTATATTGGTATCACAGCATCTGCTGTAGCCCCACCAGAAAACTGTGAGGTGACTAAAAGAGGGTCATTTACCCTTACTGGGGAGGAGGACCTGTGTTTGAACAGACTTTCAAACATTGTGGTTATTCCCTCCACCCTGCTGCTGCCCCCCCTATTGAGGAAAAGTGTTTTACACAGGAAAAAAAAAAAAGGGTTTTTACACTAAAAAAAACCCCTTCTAGTCACTACCTCCAGCTCCTGTAGCTGGATGCATCCTTGGTGCTTTCACGCTGCTGTGGCCCAAAATGCTCCCACCCATGTATCAGGTGGCTGTCTGCAAAGGCAGGCAGGAAGGGCCTAGAGTTTAGTAGCTTCTTTTCCACATCAAGGGTCTTTCAGGTATTTCTTCAATTCCTCATGATTAATTTAGGGATTTTCTTTTCATGCCTGAATACCTATGTCCCACTGAGTCCCTCTCTACCCAATGCTCATCACAGGTGTCTCCACGCCTTCTTCATGGGTGTTTTTCCCAGTAAAAATATTTTTTGCCCAGTTCCACTAGCAGACAAAGAGGCAGGCAGTGAAAGCAAGGAGGCTGGTTTATAGGTAACAGGCAAGAGAAGCTGTAAAGCCCTTTAGTGGCAATATATTGGGAAAAGCCACGTATGTTACTGCAATTTGAAGCAGTGATATTTTTTACAAATATAACTTTTATTCTCCTGCTGCTCCAAAGCACTGAGAGGAAACAAGCCCATTAAAAAGTGGCCTGCAGCTCCCGGAATGTCCTGTGCCACATGCCACAGGGGTTTTCTTAGATTTCAGGTGCACAGGGGCTATATCCAGCTCCCGGGCACCAGAGTGAATGGAAACACTTCTCCTCACATTATTAGCACAGGGCTAGATTCCAGCTGTCTAAATGCAACCAATTGGTTGAAAGTTCGGGGAGAAACCAGAAATGCTGGCAGCAAAGGTTTCTGTCATATTACACATGGACAGTGCTAGAATTAAAAAAAAAAAAGTGGATGAAAGGTCTCTCTATTTTTATATAGCAGAGTGAAAGTATTGAGTATCTGTGGCAATATTTAGTCAGAAGGAAAGTGTAATTGAATCCAAGTGACATAATGAGAAAGTGTCTGGCAAAGCCTGGTCCAGGGGAAAAGTAGCAGGGATCATTGCCATCTAAAATTTAATTTTCTAGATGAATACACAATGGAACTGAAAGCTCTGGTATAGCTAAAAGTTATTGTATAGTAGAAGCACACTGTTTTGTGGGCAAAGACAGAGTTGTTGGCATTTTTAAGCAGAAAATGTATGGACCAAGAAGTGGGAGGGAAAATTTTAGTGTTGTGGCTGAAAGTTGGAAGATTTGCCCAGAACAGAGCAGTGAGCAGGAACACAGTTGGGAAGAAGCAAGTGCAGGTTGACGGGAGGCAGGATGAAAACTCCCTAAAACTGGCACAGCAGGGTAACTTGGAAAATAATACACAGTTTCTTTTAGTCTTTTAGACACTCTTCTGCTCAGCTTTGCTACCATGGCAGGTGTCTCAAGTTAACACTAGTTAACACCTGAGTGCTTTTGCTTCCCCTTATAAATTTGGCCTGTGAGGAGACTCCTGTAAAGATAGAGCTCTAAGTCTGGTAACATTTTTTTCCCCTCTCTAAGATCCTAAAATAAATAAACAATGGGATGTTTCAGTGTGAACAAAATAAGATCAGTCAAGCAAGAAATCCTTCAAATACACTGTAAAGAAGAATTCAAAAGACAAGGTAAATTTGAGGGGGCAGATAATGTGATTGCAGTCATCATATCTGCAGCAGTCTAAGCTTGTATCTGCTAATGTGGCCTTTAAATGCCCCACATTTATATCTATATGTGTGATGGATGCAAGGGGGAAGAATCTGTTGGAGGGACTGATTTCTCTCTGGTGCTCTGTCTGGCTGAGCAGTTTGCTATAGGTCATTTTACTGTGAGCTGCTGGTTGTTACAGCCCCACTGGCACTGGCAGCACAGGCAGAAAATGTAACTATTAATAATAGTTACTTGTTTTTCCACTAATTGCTTTCAGTGTCTTTTGTGGGAGAGAATGCAACTCACTATTGGTTATGTTCAGAGATACATGGGAGTTTATTAAGAAAAGAGCTATGTGCTAATTGAAGAGCAATTTGGCTTCTAATTTGGCTTTTTGAAGTGGTGATTGTCTCTCTATTCCTAGGTTCACATGCTCTGACCTGCAGGAGAAATGCAAAGTGAGCACAAGCAAGGAAAAGTGAAAAACAAATTGCTGGTTTGGCAGTGGCCTCTTTCAAAATGTATCTCGTTTTAAAAAATAATTAATTTTTATATATATATATATATATATATATGAAAGCACATTGCCCAAAGACAAACAATGCTTCCTCAGGGGTTGCCAGAACCCCTTTTATTTTCCATTTTTAACTGGTAAACATTGCTCCAAGAGCCCCCCTCTGCCCCCCCCCCCCCCCCCCAATCCCATCTGCTACCTAAAGCTGAGAGATGGAGGAACTGGAGGTCAAAGTTTGAGTTCAGCTTCCTGTGAGAAAGCAGAGCTGAGATTCCTTAAACATGTTAAAGCTTTGCTTTAAATGGATTGCCAGTCTCCCAGTAGTTATGAAATACTTCTAAAGGAAGTATTTACATCTTAAAATGCATTCTTTCTTGTTTTCCATGCTTCCTCACTGAAGGTAACAGTTAACTGCATCTATGGCTTAGCAGTTCTCCTTTTTTTCATTTTTCCTTTTGCTGTTTTTCAGTGTTTTTCTAAACATAGCCAAATTTTGAAAAGCTGCAGCACAGCAAAGCAAACTGATGGAAAAGGATTTCTGAGTATAGCAGAGTGAAGGAGGTGAGCAGAAGGAAAGAGTAAAACAGGAAATCCAGGCTTCTCTACTTTGATGGAAAAAAATCCCAAAGTTAAAAAATCTATTCAGAACAGTTTTCTGCATTTAGGTGTTTTCTGAAAAAAAATTAATAAAAGAAAAATTAATTTTGTGGCCCATTTGTGTCCAGCTCTGGTCCTGGTCCATGAAATCTTAGCCCTCCCTCAGAGTTTGACCAAGAGCAAATTGAGAGACAGTCATAAAATGCTGATAGCCTTGCATGATTTGAGCAGCCGAACTGAGCTGCTTGGGTATGTTTTTGCAATATTTTATATAGAGCATTGAATACTCAATGGCTATTTGCCTAATGGAAAAGAAAATGGAGAACACGTGGACCACATTAATAGGGAAAAAATTGGACTTTTTTTTCTACTGGCTTGCTTTTACCTACTTTGATGGAATTATTAATGATTTATGTTGCCATGCAATATATATAGCTAGTAGAATGATGCTTTAAGTAGGGGTAAAGTGAAAGAACAAAATGGGTATTTCAAGTGTATGGCAGTTTTGGGCAGGGAAGTGAGCTAAAGAAAAACAGTAGAAGGAAATACTCACTAAAATTGTGCCTAAAGTTCACTTTGCTTTACACTAAGCAAAAAATTAAGCTGTATAGTATCCCCTTCACCTTCCTCTACTACCTGGGAGGAGAGATCCTGGAGCCTCTCCCTTTAGCAGGGGGGCTTCAGGGCATCTGGCTGACAAAAGGGAGCTGTACATTGCAGGGAAGGGAGCTTTAAGTGGCAAAAGTAGAAAAGCTACACTGAACCTTTCAGATTTTGTTTGCTCAGCTATGGAAAGACAGAGCTTGACTCATGTGTTGTTAATTGCCATTGACAGATAAACTAGAAAGAACCCAACCTAGCTGAGTTATTTGTATCCTTTTTTCCAGTTCACTTGAACTGGAAATCAGTGAGATGCAATAAATAGAAAGCCATGAGGTTGTCATTCACACAGCCACTTTTGCTAAAAGAACTGTGCTTTAAATCAGCAGGACTGTCAACCCTCTGACACCGCCGGGCTGTAAATACTCAGTCATCGCTTCATTTGGGGTGCAGGGGAGTGGTGAGAAAGGAATGACCAAAAGCTTTCCCAGAAATATGCTGCCCTGAGGATTCATTTGTTGAATAGAGGCTGTGCCAATGCATTACTCTGCCAGCCATGTACCTCTATTGAATTGTCTCTGCTGATTTATTCTCACTATCTGCATTCCCATGTGTGAATGCTGCACCTTTCTCCATTTGATTTCAGTATCTGTAGAGTGAGGCTGAATTTTACAGGATTCTGTGTGCAACAGAGCATGGCAAATACAACTTTGCCTTTTTCCCTTTTCAGTTGGTCTCAGTGTTTAGTGCTCTTCTCTTATGCTTTAAATAATGTTGTTTATTATTATTATTTTTTGCTTAAAGAAAATAATAAGGTTTTAAAACTTTATCCACTGTCTGTAACTCTGCAGGAATTAGTCTGGATACAGGCCTTTTGCAATACATGTGACTGGTCCTGATTATTTGGGTTGGTATCTGAGGATTAAGAGATTTGGGAAAACTCATTCACTCTTTCATTCTTTCATGATCCTCTCAGATGCTTTGGCTGATTTTCTGCCTGCCCAAAATGGGGAAATGGAAACAAAGATATGGGACGCTTTACACCATGCTCCTCACAGCCAGGAAAACCTTCCACTTGTCACTTGGCAGGAAAAAACAGGATTCCTGTATGATGGACTTGCTCCCACTCCATATTTTTCCTAGCTGTGATTTTGGACTTCATATTGCATACATTGATGCTGAGTCTTTTATATCAGATGAAAAGTCTGACACCAATTTTTTATCCCACTGTGCCATTGTCCAGATGCTAAATAGGAATAGCTGTGTCAGGAAACACGGTTGTATATCTGCTGCTAAAAGCGGTCACTGTCAAATTCATTAGAGCTGCTTTTTCAAACTGGTAAAAAGAGAAGTTTCTGTTCTTAGGATCATTATACACCCACAGCCAGAAGCCCATTTCTTCTACTGAAGATCAGTATAAACCACTTCTTGCACCTCCAGTGCTTTTCATTAGCAGAGCGGTGGGAGGAGGGGCCCCCTGGGTATCCCTCAGAGGAGCCTTCTTTCCTGGGATGTGGGAAAACGCTAGGTGTCATCAGTGAGGTTTCCTTTCCCGGCAGTAACACATGCATTTGAGATAGACTGTCGATAGACTAGCTTCCCAGGATCCATCCTCCCAGGATCCTGATGCATTTTTATCAGAAAGCCAGGAAGAGTCTCTGAAATCCCTGTCTCAGACAAGTCTAGGCAAGGCTTCAGGTTGTCCAGTAAAAATCATGTCAGGATTAGGCTTGGTTTTTAAGGCTATTTTTTAAAGCCTGCTTTTATGAAGAATGAAAACATTATTAAAATACCAAATGAAATAGAATTCTTCTTCTTTTTTTGCCTTTTAGTTATCAGTTAAATCTTACTGAGGATTTTTTTTCCTCTTCGCTGTTGCTTTTTCTCTTCCTCTTTACACAAATCTCTCCCCAAAATAAAATGGGAATCACTTTCTTGTTTGGAGAGGCTGTTTTCTGCTGTTGAGATGTGAACAGCAGTGTACCAGGTACACAGGGTCCAAAAGAAACTTTCCCCAAAGAGGGCAGGGAAGTCACTAAAAATTATTTTAAAATTAAACAAACAAGTCCCCCAGTCATAAAAATTACAAGGAGAACAGGGAAAAATGTAGGAGGCTGAACCTGTTCCAACAACTTTCAAAGAGGTTAAAACTCCTCAGGCAGGAAAAAAAATCTGCTTTTGCCTCTGCTATGACTTCACTGTCCTGTACTGAGTCCTCCAAGCCTTGGAGAATAAAAGGGTCTTGTTTTGACCAAAAGGAGATAGCTACTTTTTTATTATTATTATTATTCTACACAATGATTCTATCTCCTTTTCTCTCCCTCCTGGTCATTTTCAGTGCCAAGGTTACAAGGAGGGAGGTGGCAGCCAGAAAGAGGCAAACTCCAAAAATAGAGAAACCATTCTATCTATCTTCCACTTCTTTTCCTAGACATATGTGAATTATTAATACTAAAGAGTTTTTTCCAATACATTTTAGGTAGCTAGAATTTTTATATTTCTTTCTGAGATCTCCTCTTGGAGCTGCTAGAAATGAGGGAGTTTCATCTGCTTGTGTTTAGGGAATAAACTTGCCACAGATGCTCCAAATCTTCCATTCAGTTCTTGCAGGTGACAGCTGTAATGGCACTAGAGACTTACAAATCCTGGCACCCACACAGTCTAGCCATAATTTTGGCTCATAAACCTCTACAACATCACAGTTTGCAAACAAGTGTGCATTCTGGGCTAAAAGAAAACCCTTTTGCTTCCCTTGCCAGTTTTGGCAATACCTCAGACCCCTGCTATAAAAGAAGTGTGGCTCAAGTGGTAGCAGCTATAAAACTAAGATCTATATTTAAGATAAAATCAAATTTAGCATCTATGAAATTAAAGCAGACTCTCTTCACAGAGTCAAAAAAGTAGACGTATGGCCAAGTCCAAATCCCCTTTGCTGACTGGTGCGAATCCTGGATTAGACAGCAAGAATACACTTATCCTCTGGAAAAAAAAGAAAACAAACCCTGAAGAAGCCATTCAGGAAATTGTGGTGCTTAAGGAATTAGCTGTAAGCAGAGAAGATGGCAGCATCTGTGGGAGAGAATGTTGCCATAAATAGCAAAATGCAGCTTAAAGAGTTGGAAATTATGAAATAGTTTTCTGTTACCATTAAGTGGAGAAAGATTTTTTGAGTCAGCCCTATCAGGAGAAGAACCGTCATGTAAAAAAGTGCTAGCTGACATGATCCTGAGTCATGCTTTGCAGTTACCATCCACTTTCTGTGGCTGCTTCCTAACCAAAATGATTTCTAAACAACAGTTTTTTCATTAAATCATAGAATCATCAAGGCTGGAAGAGACCTTTAGATCACCAAGTCCAACCGTCCACCCAGCACTGGCACTGTAACCCCATAACCAGTAAACCATCACCCAGCACCAGATGCCTCTCAAACACCTCCAGGGATGGTGACTCTACCTCTCCCTGGGCAAGGCAGCCTGTCCCAATGCCTGACCACCCTAACAGTGAGAGAGTTTTTCTTAATACCTCCCAATCTGAGGAAGAAATAGACTTTTCTCCAGAGTCTGTTTCACCATCCCAGGTGGAATGGCTGTAGGTGGTAACTCTTTGCCACACACACTAAGCACTGGCTGTGCCTCACAAAGCCAGAGGGAAGATGGGCAATGTGATCCTCAAAAAACCACTGAGTAAACCTAGGAAGAAGGTCAGTGCTTCTGGAGGAAGCATGGGAAGAAAATCACACTTCACTCTTTCATATTTTGTCCTCTGTCAGAACTGGTAATTTTTTCAGTTCTTTGTCCACATCTCTGCCTTTGATCCAGCTCCCAAAATAGTCCTTAAGTAACAATGAGCCTTGCACATCTCTCTTAAACCGAGAGATGCACAAAAACTGTTGTGGACCTATAGGATGCATTAGCTCAGCCTTTTCTTGGCTGCATTTTTCTCCTTTAAATTCAGTTGAAATAGTACTTATTTATTTCCGTTGTTCTGAACTCTCTATGTATGGGGATGACAGGGCTGCCTCTCACTTAGCTGCCTCAGCTGAAGAACAGCGGACAGTGGAGTGAATCCAACAAATTCACCTACAAGCCCCATGATGCTCCACACCCACATCTGGCACACGGGTAAGAAGCTTCATTTCTCTGATCCCCATCTGCTTCCCCATCTTCAGTCTGTTTCCCTTTCCCTCCATATGTTGTTTCCATACTTGTGAAACTGTTTGCTTTAGCATCTAAAAACAAAAGAAAGAAGCCCAAAAGCCCTATGGCATGGTCCTTCTTCTTTCTTACCATCCTTCTAGTAAGCAATCCCTGCTTTTAAAGTGTGAAGTGTTTGTTTCCAGTCCTTTGCCATTGTTCCTCTGCTCCTGCTGAGACATTCTGGAGTTGTTCCTTTTGGAGTACCTTTACTCATCTGCAGAGTAAAGAAAGCAGCTCCATTTGAAGGTGGTCAAGATCCATTTTTGAGGAATGGGAAAAGAGAGGAATTTTTCAATCCTTTTTATCACCAGATGAGCTTTTTTTTTTCACCTCTGTGGCTGGTGGTGAGACCTTGGGAAGAGAACATGGTTCTCTGGAGAAGGGTTCATAACTTAATGTCAGCAGAATAACTCCACCCTGTCCCCTTTACATCTTACAGAGAATATCTTTCCTTGCTCTCACTCTAAGCCTCAGGGAATTTGTGGATGCATACACACATGGCCAAAACATAGTTTTGAGTGGAAGTGAAAGATGAGTACAAGCAAATAAATACACACTCAGAGACTGTGAGATGTTTTTTGGAGCACAAAGGGTCTGCAGCTATCTTTCCATTAAATCCCCTTCGTCATTGGGGGTGGCTATTCTTAGAGCAAGAGTACACAAAGTTTTCTCTGTCCTTTACATAAAGGTTGCGAGTAAATCTTGTTCAGTTCCTTGCTGGCCTGTGCCATTTCTCAGTAGAGCAGTTTGATTATTGCCATGCTGGTTGTTGACTGGGTCTCTGACAGTCTACAGTGGGAGTAAAATGCTGCCCTTCTGATGTGGGATCTTTCGGCACTTGCTGTGGAGTTCTGTCCAAATGAACATGCAGGCAGCAAATGGAGACTCTCACCCCCTGCCTACGTGGGAGCTTAGATCAAGGAGCAGAACTCCCCCCGTTTTGTATATAAATAGAATTGTATATAAAATCCCAACACCATTAGCTGACACAAATTGTGTATGCCAATCATCCTAAAAATTCTTTCCAAGCAAGCAAATCCTCTATAAATCTAAGAGATAATCGAATACATGTTTTGCAGTCACTTTACACCTTTGGTGATCTCATCAAAACATGCCAGTGCTCTGCCAAAATCCATGACTCTGTCTGTAAATTTTAGCTGTTCCAGGAAGTTTGTGCACCTGATGCAACATTACTTTTATTAAACCTTCTTCTTGCTTTAGTTCTTTCTTTTAATTTAGCTAGGGTCAAGAGAGGTGTGTAGCCATTGGAATTAAGCTGAATATGAAGAATGATTGCTACTGGAATGATACATCCAATATCTTGTCCTTAGCTAGAGAAATGAATACTTTCCAAAGACATGGGGAAGGGCAAAAGGCCATAAACTAGTAATTTATTCCTGCTATTTCAAAAGTTTCAAGGATTAAAGATTATGTTCAATATCACACATTTTTCAGACAAAGTGATAATATAAAATTATTCATAGATTTCCTTTATATTTGATTTCTTCTACAGCAAGGCGACTTGTGTTGCACAGCCTTGTTTGCTACTTGCTGCTCATATCACTCAGTCCTTTGTGAAAAGACTAAACACCATCCAGAAGCACCCATGAGGTTGCCTTGTCCCAGCTGCTCTGGAGTTTGCTCCAAAATTTCAGTCTTGCAAGGCTGCCAACATCCACCCTTAATTTATTCCACCCTCTCTCTGGGATCGGAAAACCCCCCTAAGGTTATTTATCATCAAAAATAAGAAAACAGATTTTGGCATTAGCACAGCCAATAGGACATCTAATACTTTCTGTTTCGAAATTTACTCTGAGTAACCCTTCAAGAAGCCCTCCTACAATCCCATGCATACCTTAACACTTTTACAGACATTAATTTCTTTGAAATTACTAGTTTTTTGGAGGATTTTACCAACTTCAGGTTTTTTGTTTGGGTTTTTTTTTAGCCATCTCCTTTTATTGCAGTTTGTTTTATAGCTTACCAGGCAGTCCTAGATCTGATTTTTTCCTGAACTTTAGGGAGATAAAATCTATTTCATTTCCACAGTCTAGCAAAGGGACTCTTGTATCCAGGAGAGTTGTGGAGTGAGTCTGACAGCACCTTTTTTTTTTTTTTTTTTTTTTTTTGCTCATATGCTTCATTTTGTCCTGGTTTTCATTTACATCTGTATCTGCCTCCATTATATGAAAAGCTTATTTACAGTCCTGCATATTTCAGGGCTTGAAATAACTATATATGGCTGTTGAGCTCACCATTTTCCCCACACATTTGCTTTTAAGTCAGACCTTACTAACAGGATCTCAAGTGACTGACTGCAATCCCTGGCTGCTAGAGGTGTTCCCAGTTTTGGCAGTCACAGTTTGGTGTGTCCACCTTGCTTCAGCCCCACTAACTGGCACTTGTGATGAGAGCTGTCCCTGGCAACACAGGGACCTGTCCCAGCCCCTGGGTTTGTTGTGTGCCTACCCAGGGATCAGTGCATTCCTGACTTCCTAAGAAATCACTGGGAAGGTCAGACAGAACACTATGCAGATGAACTGCTCAAATTCTTGCAGAAAGATGAGTGAAACAGGATGGAGGAAGTTATGCAAAACTCTGGCTAGACAGACCCCAAAAAAGAAAAAAACATAAGCCCACGCCCTCTGTCTGGTGATCCCGATGACTGAGCATCAGTGGAAACACGTTTATTTGCCAAAAAGAGCTTCCCTAGTGCTTAAAAGGAGCTGTGTGCACTCATTCCTGTCTTTGTGGTCCTTTTAAGCATTTGAATCTCCAATGCAAGGAATGAAAAGCTGGTCAAAATTCGTCACTGGAATGAAATGTGAGTTTCCTGCCATCACTCATCCCTTCCCTCTTCCTTTCTCTACGAATAGATAAGGAGGTGGTTCTCTCCAGAAGGGCTTGTTTGCTTTGTGATGCATTTCAAGCTGAGTGCCTGAGGCTGTAAGGTTAATGCTGCAGGACAGGGTGTATTGTTTCTCAAGTCAAGTTCTGATTTGTGCAAGGAGGGAAAAAATCATTTCTCATGCTGTTTTCCCTCTTATAAGCAGAGATGGTTAGAAGCAATTTTTTGCAAAGGTTTTGGTGAGCCATGGAAAATGTGCTCTGTTCTCTCTGTTTGCAATGAGCCCTACTTGTATTTTTTCCTTCTAATTTTGAAATAAGTCTTATTAGCCTACTCCTAGCACATATTTTGGATTATGGCATTGTAAAATGTTTTATGGTGTGTATGTACTGCACACACGATGTATTATTTTCTTAAATCTATCATCAATTATTTTTTTCCTTTGGCACTTCCTGTCAGTTAAACCGAGATAACTGAATTTGGATGTGAATTTTATGGGTGGAGAGGGAAGGAAAAGAGGAGGTGGAGGGGAAGGAGCAGCAAATTGTTTTGCAAAGAGTCTCTGGGCTGAAGCCATGCTTTTGTTTGAAAACATAGATATATACCCAGTGACTGCTAATGTTAAAAATAGCATAATGGCAATAATCTATGAGAAGGCCTGAGTTATAGGTCATGTAGCTATTAATGAAAAGCACCTATGGCTCCCAAGTGTCACTTGCCACATGTTGGATTCATGTCTCAGTCCCAAAGTTTGTGGGATGAGGGAAACCAGCCCATAGAGGCTAATGTGGTAATTCTTGTATGTGCCTCTGTCTCCAGAGAAAATTGTCATAATCCCCTGACTAGTACAATGGGAAACAAACAGACGTTAGGTGAACATTGCTGCCCTGTTAGCAGAGGCCAGGGAGCAGTCTGGGGTGGGGGGAGGAACAGGGTCCATGCTTAGGATGCAGTTGTGCCCTATGGAGGGATTTTGAGATTTTCCCCTGCTGGGCGAGGAGTGGTGAAACCTTGCCCACAGAAGAGAGGTGGAAATATTTTTATAACTGCTTGTGCTTGTATTTCCCTGGATTATTCATACACTGCAAGGATGAATGCAGTAACACTTGCAAGTTACTCAGCTGCTACGGTGTTGCAAGCTATATGAGGTAATAGAGAAATATTTCATTCATTTCCAGGGACCAGCTCACTGGCCCTTTTCCAGCAGCACTGTAAACTTGTAAAACTGATGGATCAGTTTCCCAAGAGTCTTTATTACCAAGACTTCTGACTTCTCAGCAACAGGAACAGCCTTGTAAACTATTCAAAACATGCAAGATGCTTAAAATAAGCTTGCAATTAGTGTTCCCCAGGGTCTTGTGCTAGACTTCTTTTCCCAAAGACTCTTTTTCTGTCATATTTAGCACAGGAGAATTGGATAAGGCTCTCTTGGGGCTTATCTCTGTCAACAGGAAAAGGGCATCTCTAAATTAAATTAAGTGCTACTGCTCCCTTCCTCAAAGGCAAAAAAAAAAAAAAAAAACACTGCAATGACTAAATTATGTCTCCAACCAGTTTAAAAAATTCCAAACATTGGGATGATTTGGATTTGCCTCCAAAGTGGCTTAGCACAAATATGTGTAGAACTCAATTTCAAACATAGTTCGGCATGTGAATTAAACTCCACAAAATGCCATTACTTTGACTTTTGCCATATAAAATATGAACTGGTGTGTGCCTCATGTCTCTCTCAGCTGTCCTACTTTGATATCCCTGTCCCTCTGTGTCATTAAGACAACCACTTCCTGAGTGAAGCCATCTTCTGTTTGCTGGCACCTGGAGCACAGACCAGATGCATCATCATTACACATGGATACTGGATTAATTTTTCATTTTCTTAAAGGTTGTCTTTAGAGAGATTCTGGTTTTGAAATTTTAAACAATATTTACACATCTAATGATAATATATAGGATATATATATTATGTAGACTATGATCTAAATACATCTATAAGATATATGACATCAGGCTATACTGGTAACATTTTTTTTTCCACTATAAAGGAAAAAAAGAATAAAACTGCCCATGCATACTTCTGGATGATGAAGTTTCAGGCAAATAAAAATAAAACAGGAACAGAAGAACCAATTTGCTCCCCAGCCCTGCCCCTGGGTGTATAAATAGCAGGCCAGGCAGTCCTGTGCCCGAGTGTCTGCTGGAGTTCCACTCATTCCAGGGATCTTTGGACACCTTCTTATCAAAACAGAAAGGCTGACTTCACTCCTGCTCTCCCCTGATTGATTTAATGCTGGAAACAGGTAACAAGACAGCTTCCATTGTCCTTGAATTAGCCACCTACTTCCAGAGGTCAAACAAACATGCTGAAGGTGCCGAAACTCACTTCAGCTAATTGCTGCCAAAATTCCTTCTCGGCAAAATAAGTCGGGGCTGGAGCAGTCCCGGGTGACAAATGTTCTCCAGAGAGAGGGACACAAACCATCCCAAGCAGGCTAACGAGGGGTATCGAGCTACAGGGCTGGGGAGGAGGCGAAATGCGAGACAAAGTCCAGTGCCAATTTTAAACTTAGGAGCCAGAGCCACAGAAAGTTTCTACTTGATTTTAATAGGCTTTGAAGTTTTGGTCAAGCTGAGGTGGAGCTGAGCAGTGGCATTAGGACATGGCTGTCAGATTGAATCCTGGAGCTCTGGAGGCTCAGTTTTACACTGGGCACCAGCATGGCCTTTTCCTTGCTGAAAGCTTTCTGGCATCAACATTTCCTAACAGCTTTTTGCTTTTGTATTTTTAGAAACAATATGAGTTTAGACGCAATAGGCGGTGGCCAGAACTTCTCACTCTTCTCCCTCTCATTTTCACTGTTTTCTTCTTCAAGCTGCTTCTTTAACTAGTCTCTAATATATTTTCCTGTCACTGCACAGACACTGCAGGTACTGCTGTGCAACCTGTGTCATGCATTTCAACAGGTACACCACGCCTAAAATGATTGATGTCACTGTTCTGCCACTCCCATGTATTCTTTAGAATGAAAGTTTCAAGAGTGAGAGATTGTTTCACTCTGCTTTGGAGGGTAGTTCTCATGCAAAGAGAGGGAAAGTGCAGACATGTGCCCAGCTAATAGGTTGCAGGCACTTCATGTTCCTCCAAAGTACTGTCAGCTCCTGTTTAACCCTAGATTGATTGATGTGGTGTCCCACCTGCAGCTGCACAGATGCTGTGGACAGGCAGCTTATAGAGCCAATTGCATCAGGCCCTGCTTCACTTGCCATTGTTTATATATAGCCTGACCTCTACAGGAAGAGGCTGCTACGTTTTTCCATATGTGGGTATAGTAAATAAGCTCAGAGACCAACTGAGATATCCATAGTTTTGATTTATCCATGTTAGGTGGCCACCTTGCTCATAGGAAGCATGGATGAGAAATTCTTCAACAACAGTTTTTTCTTTCTTTTCTGCTTTCCTTAAATTGTCTAAGAGTATTCTACCCTTGCTTTAACATCCTTAAACTCTAAAATACTGGTTTCTCCATCTTTCTTTTGTTCCCAATCCTGTTTTGAAACAAATAGGGTTCTTAGCAACCTGATTTAGTTAAAGATGTCTCTGTTCATTGCAGGGGGGTTGGACTAAATGACCTTTTAAGATCCCTTCCAACCAAAACTAGTCTGTGACTCTATGAAACTGCTAGGTGCTCTGCTTCTGCTGCCTTGCAAACATCAGCACAATAATATTTTCTGTCTAAGACATCATGAAATATAATTGAATACTGGCTCTCTCTGTTTCCCTCTCCACTCAGACCTCTTAACAGTCCTGTTGCTCTGGTCTGAACATCTCTCCAGACAGAGCTTGCAGCACTTCTGCGTTTCTTCCCAGCACAGCTTCTTGCTCTAGCCAAAGGCAGCCTGTGTCAGACTAACCTCACAGCTGTCCTGTCACTGAGGTTATAAACAAAGTCTATGTGTCAGATTTCATTCATCTGGGCTTCAGGACAGCATCTGATGTTCTGCTTCAATCCTTACACTGCCACAAGCCATCATTTTTATGCCAGGTGAGCAGGAAGACTAGACTGCAGCAGGGAAGACTGCAACAAGAAGTATGATGCAAAAAGGTAGTTAATGGAGTTTGTTTACATATTTGTATATAATTTAATTGTATATAATTTTTATAACCATAAATATATGGTTATAAAATTAAAATGTCTTGAAAGCTTTCCTGCTTAATGTTCTTACAGTAAACTGGGCACAAAGACTGCAAGTTTGCTAATGACATTTGTGGATGACAGAAGTTGGGAGGCCCTATCAGGAGGGAGGAAGATCTGAAAAATGTTATGGGAAGAACAACAATGTAATGGAGTTGAATTCAGAACTATAGATAAGAAAAGCACACATATGGATATAATTTATGAGTAAACTAAAAATGGGAGAAAAATAGGAAAAAAAATTAATGAACTGGGCAATTCTCCAGTACCTTTGGAGCACTGTTATGGTTTTCTTTGGAGAGGGAAATGTCATTCTGGGACATGTCAATCAAGATGTTTGGAGTGGAAACACTAAATCCATGGCAGAAGATGACATCAGTAAGGTGTCCTTAGGACACCACATATGATTTTGATGTCTCATGCCCGAGGAAAATACAAATCCAAACAGGTGAAAGGAAAGGCTACTGAGATTGCCAGGAGTGCCATGATCTTTCCTTACAAATGGAGGCCAAGGCAACCTCAGCTTGTTCAGCCCAGGAAAATGAAGGTTGACAGGGGATATGGTTTCCCTCTAAAAATACCCAGGAGTCAAACAGCAGTGAGGGAGAACTATTTAAACCCATATGTGACTAAACTTAGTCTGGAAATAAGACACAGGTTTCTGGCCATTAACACAAACAGGGGCAAGAACAGCCTTCCGCTGGGAACAGCTGGGACCAGAAAAGCACAAGCACTTCTAAGATGCAAATTCAGTTGGGAAGAAACGCTGCAGCATTTCAGGTGGAAAAGGCTCAGGCTCGATGGCTCCTGGATCCACCCATGGAGGGCACAACTGTTTCTGACAGTTAGAGGTGCTTCTCACTGGACCTGTGGTCCTTTCTGGGTCCTTTCTGTCCCTCTTGCTCATCTTGATTTATGATTTATGCACAGAATTTTGACCAAATTTATCAGCACAATGCAGGTTTCAGTCTTCCAGGGGTGACACCCAGATCTATGCGGCAGCCAGCCTTGCAAAGTCAACAGGGAACTGGTGTTTTCACAAATAAATAATCGCAAAAAAAGGGAGGTTTTTCTGTATGCACAGGTTTTTGTATGGCTTTACCTAAGCACTTATAAAATCCAGGGCACCTAAGTCAATCCAACAGAAAAGATAAGTTGATTTTTTTCCCCCTTAGTTTATTTCCAAACACTTGTAAATGTATTGTTAGACCTGTTGATACAGTGGGATGTCACTGTTTTGGACGATGTTCATTTTTGTACTGGTTCAGTTGTGTGAGCTGGCTGAAGGGCTTTGACTTGACGATGATGTGGGGTTGTGGTGGTGGAGCCCCAAGCAGCATCTGCTGGGTGCCCAGGCTGAGCAGCAGAACAGACTCTTATAAAAAGCCTGTGCTTTTGTGAATGAGTGGTGCTGGCAGGAATAAAGCAGGGGAGCTGCCTGCTCCCCTGCTGTAGCCCCTGTCCAAACCCCTGTGCCCTGCTGCTCCCAACCTGCCAGGCTCTTGGTGCTGCAGCTGGCACCCGCTCCCTCCCTTGCCAAGGCAATCTATCATGCACAAGTCTACAGGCAAAGCTGCACCTCTTCTCCCGTGGCATTAATTAATATAAATAACTGCAAGGATCACTCTGAAAGTTTGGCTGTTTACCTGCCAAACCCTACTTAATTGGTATTCGTGGTGGATCTCAAACATAGCTCAAAGACATCACTCAGCAAGCCCTTCCTGCACAGCTCAGGGACTGTTATTAAACCACAACAAGCCACAGGTTTCTGCATTAACCATTCCTTGTCATTAAGGCAAAGGAAATCAGGCAGGCAGCTTACTTCAATAGGTAAGAACAGGGATAATTGAAGGCATTACTCCCATAACTCTGTCAAAAATGGTAAATATGAAGTCTGATTTTTTTTTTCCCTCTCCTTTTTTCTTCCCATGTATTGCTCCATTTGAAGAAGTAGAAGGGGCTAGGTCAGCCTGTGGTAGAGTAATCCAGTAGTTAGTTGTTAGTAGCTGTGAAGGAATTTGGAAGAACTGGTTTCAATTCTTTGACAGTTGATTCCTTGCATGTATAAATGTTTATTGCCTCTGGTGACCATCTGTAAAATGAGGCTAATGTCTCACAGCACGGCTAAGGATGAAACTGTTCAGGCTGTGACGTTCTGAGAAGCTTCAGATTGATTTCAGTCCCTAAAATGGGTCGTGTTTAATGTGATAAGAAGATAAGCTTCTGAAAAGGTTAATTGTGTTTCCTGGAATGAAAAGGTTTAGTTGCTGTTTTGTTGGCTTGGACACACAGAGTAGAAATGTTTAACCTATGGCATGGGCTGTGGCATCCACATAGGTGGTCCTTCTTTTACCTGAGGAGGAGGGAACAAAACAGATATTCCTACCTTTGAACTAGGACTGACCAGGCTCCAATGTGTCTGCTCAGTCACTACAAAGGAGTCCAGTAATAACATACATTTCCTCTGTTTATGCAATTTACTAAGATTCTAGAGACACTGAAAATAAGAAGTATTTTATTAGTAAATATTAATTTCTCTTTACAAATAAAAGCACCAATAAATAAAAACTAAAGGAGGCTTGATTAGCTAAAAAAAAAAAAAGAAATCAGGGTATAAAAAATACTAATAAATCCATTTATAATATTAAGAGCTTCAAAGGCTAGAGTGAGAACACTAACACTGTCAACTCTTCAATCTGATGAAAACCGTGGGTTTAAAAGCTGTCTTGATCACCGAGATGGGGAGCAAACTGCTGTCCCAGAGGACACAGCTACGGCAGAAGTAACACAAGAAAACATGCTCAGTGAGAAAACGGGCTGATGACAAGTGATGAAGATGGTCAGCACCGCTGGAGGATAACAGGCGGGACGGGATAAGAGGTGAGAAAAAGGGCAACAAGTAAGAGAAAACTTAACCATGACTGGTTTTTTGGCTGACAAAACCGTTCCAAGGTGAATTGGTTGGGTGTAGCTGCCCAGCTGGCTGGATCCTGAACCTCCTGCCAGCGACCCTGCCCAACCACATGGCTCCTCCTGTGCGAAGAAGTCTTTGGGCTAACTGGACTTATTGTGGTAGACAGGATGTATGAGAGAGGATTCAATTCAGCACAGGCTATCTTTCCAAAACAGCGACAGGAAAAAGAAAAACAGAACAAAACAAACAACAAAGCCACAAAATACCAAACAGACAGAAAAATAAAAGTTCTTCTGTGATACCAGTTCTAGGTGGTTTGGGTAAGAGCTTCGTCAAAAGCTGACTGCAGCCCCTGCTTTTCAGAAACACATAGAAATTATCTAATTCATTGTATTTTTTGGCCACAGAGCTATCTTGGAACTGGAAATAAGCTGTTATGCTTTAGTTCATATTCACATTAACATCTTTAGAGAGAGGATTACTTTATGCTGGTGAACACGAGTTATATGCTGAATGCAAATATTTACACTAGCTTTACCTTTGGAAGAAAAGCAAAAGTGAAAGTAGCAGTGCAGTAAAAGCACAGCTTGTAGTTCAATGCTTTAGTGCACAGAAAGGTAATGTTACATTAAGTGGTGTTTAATTAAAAATAATTCGACTGTGCATTGTTAATCTGTTCATAATTTATGGGCTATTTTTCCATTTAAAAATATCTTTTTGTACTTCACTACCGCAGGTGATATTCTGTCAGTTTTGTAGTGCCCATTACCTGGCACCTAAGGCATTTCCTTAGCATTTAAATGAGACTTAAGTGCCTGAGTAATTCTGAGATAGGCTGTATCTGCCTGGCTAGCTGACTACTGCATTTAATTAATTTCCAGACTCTTTCCTTCCTTGTTCTGAGGGGAAAATGCAAGCTCTGTCTAAAATCTGGTAGTGGTAGGAAGAACAGGCAAGCCACAGTTCTAGCTGCTGCCGAGGTTTCTTGCTCAACTTACTATCTCTAATTTCGCTATTCATCTTAATGAAAAGCTTTCTCTCAAAGAGGAGAATATCTGAAAAGTGACCAAGAATGGAGCGGGCTCGAGCTAATGAGTTGCCTCTATTTCTGTGCCCTGTGTCTGGAGGCAAAGGAAAACAGATTCATTTGTTACAAACTGATCACGCCACAGCGAAGTGATGACGGACTTAAAGATGAGACTGCCAGCTTTGAGCTGGGAGTGGCACTGGCCTTGCTGCAATGGGTGGGTATGGAGCAGATTGCATGCAGGCTTGCCGGGGCTGAAACCTGCTGCAACATCAACCAGCAAAAGTCTTTCTGCACGTTCTGCTTCAGTCATGATGAATTAATGCAATACTGTCTTGAGATAGTGCATGTGCAAGCTACTTCTCCAACAGGAAAAGCTGAAGGCTTTGAGAGAACTGAAGTGGAAAAGGATGTTTTTCACTAACATGGCAAAGTGCAAAATAAAGCAGGACCACAGGCTGTGTGCCCTGGTGAGCTGTGAGCAGATTGCTACCCAGGCAGTCAGCACAGGGACATGCTAACACTGGAGGTATCACGTGAGTCACACCAGGGCATGGGGTCCTGGAGCTTTTTCTACTCTAATTAATAGAACAGCTTGAGAGTGACCTACAGCCCCTGTGTTGGGTAATTTTTACCTCCATGAATTAAAATCATGTGAGAGTCTGTTTGCGTAACAGGGATTTTTAGTTTTGCCCAACTGGAGAGACTTAATTGGAAAACAGCAGACTAAGGAAGGAGGATTTCTGAAACAGTGGTTTGGCTGCAGTAGTGGGAGGTTGGATGCTTTTCCTTTGTGATGCTCTTTGAGGTGTGTTTGTCCTACTTAAAGACACAGAGCTCAGTGGGATACTGTTAAAATGCCCTCGTTAAGGTTCACTGAGCCAGGGCTCAGAGGATTAGACAGGCCCTGGTTTCATGCACACCCAGGCACCTAGAGCACAGGTCTTCTAACGCAGCATCAGTTCCAGCCTGAGGGCTCCTGTTTGGGGTAGCCCGTGCTGTGTGAGCAATGGGCACAGCAGGGCCAAAATCAGGCTCAAGGCTGTGCAAGCGACAATAAAAGCAAGGGACAGTGCTCTGGGGCCAGAGGGGTGAGGCAGGGCTGTCCATTATGAGGACTGTGTGCTGCGTTGGATGGTAATGAATTAGAATTTAAAGCTTTCTTCTGCACTCTTTCTCCACAGTAAATCTATGCTTGAGGAGGGTGCTGAAATCGTTTGAATCGTACTGATAATGGTACTGTTAACTAGATGCACACTTCTTTCACAGCCATTTTTACGTGTAATGACTTCTTGTCGCACGTGAAGTTTGTCAGGAACCTCAAGCCTCCCCAGGCTGTGAGGTGCAGCTGAATGTGACTCCAAAGCACCACTGTTTCATCTTCACCCTATTGCTGCCTCTCCCAAGGCAGCGGCAGTGCTGTCCCAGCCAGCCCACCGCGCTCCACGGACGCCCCACTGCATTCCCAGCTGGACAGTCCTCGTGTTAAAGAATTAGTCCTATAGCAATCTGATCGAGCATCACCTTAGCACCTGGTTCATTTAATGGACCCACTCCTACAGCGAGGCTGTGCAAGAGACCTTAATTTCTGGCGGATCCCTTCCAATTTCGGAGCTGAACTTACGCATGGCTACTCTATAGCTGTTCTTGAGCCAGCCTTCTGTCAGCTGCAACAGCTCTTCTGCCTCGCCGCAGTTCCCTCACTTTGATGTCCTCAGGGGGCGAGTACATCCCTGTCATTCCTCACGCTACTCCACATTAAATCAACCAAACTCCCTCTTTTCGTAGGCTCTCCTGCTCCGCTTCAGGCTGTCCCCGCATCTTCCCCCCATCCCTGCCCGGCACCGCAGCCTCTTCCCTCAGGAAGGGCACACGGGGAGCGGCCCCTTCCCGCTCGCCCTCGCGCTTCACAGGTGCGCCCGCAGCTGCGTGTCCGTAAATCAAAGCTGGGCGAAAGTGAGCGCTCCCCTGTTAAAAACAAACCAAAACAAATCAAACAACACAGCAAACCTGGGCACCGCGCGGGCTTCCCAGCCCCGCTCCGCGGCCCCGTCCCGCCGCAGCCGGGCAGGGCTGGGCCGGGCCGGGCCAGGGGAGGAGCGGTGGGAGACGGAAGTGAAAACAAGAGCGGGGGACGGAGTTGCCGCCTCGCAGACGCGCTGCGGTGTCCTCGCCTCTCCGCGCTGTGCCGCACTGCCGGGTGAGTGCCGGGGCGGCCGAAAGCGAACAGAAAATAACCAGGGGGGGAATTAGGTAAAGAGTCAGTAGGCTGGGCGCGGTTTGTAAAGCTCCTTGGTGCTTATTTTCGTTTCATTTAACTTTTGTAAGCAGGACGCGCAACTTGCCGCAGTGGCGGAGCGCCCGGCCGGGGTGCCGAGGTGCGGCGGGGGCGCGGCCGGGCCCCGGGGCAGCGCCTCGGGGCGCCCGTGCTGCGGGACACCTGCGGGGCTCCTCGCCCTCAGCTGAGCGCTGCCGTGCCCGTGGGGCTGCTCGGGCACAGGGCTCCGGTGTGTGTCCCGCTCCCCGGGCTTTGTGGCACCCGCGGGGCTGCACGCCGGGTGCCCCTGGAGCGGCTTGGGCTGTGGGAGCGCCTGGAGCCGAGACCGAGCACGCCTAGGGGGAGTTCTGGTCCCCATCCTGCGCTGGCCGCGGGGCTCCTCGTCCCGGGGAGATGGGCAGAGGAGGGTGCTGGAGTGTACGGGGGCTTGCGCTGGCGCTGCCCGCGGCGCTTCCTCCGGCACGGCCGCCCTGGGGCAGGAGAGCCCCGCTGGGTGCTGCGGGGCCGGCGGCTCCGTGCCCTGGCGGCAGCGGCGCGGGCCGGCGTTCCGGCCGGGCATTTGAAATTCCCCCTTCCAGACGCAGGTCCACTAAGCGTTTGATCGTCTAAAGGAAAGTTGCACAATTTCACCCTTAGCTGGTTTGTTTACACAATGCTCCGCGCGTGAAGTTCATGGTTCGCGGTGTTTTCCTTTAGCTGTTGCATTGGCGTATTTTAAGACATTTGTTAAATAAATTTTGGAGCGGTTCTTTCTTTGTTTGCCGTTCCTTCCTAGCGTATCTGTCGGGCTAGAGATGCAGATATACCAGAATTAAAGGGATGAGAAAGGAAAAATGAGTAGATGCTGAGTGTGACGCACGGTATTTCAGAGTGCAGTTTCTTCCCTCCTATTTCTAGTTGCTACAAATGAAAAAGAATGGCATCAATTCCTAAGAGAATTCATTCTTTTTCCTGGGTCTGTAGCTGTAACTAGTTGATCAGTTAAAAAAAAAAAGAGAAAAGCTACACAGGTGCTTTAGCTTTCAATTGCCAGGTAAAGCCTGCTCACCTGTGTGAAACAACTGCACTGTATTCTGGTCGGTAGATATGGCTTACTTTTCTGCAGTCTCATAATTTACAGTGACCTGTCACTGCAGTGGATTTCTTTTAGTGGGAGTGAACAGAATGTGTATTTTTTTGCAGAAAGAAATCTGTGACTAATGCAGATCCTCTTTTTAAAAGAATTCTGTGCACAGGACAATTAAACAGCTTAGTTCTCGCTTTAGTGGTGAGCAAGTGTCCTAAGAATCCTAGCTCAAACTTGGCGGGGACTTTTCTTCCTCTTTAGCCACAGGAGAGCTCAATCTTGTGTGCTTCCCCTTCTGTTCATTGATGCTTGTCGAGGTTTTTAAGGGTGGGTTGAGTCAGCGCCTGGGGTCAGAGCTGTCCCTTTTCTGGATGCCAGCAGGCAGTGGTGGGTTGGGAATGGCCCAGTTACCCCGGCACCTCTGGTACAAGCTCCAAATTCTGCTTCCTAATACATATATATTTATATCTTGTGCTGCCTAATGCCAGTAGCCCTGCTCTGGTTACCTGAGTGGCCGTCGGTGTGAATAAAGTTCACTGTTTGATTTAGAAAAAAGTCTGAGCAGTGGATCTCTGCTGCTTTGGGAGGCGAACCCAAAAACGTGCGTTGTGGATGACTCTCTTGGGGAGTGACATCTTTGCATCGATGGGGGCTGTGCGACAGCCTTGCCCTCGTGTTCCGTGTGGGTGGGCTGCATTTGGAAAAATCCACCGCCTCTGAGAAACTAACGTGGCCCCCTGAAGTGTACGAACGGCCAAAACCGGGCTTTTAAGAGTTCGGTGCGGTTTGTAGCCGCCTGCTGCTGCTTGGCTGAAGGTCCACCTTAAATGTCCCTATATGAGTATGGAATCTAGCTGTGCCCCGGTATAGTCTTACACCAGCCTGCCCTGGTGTGCTCCTGCCGGGCTTCAACTATACAAAAATAGATGGCATCCACTACCTAAGATGTCATTGTAACATTACTTATCTGTGGTGGAACTGAAGCCCTTATCTTTGACGCTGAACAGCACTTAAATATCTCAGTTGCCTTTTAAAGGTAATTTGTTGGATACATTTGTGGAGAGGGAGATGCATGTATTTTGCTTCCTCAGGATTGAATTGTAATTTTGGTATTTTGCTTTACTTCACAGCTTTCATTTTGAGGGTTGGTTTTAATACCTGTCTCGTCTGTGACATTGTTCTGCCACTATGAAGCTATGCTGTAAAAATACAAAAGTCACAGGGATTTTATTTTCGTCTGATTAACTGCAAAGTTGTGATGCTTTTGGCATTGTTTTTTTTAGAAATAAGCTTTGAGCTGATGACAGGGCAGCATATGATACTAATTTTGTTAGAAATGAATGTGCTAGTAGTGCTAATGTCTTCCATACTTCGGTTTAAGGGATGCTATCAATTCATGCTTGTCTCAATATTGACTTTTTTTAAGCTGGGCTTTAATGCTGGATGGTTTGACCACCCCTGCCCCATACGGTGTTTTGTTAGTAAAAAGCAGTTGTCAAACATTTTGGCAGCAGCAGTTCTCCAGGTTCTGTTTCTTCCTCAGCTGTGGAGGGAAACAACATATGGGGAATAAAAGCACAAGTCATGACAGACCTGGTGTGGGGGTTTTGGCTGTTTTGGGGGGAGGGGAATACAACCAAAGAAAGAACGTTTTCAAAATTGCAGACAGTGCCTTTTGTTTTTATCATCTTTAAATTAAAACTCTAATCCTCTTCTGCAGGCATCAGTTCTTTGGATTTGGTCCTTGAATACTAAACAACATGAGCAACTACAGTGTGTCTTTGGTCGGGCCGGCTCCCTGGGGTTTCAGGCTTCAAGGGGGCAAGGATTTCAATGTGCCTCTGTCTATCTCTCGAGTAAGTGCATTTGCTTATTTTCCTGCATGTGGGTATCTGTTATGCTGTGGCCAACCCACAACCTTCCGAGAAAGCCATTAATTATAGACACTGGGGCTCCACTTGCCCTGTGGCATGGAGGACCCCATGTTAGGGGTCGGGGAGGGAGGGATAGAAAGGGGAAAATAAATCTTTATTGTATAGAGGCTCCAAGAAAATTAGCTTAGAAAGGACTTGTTAATTTGAAATGGTTGTTTTATCTGCATTTGTTTATTCAAATAACAAAAGAAATTACCCTCGAATTCCCTTCCCTGTTCCCATCCAGAAAATAGAGATGTAGAGGTTGAAGGCTGACAGGAAACAAGCAATTTACTTTGCTGGGCTGAGCCTGTGCATTTCAAATGGGAAGCAGTGGGGAAAAATCAGTCGTGTTACACTTGTTTATTCAGCAGCTCTTAGCTGCTTGAGGATCTTGTGGTGTCTGTTGTTACAAATCCTACCATTTGTAATAAAAAGGTACTTAAATGACAGTAGTTGTAAATAGCAGTTCATCAATATGTGCCTGAGTGAATGCGCCAGTTTCTCATGAGTGTTTTATAGAGTATGTGCTCTGAACTGGTATTCAAAGGATTTGAGGAACTAAGTCAAAACAAATACGATCTTTGTACCCAGTGGTGTCTAACTATTTTCCTACTTTAAAACTCTGTTTTCAGGAAGGCTTGTCTTTCAGTGTGGGCTAAGTTTCAAAGACTTTTGCAGATGGCTGAAGTACTTGGCATGTAAAATATAGGGACAAACTTTGCAGCATTGAATTTCTAGGATCACTGGTGAAGGGACTGGCTTTTGATGGCTCTGTACCCTGACACCTTTAAATCTGATTTGCTAGGTGGAATAATTTATATACAAATGGCCCCTCCTCTGTCAACAGCACTCCTCTCCCTTCTGCATTTTCATGGAGTTTAGTGACAAAGATGAATTATTTTTTACACCTGTTGGGATGGCATAATTGATATTGCCCTGGGAGATGGAGAAGGTTTCTATTTGGGTTTATGCATCATGGTGATATTTTTAGCTAATCTTAACTAGTGTTTCAAACCCTGCCAGTTTGTTTAGTCTTGGCTTATCTTATCCACCGGTGGATTATGCTGGTAAAATTAAAGTATAATTTGGCTCTGAAAAATTCTTTTTATATGGCTAAAATAGACTGGAGATCTGTAGAAATGCTTGTGTACTGATTAGGACAGTTAATATCTGAGACAAGGGGTTGATAAGCAGTTTATTCCTGGATTGCAGGGACTTTAAAGCTGAACTGTAATTCAGTTTCTTGTTCAGTAACTGGTTACTTGTACACTAATGAGAAATTTGAGCTGGGGATGTGGATGGCACTCTACTGATTTGATGGTGCAAGGGCTTTCATGACAAGGATTTACAAAGGCACAGGAGCTTGCCTGCACAGGGTCCTTGTGCGTGATACTGACGAGCAGTTAAGCACTACAGGCAGTCAGCCATGTGAAACAACCAGCTTTGGAAAAGGGTAATACTTTTTTTGTACAGGCCTCTGTTATCCTGGAGATCTAGAGTGCAGTCCTGCTGTAAGCAGGCTTCCCATCTAAAAGAGGAAACATATGTTGGAATTAGCCTAGAGTACAGCTTTATTGCAGGAATCAAATTCGCTGTCGCATGGAGAAGCCTGGAGGAATTGGCCTAAAGAGCTACCTATAAAAGCCTCAGTTATGGGATTCCCTAATGGCAAATGTCAGTGCCCACAGGGGCAGCACATAATGAAAGACGGGGTCTGGTGTGGTTTTGGAGCTTTAGTTTGTGCATGGGCGGGGAAGCAAAATCTCCAGTTCACCTCAGCACCTGTGCTATGTCTTCCTACTTGCAGTTAAAAGTATGCAAGTATTAGACTGGTGCCTTTTTTTTTTTTTTTTTCCCCTCCTCCTTTGAATAAAAAAAAAAAAGCTTTGTTCTGGTATGCCAATCCAGCTTTGGCCTGATAATTTTTACTGGAAGGATTCAACACCCATGTTCCTGGTATGCTAGAACACTGTGTACAATTCACCCCCCCCAAGTCATTCTTTTCCTGATGTAGCATAAATTCCTTCCTGTATCTGAAGGCTGCTAATTAAATTATTTTAGCAAAACAGTAATGAGACAGCATAATTATGTTCCTTGGCAAGGAGGACTCTTTAGTTTTGTTTTTAATTTGTCCTCTAGATGCTGAAGATGAATGCTGGGCTGCTGAGGGCTAATTTCCTGCTTTAAACTCCTTGAAATTAGGTTTAAATAAAGCGTAGTTTATGAAACACAGAGAAAACACTGGTTTCTAAAGATGTTTATCTGAAAAGTTAATCTCTTCACTAATGATTTGAGCAAATTAAGATCTCACAGTTCCTAGAGGAAAGTTTTTATTAAGTCACTTGAGTTTGAACAGGATACAGGTTAAATGGGCGTATTCCTTGTTGCCTCTGTAAGGTAAAATCAGCCTGTTTTGTGTCCTTCAGTTGAAATTCTTATGGTCAGCTAAGGTTAACATTAGTTCAGGGGTAGCATTTGATTTTTCATAAATTAGTATATTGCAGACTAGTCAGAACTTCATGACCAATAGCAACAGTTATTGCAGGCTAATGTCAGTCACTTTATATAGCTGGGTGCTGTAAAGTTGCTATGTTTAATTATACAGCTGTACACATTTCATGGGAAGCAATAGTTGTGGTGTTGGGGTTGCTGTGATGTGATGGTTATTACATACAGCAGTGTACGTATATACAATATATGCACATAGTTTAGTATCCATACATAACATGTATACATTTAGTATATATGTCTGTACAACACAAATGCATGTGGCACTTGTTTCGTGAACTTTTATCTGGCTGGACTTCAACAAGGTGGCTTTTCCCAGTCCTCCTGCCTGTCTGGTGAAGGCACTTGTCTGAGCCCTGCAGAGTGCCATTGCACAGGTCAGGAATTTAACACCAGGAAGAGTGGTGGTGGGAGTGTGATGGGTGGTATGGTTCCCATGAAGCAAGGGCCTGTGGGAAGGAAGTTGCTCTGAAAGGAATATGGGCTAAAGGGTCGGTTGAGGTTTATTAACAGCCTAGTGTTGAAGTGGCTCAGGCTGCCACGTGTAAGTGTACTGTAGGGCTTCCAGGTATTTAATTCTGAAGTGGCATTTGTGTAATGAGAGATTGCAAACTGTGAGCAGCTAGCCTGCAGTGACGAATACAGAACTTGCTAGAGCCCAGGTGTGCAAACTTATATTATTCTGAGTTCCTGTTCTTACTGTTTCCTCATGGTGGTTTATGTTAATTAAAGAAGCAACTGTTGTCCTTGTTCAAGACCTATACTATGATGCAAAAATAAAAAAAAAGGGAAAGCTAGAGATGAGAACAAGATTTGTTTGTGCAAGAGTTTATTCTCATTTGCTAGAAGGAACAAACACAGTTTTGGAAATAAAGTACTCCAATATATTGCTAGTTAGGATTCATGAAGTAGCTCTAGGCGTGCTATATTCTATACTAACAGAATTTGGGATTAATCATATCTACAACATCTATATTATTTAAGGGCAACACAGTAGCTTTTAAAACTATCTATACTTATTTCGACACTGAATTAATATTGTATTTGCTTTACTTTTTGGCGAGTTGATTAGTTCCCCATGCTTCTTTAACAAAGCCAGAATAATCTCAGTAACCATGACTAACATTAGAACTGTCAAAACTGCTGTCCCTGCAGATTGAAATAAATGGTGTTTGGTATTGATGATGTATTCATTGTTTTTGGATGACCTGTGAGAGGTCTGGATACTTGTTCCAAATGTGTGCTTGACATGTTAGTAGCCTATAAAATTTCTGTGATGTAGTCTCTTAAAGGTACTTTTCTCTGTTTTACGGCAATATTTATGACTAGAAACAAGGAAATACTCAAGCAAGGCTATAGTTTGAAGATTAATGTAGTCTGTTGGCAATATAATGCTCTGGTCAGTGCTGTGGTCTGTCAGCAAAATATGCTCTGGTGGGAGCATAGGCTCCCACCTAATGCAAATACATCAGCTATTTTCCTATATTTAAGTTACTTTCTTGTTGAATCCTGGTGACAGGTTTAACTGTTGTCTTTCAGATGATTTGCTGTTTGTTTTTCTCTTGATGTAGGAATTAAATGGAATACAGTCATGTTGAAATGCTTGACCTGACTGACAGCTCTGTTTTTCTACTGCAGCTTCTTTCAGTGTGTTTCCACACTGCCAGCTTCTTTCTGCTTCACTGATCACTTTTCTTCCTCAAAATACCCCAAACAAACAACCACTCCTGCCTCAGAAATAACCACTTGGTTTTGCAGTTTTCTCGGTTTTCATTATTTCAGCTGTTTCAAGGATGTTTTTATGTTGAAGTTGCAAGCTTATAGTTGACAGAAGACTTGTGATAAGTCTGTTGGCAAGAAGTGCACTCAAGGAGTAGGTGGGAAAGCAGCCCATTTTGGGATGAAGTAGGCAATGTGCAAGTACGGCACGTCAGCTGCTCAGTATTCATCCCACATGAGCATCCTGATGTTCTTTATACTGGTGTTGGGAGGTCATTAATATGTGTGATAATAGTGAGAAGACAATAAAGGAAAATGATGTTTTGAATGGACCCTGGAGCATGTCAACTTTGACTAGAGTCTGGCTGAGCCTCTTGCTCTTGAGTTTGTGTGAATTATTTTATTAAGCAGTGTGTATAATTTCCAGTAAAATCAAGTTTTGTTGAAGTATGAAATAAGTTATTTTGATGGAGGGCTGGGGAAATAGTCTTTCAAGCAGGTATGTGAACAGGAAAGAAACATTAGAACTGCTGGCCTGGCCAGTGATAATTGTGTCAGTAACTTTATGCTTCATCCTGGAAGCTGCTGAGAGCTCCTAACTAAACCCTAGCTGGCAGCTGCTGGGTTGATTTGTTACTGGGTTGTGATGGTTTGCACAAAGTGCAGCTGAAGATGCATTACACTACTGCAGCTGAGGTGGATTGGGAACTGGTCGAATGGCAGAGCTCAGGGCTGTGATCAATGGCACAGAGTCTAATTAGAGGCCTGCAGCCAGCGGTGTTCCCCAAGAATCAATCCTGAGTCTAGTCCTGTTAAACTTACTCATCAGTGACCTGGATGAAGGGATGGAGTGTCCCCTCAGCAAGTTTGCTGACAGTAGAAAACTGGGAAGAGTGGCTGACACGCCAGTAGGCTGTGCTGCCATTCAGCGAGATCTGGTCAGGCTGGAGCATTGGGCAGAGAGGAACGTAATGAAGTTCAAGAGAACACTAATACAGGGTCCTGCACCTGAGGAAGAACAACCCCATGCACCAGCACAGGCTGGGACTGATCTGCTGGAGAGCAGCTCTCCAAGAAGGACCTGGAGGTCCTGGAGGACAGCAAACTCTGTGAGCCAGCAGCGTGTCTTGGTGGCCAAGAAGACCGGCAGTATCCTGGGATATATTGGGAAGAGCAGTGTGATTCTGCTCCTGTACTGAGACCTGGTGAGGCTGCATCTGGAGTGCTGTGCCCAGTTCTGGGCTCCTCAGTACAAGAAAGACAAGTAAATGTTTGGGGGGGTCCAACAAAGGGCTGTGAAGATGACTGGGGAACCAGAGTATGTCTTTTTTGAGGGAAGTCCAAGACAGTTGAAACTGGAGAAGACATAGCCTGTGCCCAGGACAAGGGACAACAGACACAAACTGAAACACAGGAAGCTCCTTCTCAATATGAGGAAATACTTCTTTATTTCAAGGGTGACAGAGCACTGCAACAGGCTGATGAGACAGGCTGTGGAGTCTCCTCTGGAAATACTCAAAACTCACCTGGACACAATCCTGTGCTAGCTGTCACAAGTTAGCTTGCTTTAGCAGCAGGGTTGAACCAGATGATCTCCAGACATCCCTTCTAATCCCAACCTTTCTGTAATTCTCTGATTTCCTGGTAGAGGTCAGAGATGCTGTCAGGCATCACAGCCTGTACCTGCTGATGCTGCTCCTGGGGCAGCAAATGCTGTATTTTATGGGAGCTATCAGTGCTTATTAAATGAATGGGATTTGACAAGATACCAAGTAAGATGTGTTATTTAGTTCTGTTTAATGTTGTTTACAAGATGTGGTTACTGAGAAATATACTGACAATGACAAATGAACTCCCAGTGCCAAAGTCTACATTCTCTGTGCACCAGGTCCTGAAGGAGCAGAAGTTTTCCTTTGGATAATTAAAAAGTTCCCAGCTGCACAAGTGGTTTAATGTGGGCAAATGTTCTGAAAGGCCTAAGAGTGCTGGCTTGTGCTTCAAAGTTAGTGTAGTTGCAAGCAAGTTTTTAGAGAGCTCCTCAGTTTAACCTAAAGATGGAAAGAGATCCATTGGTATGGATGTAATTTCATGGCTGCCTCTTGTCTCACTATGGTTTAACATCTTCATGCTGAAAATTGGGAAAAGGGCTATTTCCTCTGACCGTTTGTTTTCCTTCCCTTGTCTGTTCTGCTGTGTGGTTTAAAGAATGACAGACCAGCACTGGTGTGTGGGCTTGGGAAGAAGGGAGGGCGTGGGGGAGAAGAGGCATAAGAAAAGCATCTGCATCTTGTTCTGTTCATGACAGCCTCTTCAGACTGAGTGGGAAGCTAATTTAAAAAAAAAAAAAAAAAAAAAAAAACAGTTCCTCTGCTGATGTCATTCCATCAAAGGTGAAGGTGGCTGTACTGGGAGAAAAAGGAACCAAAGAGTTTGTAGCTGAGGGTTGTCTGATGTTATGTGTGAGCACATTCTTTTTACATTCAAAAATGCTGGTTCTTCTTTTTTCTCTTATAAGTGACAGTTTAGTTACAGTATGAGGAATATAAGTTAAATATTTCATGATGGAAAAACTAAAGTATTTGTTTTCAGTGTCTACTTCTCAAAGACAGATGTAGTGAAAAAATAAACTCTGATTAGATTTTCAGAGCAGATGCAAAATTGGCAGTCCTTCCAGAGGCCAAAAGACAGGAGCATTTACTGAATAGTAACTGCAAAATATTAGGCATGTTTTCTTTGCAAGTATCTTGCCCTGGAGGCCTGACAGCTTCTGTCGACTTCCCCACCATTTGGAGATGCTATTTTTAGTGTAACTGTTTTTCTCATTATTCATTGGCCGATGGCTATCAAAAGGCATTGTGAGAAGAGACATGGTGTTGAAAGGTTTGTTTGTTTGGCTTTGGTATGGAGCCAGGAGATAACATTGTTGGCTTTTTTTTTTTTAATTATTATTTGTTTTGACTTTTTAAGAATAGATTTCATATGTCACCAATATAAAGGAAAGTGTGAGAGAAAACTGTTTCCCATATGCCTAAGGCAGTGGAAATATGGGAAAGGTAATATGCTTCCTGCCAGTGGTCATAAAAAATGAAAATTGAGGCTGAAGTTAGTTTGAACAAATATGAGGAATAGAATCATTGAATCATTTAAGTTGGAAAAGTCCTATAAGATTGTAGAGTCCAACCACTAACTCAGCAGTGCCAAGTCCACCACTAAACTGTGTCCTGAAGTGCCACATCTACACATCTTTTAAATGTCTCCAGGGTTGGTCACTCAACCACTTTCTTAACCGCTTTCTTGGGCAGCCTATTCCAATGCTTAATACCCCCTTTGGTGAAGAATTTTCTTCATATCTGATGTAAAGCTCCCTTGGCACAACTTGAGGCCATTTCCTCTTGTCCTGCTTGTTTGCTGGGAGAAGCTGACTCTCACCTTACTACAGCCTCCTTTCAGGTAGCTGTAGAGAGCAGTAAGGTCCCCCTGAGCTTCCTTTCTTCCAGGTTAAACACCCCTGGCTCCCCCTGCTGCTCCCCATGAGACTTGTGCTCCAGACCCTTCATCAGCTCCTTTGCCCTTTTCTGGACACTTTCCGGCACCTCAGTGTCTTTCTTGTCATGAGTGGCCCAAAACTGGACACAGGTCTCAGGGTGTGGCCCCACCAGTCATGAGTACAGGAGTACAATCCCTTCCTTGTTCCTGCTGGCCAAGCTGATCTTGACACAAGCCAGGATGCCATTATCCTTCTTGTCATACACTGGCTAATGTTCAGCTGCTGTCAACCAGCACCCCCTGGTCCTTTTCCGCCGGGCCATTTTCCAGCCACTCTGCCCCAAGCTGAGTGCCCCAAGCCTGTTGCACTTCATGGGGTTGTTGTGACCCAAGCGCAGGAACTTTTCCTTGTTGAACCTCATACAGTTGGCCTCAGCCCATTGTTCTGTCGAGTTAGTGTGCTTCTACAGGTGGCTGTTACAAGAATAGAGACAAGGAGAGGTGGAGGCCACTGCTAAGGCCTGTGTTACATGAGTTTGAATGACTCAAGTCTTCAGGGCAGTGAAAATATGGCAGAAGTACCTCTTCAGGTTCCTTTGCTATGTGAGGTCCTCAAGCTGAATTTGCAGAGGGAGTTGCTATCTTAGAAGACCTGACATGGATTCCCTCCCTCTTCCCATTTATTTGCTTCTTTCATTCTTTCAACACTGTCAGTTACTTGGGTGGTGTCCCACATGCAGTAGCTTTTCATCTTTTGTCACTTCAAGACACCGGTGCAGTTTCATGTAGCTGCTTGGGTAGAGAGGTAGTATGGGGACATCCCAGGTAGAGAGGTAGTATGGGGACAAAATGGCATGCTGTAAATTGATGATCATATCATGATACAAAAAAGCAGATTAATCAAGTGCTGCACCAAAACTGGTACTTTATGCCAAAACTACTGAGTAAGTAGCCACAGAGCATAGAGACTTGTAGACTAGAAAATTTCAAGTGGAATAGTCCATAATATTTTGCCACTATGATTAGTATTACAGTTTTTTTTCTCATTTTGAGTTACTCTTTTATTTGAAACTTCAGCTTAAACAGTTAAGCTTAGTAGATGTAAATGCAAGAGATAGTTGAAAGTATTTGAACAAATGAACTCTTGCAACTGCTGTCAGCTGTGCCTGTAGTAAAGCCCTAAAGTAAAATGTAATGCCTTGTGTGAAGTCCCATAGGCTAAAAAGTAGATCTTGCCAGGTCTCTAGTAGTCCTGTTGGAAAGGTCAAATGGTTTGCATGTTAACTGGTTATAAAAAAGTTTGACTTATCCTGGGCTATATTAAGGGATGATCTAACTCAGTATCTAGTTTTTTCCCTGACAAGTAATAAAACAATGTGAAGTACTTGCCCTGGGAAGGCAATAGAAACTTTTATTTTGTGCTAATTATTTCATAGCTCTTTTGAAGACCTGACTAGTGATTTAGATGCTAAGCCTGGATTAAAGTAGAGTGCATCAATTTCAGGAGGGTAAGATTCTCTGTTTATTTAGCTTTTGTATTTATGAATGTAATTGGATTATGTTTAGTTGTTCTTGCACCCAAAATTTATTCAGGCTGTGGAGAAAATGATCCGAGTGTCTCTAAGTGTGATACTGTATTGGTAGCAATATCATTTGAGATTTTTTAAAAAGAAATTCTGTAGAGCCAAGGCCAAACACTGTAAATATAAAATTGCACACACAAAGGTGTATTTTTGCTATTAAAAAGATTGTATCACTTTGATGGAAACTCCAGCTATAGAACATTTTATTCAGAACCCTTGAAAAACAAAAGCAGCTTTGCTGTGCAAAAGCACCCTCTGCCAAGCAGAGCAGCTCAATCTCAAAGTTTATAGTGCATCTGCTATTAAAGATTTTTCTATTTAAAGTGCATCTCATACATGACAAGACAGGTGTAGTTTTGAGTCCGGTGTTTTCTACCTCTTCTCTTTGTGGTTCTAGACTTTGCATTACATTGCGAAACACAGGGGGTGACAGGTTAATGGGATTGTTTGTCTACAATTTGCATGTGTATCTGAGCAACACCTTCTGTGCTGTTCTAATTTTCTTTACCTAATGCCTTTAAAAGGAGGGCCAAAATCAAAGAAAAGCAAACAAAAGGTCAGAGGAGATTTACAAACCCCATAGTTTGTGGAAGTAGGGTTGGCCTTGCTTTTATAGACGGATAAGGAAATGGAAGCCTTGTAAAGCTTTAAACATCAAAGACATCTCGACAAGTTCATAGAATCACAGAATGGGTCAGATTGGAAAGGACTACAGTGCGTGTGCTGGTCCAACTTCCCTGCTCAGTCGGTGTCATCCCAGAGCACATGGCAAAGGATTATGTCCAGATGGTTCTTGGGTATCTTCAGTGAGGGACACTCTGCAACCTCTCTGGGCAACCTGTTTTAGTGCTCAATCACCCACAGAGTAGAGAAGTTCTTCTTCACATTCACGTGGAACTTCCTGTGCATCAGTTTCTGATATTGGTGAGGTTCCCTCTTGGTCGTCTCTACTGGAGGCTGAACAGGCCCAACTCCCTCAGCCTTTCCTGGTTTGAGAGGTGTCCAGTCCCTTAATCATCTTTGTCAACCTCCCCTGGACCTGCTCCAGGAGCTCCATGTCTCTCTTTTCTTGAGGAGCCCAGAACTGGACACAGCACTCCAGATGTACCTCATCAGGACTGAGTAGAGGGGCAGGATCACTCCCCTCGACCTGCTGTCCATGCTCTTCCTAACGCAACTCAGGATCCACTTGACTCTCTTGGTTCCCAGGGCACACGACTGGCTCATGGACGTTTGGTGTCCACTACAACCCCCAGGTCCTTCTCCACAGAACTGCTGTCCAGCAGATCAGCCCCCAGTCTGTGCTGTTGCATGGGGTTGTTCTTCTCCAGGTGCAGGACCCTGCAATAGCCTTTGTTGAATTTCAGACAGGTCTTCTGTTGACTTTCTGCAGCTGCTCATCAAATTGCAGTGTTTTGAATCTAGACCAAATGAGAGTGTTCTTTGCCCAGTGTCTTCAGGTAGTATGCTAGCAATTGTTTAGAAATTAAAAGGCAACCCCCAAAATATATATTCAGGATATATTTAACCCTTGGGGCATGGTGCACTAGTTCTTTGTGAGGGACTGAGTGTTGGAGTCATGACTTGATCAAGTATAATGTAAATAGTCATCAGGTGCCACAAAGAGCCTTGCAAAGGAAGCACTAATGGTTGTAGAGCCTTGCATCCTACCTGGCTACCTGAGTTCCTGTCTCCTTTAAATTTTTTCTTAATGCCCAAAGGTGTGAGGAAGGCCCCCCTCCCCAAATACTGGCACTCTCAAAAGTGGGAATAAGCTTATGTAGTACCAAATAGTCCTCTTGGATGTCAATTGGTCCCGTCAGTGCTACTCACTGGCTGAAGAAGGTTGGTGGAAGAATACCTGTGCTTGCTTATTCATGATGGAGCTTAAAGCCAGCTCCACAGATGGAAACTCTTCCTCCATCAGTGCCCTAAGCAGGGATAGTAGGTGGGACTGGTGCAGAGGTTCTCTCAGCCCAACAGGCTTGGCCACGGTAACTGGATTTGCTGACACAGTGGTGGCAGATAACTGGGGACAGTACAGGCCAGAAGTGCTGAAGACAGATTTGCTAGGATGTGTCTGTCAGTGTACTAAGCTGTGAAAACTGCCACTGAATGCTTATTAAATAACAACTTCTGTTAGCTATGAATACACTCTCTTCTCTCCACTTTCCAGCTGTCATATTTTGGCAGCTGGCTAGAATGAAAAGTCACTGTGGCTGGGGTTTACATTAATCTCCTTTGAGAGCATAATTTGTAACTTAAATTACTTTGGTATTGTGCAGATCGATTGTAATCCCGTAAATGCTAAGAACCCAGGCCTTGGCACTGGAAAAACACTCAAGAAAAAGTGCAATTGTGAGCATATAAGTTGTTTCCATAAGGTGACTCTTGCATAAGGCTCAGCTTCTGTCGATGTGCATCATGGCTCAGCACCCTGCAGTTTTGGATCTTCAGACTTGTTACCAGGAAGAAAAAAGTACAGACTTGCTTGGAGGAGACAGTTGACCTTTCCCAGACAACTTTCTACTTTGTGTCAAAGATGCATGAGCCAGTGATTATTAGCCTAAGAGAACTGACTAGCAGAGATGCTTGTATGGTATCCAGAGAGCTCAAATAGAAACAGGCCTTTACCAGACAGTCAAACTCCATCAGTAAATCAAGTGCTTTAGTAGTGCTAACTCTTGCCCTGGAAATGTAGAGGTGCTCCATCCCCTTTTCTCTTTGCAGTATGCAATTATTATGTAAGTTATAATTTTTAAGCTAGAGATTACTACCCTCAGAGCATGTCCTTTTTTGGATAGTTTTACAAAACTTCTGAACTGCTGGTTAAATAATTGAGCTTATGAACAAAATACAGATGAATAGGTGTTTTTGACTGATAGAATAAATTTGGTGTAAATGTCTAGAAATGCAATTCACATTCAATGTAAAAACCTAAAGATGGTTTCCATGAAGTGTGCACTTAAAGCTAGGAGGCTTGAATTCTTGCACTATCTCTCTGGATAAAAGTATCACTATCCCTCTTATGTCAGAGGGAATGTGATACTCACTGGCCAGTGGAGTAGCTCCTCTGTGGGAGCATTTTCTTCTGTTGACACATATCCACTTCAGCTTTAAAATGTAGAAACTGCTGATCATTGAAACTTAAAATCACATTCATTAGTTTTGATACCTGAATTGATGAAAACTATTGCAATTGACAGCCCAGATCAGTTTTATACGTCTGTTCTGGATGGTGTGGGATGAAATAACTGGAAATTGCTCACAGGAAATTCTGATTACAGCAGTCAAAGGAAGGATTTAGGACAAACCAGTTGGTGTTTATGCTTTACTTTTTAACCTCCTACTGCTGTGGAAGGCCAAACTGCTGGGGTGTTCTCCCACTGCTTCCTCCTTGCAAATGTAAGGCACACTTTAGGCGTTGGAATGGAGGCAGATGGGTGAAGTACAGGGTTTTGGATGCCGTAGTCATTGACATCAACTGGTTCCTGACCTCATCAACAGGATGGAGTTCCTCCAGCGCTTCTGCTAACTCTGAATGCCTGCTCTGTCGCTCATTCACTCTTTGCTTTTTTTTTTTTTTTTTTTCTTCTTAATTGCATGTCCTAATTTTCCCATTCCTGCTTTCTGCATTCCATTTCAGAATTCCATTTCTTTAGCAAGGAACATATTCCCAGGGCACCAAATGAGGTTGTGTAGAGATTTTTCTGTCCCCCTTTGCCCTGATCATGATTACCTAATCAGCCTCTGTCCTGCAGTAGGGACACGTTCCCTTGAGAGAAATTTCTATATTACTTGGAAGGGTGCTGGATATGGGAGATAAGGCCTCACAAGAGGGAATTCCTCATGGAGAAAAATATCACCCAGAGTGAGGGGATAAAGATGAGCCTAGTGGCATGTGTAACTTCTGTGCTTCTGGGAAAGCACACCCTTGAGAGGGGTGGCATGCAAATAGTTTAGACTTAGACAATGACATTTAAGTAATATTAGTGTCAATTCTAGGAAACATTGTGCATAACAATGGGCATTATGAACTAGGAAATAACCTCACTTCATTATTTAAGATAGCTAACCACTCAAACTGAATCAGAGTTGGTTTTCTAGTGCCAGTTTTTCATTTTCTGCTAAATAAGTTTGAGTCCTTTAGTTTGTTGCCTGTTTCATCAGAAAGAGGAAGGTGGTTTTGCAAGAACAATTTGTATTGCCTTTAAGTTTTGTCTTTCCTTGTCTTAGCCTGAAGACTTATGCCTTACTGCTGAAATAATTATACTAGGAGTTTTTGCTCTTAGTTATAATTTAATAGAAATGCTGTTCAGAATCCATTATTACCTGTGACTCTAACAGGGTTTAGGATTCATAAAGCAAATGAAGGGATAGGAATAAAAGAAATAAGAATTAGGAACCAAAAAAACACAAGCTAAAAAACGTACAAAACTAGTGAATATATACTATGTTTGTCAGAGAGCTCCAAGTGACAAATGATAAGAGCTTTGGACTTTAAAGCAGGTGGTATAAGTTGCTATAGTGATAGCTTGTCTCTGTTTTGAATTGCATTAGTACTGCATAACCATCCTTTTCCTTCCCATTTTTCCAAACCGTGCCAGTCCTTGCCAGAGTGTAGTATGTCCTGGGTTTATTCCTGAATAAATACTGTCAGCAGTCTATAGTCTATATTGTCAGCAACACGTGCATGCTTTGGGTTTCCAACCCAAAAAGCACTGCAGTCTTCTAGGGAAAATTCTGTAGCTGGTGTTACATGTGAGGTGCAGAAGTGGGTCTAGAGATGTCTTCTGACTTTTAGTTTCCTGACAGATTCTTGACCTTCCTGGGCATGACTCAACTATGTATTCCAGTTTCTTGCTGCCCAGCCTGTGGGGCTGTCTTTTGGAGCCTGCCACAAGATCCCTTTTGCAATCCTAACATCATGGCAATGCTAGTGCCTTCCTTCCCTCAGCCACCTCAGGCCATTCTGATTCAGGAGAGCACAGGGGGTTTAGGTGTCATTTGCCCATGAGGCTGTTACAATGTGGTAGGGTTAAATGACATAAAGAAGGTATCAGCTTCATTGGCTTGATCTCTGTTCATCAATAAATGGAGTCTACAAGCAAAGTGTTGGTTAAGAAGCACGCAGAAGATACCAGTTTGGCCATTCCCCCATCCTTTTATTCACACTGGGAGGAAGAGTATAGGTTGTTGAAAGGCTTGAATAAAATGGAGCCAAAATCTGTGTCATCAGAGGGGCCTCACTGCGGTGCAACAGATCTGAGTTCGTTTTGCCAGTTGTCCCATGAAGAGGAGGAAGTGCTTTGTGATATGCACCAGTAACCTCATCTGGATGTTAATCAGGACCACACATAGCTGTCTTCAACCTCTTGCTGTCTTCCTGCGTGTTGAAGAGATATTCCTAAAGCAGCCCTTCCAAAATTGCTGCAGTCAAAATTTTAGAGGAAATCAGTTACTTTTGCTGCTGCTGTTCTTGAGTGTCAAAGTTAACTGTGAATTTTTGGGAGGGGCACATTGTGGCAGTTGCTTTTATGCTCCCAGTCCTTCATATTGATGTGCTTGTATGAAAATCTGAATTCAGTTTAAATCATCAAAATAATCCTTTGGTCTTGCATTGCAGATTTAAGAAAAGTAAGCTGGAAAACCCAGCAAAACCTCAGAGTGTATCTTGGCAATAAAATTGTAAGATTAAAAAGCACTACTTATTTCTAGGGCCTGACTCATGGTTTTTGAATGTGTGAGGGTGGCAACGCTGGCTGGTCAAGTAGCATTATAAATATTTCAGGACTTTAGGGCACAGAGCTGTGCCAAATATTTTTCTCATGTTTGGTTTTTTTTTCCTAATTCCCGAAACAAATTTTTGCAGCTCTCTTATAATCTGGGTTGTGTGTGTAATTAAACAGACAGCATGTCAAATCTCCAAACTTCTGAAAATGGTGCATCAAATTCAAGTATTTAAATCAATTACATAGTGACCAAAGTGTTGTTGACTGTCTACAAGCTGTTTTACTGGGACATGGTGTATGCAGTTTCATGTATATGTGGTAAAGTGAATTACGGAGCAGCTGGCTTGCTAGAGATCTTCAGAACTAAACAGTGCATAGCCTGTGTGGTAGAATTTTCCCTGTTAGGAAAATAAATTGGGCAAATTGGCTGATTATTAATGGTGGCTCCAGCTTCTGCTGTCAGCATATGCAAAGCAAAAGCAGTGGTAGTGGTAGTGTGTGGAATAATTGAATAAGTCTTCCTGCCTTCCAGGAAGCCCATGGTGCCCTGAAACTTGTTCAGCCAAGTCCTAAATAAATTATCCTCTGACAGATTGTGCTCTGGGGGAAGTATATTTCTGTTAGTTTTTACAAGGCATTGCAAGTTGCAGCAGGCATGGAATGTTGGAGAAGGCTTTCAGTGGATGTGTGTGGGAATTTCTTGCTCAGAACTTCATTAAGTGCTGGGATGTGGGGTGCTGCAGGCAGAGAGGCAGCATGTCCCCCAGCATGCCACAGAGCTACTTCTGACAGTGTGGGGAGGAGTGGGCAGTGCAAGCACTGGCCTTGTGAATTTCTTGGGCATGACTTGACAGAAACACTGATCAAGGTCTCTCCAAGCTTTAAAATGGGAACTGAGCTGGTAATTGCTTTTCTCCAAGTACTGAATGTGCAAATGTGAGCAAGCTGTTTGGTGCAGTACTGAAATAATGAGGTTGAGAGCAGTGTGTGTGGGGTCTCTTCTGCTTGCAGTATTCCAGATGAGAAAGATGGATGAATACATACACTTATTTCTGTAATTTGTCAGAAGCGTGTTGAGTCCAAACTTCCGTGCTATGTGGCTAGGCCCTTCAGTGAAGAAAGTTTTGAGTTTCCTTTGTCTTTCAAGGATTCAGAGTCACAGAATGGGTCAGGTTGGAAGGGACCATGGAGGGTCATCTGGTCCAACCTCCTTGCTCAAGCAGTTTTAGAGCACGTGGCACAGGATTGCATCCTGTTCTTGAATATCTGCAGTGAGCGAGACTCCACACCCTCTCTGGGCAATCCCCAGTGCTCAATCTCCTGGACAGTAAAAAAGTTCTTACTTATAATCAGGAGTTGCAACCTCCTGTGCATCAGTGTCTGGCTGTTGCTTCTTGTTCTATAGGCTAACACTGCTGGAAGAGCCTGGCTCCATCCTCTTAGCACTCCCCGTTTAGATATTTAGATACATTGATGAGGTCCCCTCTCCTGGAGCAGCTTCACTGGTTTCTTCTGGTCTGAGGGAGACGAGACTTTAACTGGTGAAAATTCTGTATTACTCCACAAAGCTTCTTTGCTTCTTGTGTTTGCTGCTCTTCTAACAAATATGTGTCATGTGGGGGAAGTCCTTGTAAATATTTAGGGGATGGAGCATGGCAGGCAAGATTGTGGGGAAATGTTGGAATAAGTAGATAGTGGATAATAGTAGCCTGAATCTTTCTTGAAGATGTGTAGGAAATAAACTGTTTGATTTATAAGTTTGTGATACTTTTCAAAAGCACTACAACATGAAGATGCTGGAAGTAGGTGTGAAAAAGGTCTAGATGATGTTGCATATGTATCTGGGCTGGGCCCAATCATTGTAAACTCTGGGGATTGTAATGTATGTAAACTCTCATGATTTCTCCTCTTGCAGAGAAGAAAGAATGTTGCTTACAATATATATGCCTTATGTCTCCATATGCTATTGTTTAAAATGAGTAACTGAGAGCAGAACGTAACAAATGTGTGAGCAAAGTACTCTACACTATTACAGGAAATAATTTCAGTGCATTTACTTTGAAGCTGGATTTCAGTGCAAGACATGGCTCTATATTGTAAGTTAGATTAGCTCTTGGATTTTTAACTAACACATAGTGAGAAAAAATTTAATTAATACAATCACCTTAAGAGAAACTCCAGCCTTAATATCTTTTCCTTTCTTTATTTTGTTCATTCTTGATATAGAGGAATACGACAGCTGGCATGATGCCTCCTTTTTGAATTGTGCCATTTAGCATTTCTGGCAGCTGGATACATGTGGAAAGCTGTGTAGCGACAAATCTGTTTTTCATACCTTTTGTAGTCTGCTTTTCATCAGATAGAAAAATGTTAATACCCCCTGAACTTTCCTCCTTTGGCTCACCCATACAGTAATTTACTTGAGCGTTTCCTGTATGCTGTCTCTGGGTGTGGAGCTCTGCTTCATTACAGATCTCCACCAGTGTGGTGCCTCATTCCCAGGCTTCTCAGGGTACTTTCTAGGACAGTCCAGACTTGCATACTGCAGCAAATTTGCAATGTTCAAACTTGTGGAAGGGAATTTATCCTAGTCTGAAGTGAAACTTGAAAAAAAAAAAAAAAAAAAAGACTCATAGAATGGGTTGGGTTGGAAGGGACCTTAAAGATCATTTAGTTCCAATGCCTCTGCTGTGGCCAGTGACACCTTTTGCCTAGACCAGGCTGCTCAGAGCTCCATTCAACCTGGCCTTGAACATTTCCAAGGATGGGGCATCCCCAGTTTCTCTGGGCAACTTGTTCCAGTCTCTTGCCACGGTCACAGTGAAGAATTTCTTCCTGGTATCTAATCTAAATACACCCTCTTCAATTTTAAATGCTTCACTTTGTTTGTTTGTTGGAATACTATTGATATTTCCCATATCCCTTAGCAGAGTTTCATAAATTATCTGGTCAAAAGAAATCTGCCTACAAAGAGTTACTGCTTAGCAAAGAAAAGTTTAGACAATCCTGTTTCTTCCGCGTGTCAAAACGTATTTTGGTACTAGTAAATGAATGTTTTCATAAATTATGAATAGAAACTTGGTTTTCAAGAGAATTTTCCTTGCTTCTATTAGTTCGCTTTGGCTTTGGAAAATTACAAACAAATGAAGAATACAGCATAAAGCTGATTCGGCTGTTGAGTGAATATTTTACATTTCTCTAGGGTTCATGAGAAATTTTGTGTTGTTTGTGGGCAAATTCCATTCACCTTTGCCCACTGTGCTTTAGTATGTAAGCAGATGCTAAAATTTGGACACTCAAACATAGGGGTATTGGGATTCACATAATTGGTCTGGGGTGGTCACCTCCTGCCAGCACTCTCCTTAATGATCATACCTTCTATGACTTTTCCTTTCCACTATTTTTTTTTTCTTTTTTTCCATTATAGCAAAGCTGAAATAAGAAGGTGGTATTTTCCTTGCAAAAATGCCTCGCTCTTCCATTTCACTGCTAGTCTTGAATGCTGATGAAAGTGTAATTTGTTTCTCTTTTCCATTTCTTCTAAGACTTGCAGCTCTCCTGAGAACTCAAATATTTTTGCATTGGGGAAAAAAATATCTTAGATTATTTGAGCCAGGCTACCAAAAAAAATTTAAATGCAGGAATCCAAACACAAATAGTCACACCTTTTAGGGGAGGATGAGATGATATCTCTCAACAAGCTCTTCCTCATCAGCAGTCACTGAAAAATTTACTTTGGTGCTCCCTAGAAGGTATTTTGAGTTATTAATGGACTTTGAAACTTGATTTAATATGTTATTTTCTTTAGTCAAGAATGTCTTGAAGCTCTTGAAAACCCAATTTGTGAATTCTTGCAAGGAATAAGCAGACTCATGTTGACATAAGTAGGCTTTCATGTTTATTAGTTTTTAGTGTAGACAAAAAATGTGCATTTATAGGTCTCTTTGCCTGGTTTATTTTAGTGCTGCAGAATGGTGAGGAGGGAGATGTTGCAACACTAAGTTTTTTGTTCAAAGTACAATCTGATCTGCTGCCAGCAGGCACTGGAGAGCTGTCATGCCAGGCCCAGCTTTTTATTGATGCATACCAGCCCTGACACAGAGGTGGTAAAAAATACCTGGAGGGGTCATGGCTTTAAACGTTTTTCAGCACAGCCCCATTACCAAAATCTTCAGGATCAGTATGTATTTATACATTTCAGCTGAGCGTTGCAGTTCAGTTTGGGGTAGGTTCAGTGTCTGCAAGCACCCACCACAGCTGTGGATCCAGGATTAGAAAATGGCTCCCATGAAAAGCAGGATCTGCACTGGTGCCTTCTGGGGAAGGTGTGGCTCAGGCAGTGTCCTAGAGGGCACCTTCATACATGCAATAGTTTTCTAGGGCCTGACCATTCTTATTCTTGGTTCTTGCTACTTGGCAGCACTCCAAAAAAAAAAAAAGTGATTGCTAAATTGTGCGTGAAGTTGAAATGAAAACCAACTTGATTTGTGTGTTTTCAAGCCCCTTCCCTCATTGGGGTCTCAAAGTAAAAGGGATGAATTTCACTATCAAGATAGACAAGTGGCGAAGGTCTCAAATTCTTTCCAGAGGAAAAGTTGCATTTCATATCTCCTGGAAGCACAGCGTTTGTCACCCGCCCTGTGAAGGAGGAGGGGTCTGAAATGTTTCAGTGCTTTGTTCCGTTTTTGCCTTGCCCTTTAGCGGGAAGTATGTGTGCAGGTAATGCCCCAGCTATGGCACAGCCTGTCCCTGTCCTGCCTGACCTGTGTCCCAGAGCGTCACATCACGTGTGTGCTGCTGGGGCCGCGTCCCAGCCCTGCGCGCCCTGCCTGCCTCTGCTGACCCCTTTGCACTTTCTTGTACTGCGTGCTGAACCCGGCCCTGGGAATCCACCCAGGCTCTTCATTTTTTGCCAAGTAGACTTCAGGTGGATACTTCTGAATGCTTTTCTTACTTCTGCATTAAAATGAGGCCTTGGTTCACACTTAAACAGTGAAGATTTGAGCTGTAAGTCAGATTAGGACACCAGATATCATAGTTAAACTCAGTTGCAAGCTCAGCTTGTTTGTCGCTGTTCAGTGCGAGACCCTTTTCGAAGAACCTATGACATTTTTTTCACTGCCTTTAGGATACTGCTGCACATCTGGATTTGGCAGAAGCATTAACTGTCTCCTGTAATTCTCAAAACCCTAAAGTTGTGGCACTGCTGTGCTTCACCAGAGAACTGGACGTGAAGCCAAAGGTTCATTATAAAGCGTAGCAGTAACATAATCTATAGCAGAATATTAAAGTGACGTGATGGCTGGATGTGCTGTGGTTTTAAATAACGTGCGTTCATGTCCCCTGAGTGCCAGATGAAAGTTTAGACCCTTGCTGGGCAGCCCACACCACACTTGGAGTACACTGTTCAACACGTAGGCTGTGGGGCACCAGTGTCTCTTCTGGAGACTTTTCTCTGTCATTTGCTCTTCCATTTCTTTTTTAATCAGATGTGGGGGATGGCTTTTTGTTTGTTTTTGTGTGGTTTGTTTTTTTTTGTTTTTTTTTTTGGGGGGAGTGTTGGAGTGTTTTGGATTGATTTTTTTGTTGCCTTTTTAAACCAAAATAAACTCACAGCTCTGAAGACAACGCTCTCGCTTCTTAAGGCATATCTCTCTGTACATGGCTATGAGCCATTTAACTCCTGTTATTTGCCATCCTCATGCCTATAGTAGGACTAAGTTAGGATAAAGTGATTTTATTTTTACTTCTACTTTGGATAGTATATATGGGGGAAACAGCATTTGACCAAGATTAGATTTTTGGGCAACTGTGCTAAAATGTGTTAATTGGATTCTATTTCAAATTTAAAAATACTGTTTAGAAATATTTACTTATGCAGAACTAACCCATCTGTCATTCTATCAATGGATCCAAAAGATAATATATTTTGGAAAAAGAAATTGAAATGTTTTTCACTGAGGGACAGGGTTGGTGAGCCCTGAGACTAGTACTAATTTCTCCATTTGATGCATTTCAGAAACTTAGAGGAGCTTGCCTGGAATTGCCTTTGAAGTGATGTGTATTTATGTGGCTTACGTCACCACTAAAATTTTTTTTCCAGTCTTGGGGTGTTTCCTCTCACAACACAAGTTTGGTCTTTATGGTTTGAGAGCTCCTCAGCTCCATTTCCAGCAACCTTGAGTAGGAAGGCATAGCCTGAAGCACTGACATAAGTTTGCATTGCTTCAATTCTGCTATTCCCTTGAACCCATGTACCACTCTGTGCTACTGCCACTGCTCATCCATTCACATGGTATGCTAAAAGAGCACAGAAATAGACTTTGTTTTCATTTTTGGTGGGTAATACCATCAGCATTTCAGTTAGGGATACGTGCTCCTTTAAACTTGTTTTTCAGGACAGCCACCTGTAAATACAGGGCATTATGTTATTGAAGTCATGTTTAATGGTAGAAATTGGAAGTTAGAGCACATTCTTCTTTTGTTTTGGGGAGGTTTGTTGTAATCCTGCCCCAGGGACATGAGAGTTTCCTTGCCTGTGCTGAGAAATTAACCATCACTTGTTGCTGACCTGGCTTAGCTTCAGTGATATAAATCTAAATGTATGCATGTCTGACTAGTAATGCTTCACGAATTATTTACTTCTGATGCCTTCATTTTCTGTATCTTTTGTGCACCTTTTTGTGTGCAGGGCTCTGTGTTGCTCTATCTTCTCCGGGCTGTAATCAGCACACTTTGTGTTTGAATGTGACAGATGATTTTGTTCTTCATCAGATTGTGCTTGATCACTGTTGTTCCAACCTTCCTCTTCTGCTGCTAAGTTGCTACATCAGCCTTGTACTACTTATGTTGATGAAAACCAGCCTGCTTGTGTCTTCTCTGCAAAAGGGGGAGGAATGACAGCTATTTTATGTTCAGTGAGTGCTGTGGTTAGTGTTTAGGAAGTGCATGTGATGATAACAGACAAGCAGGGAGGTCTGGTGTAACCTCAGGCAGGTTGATCACTCCACACATTGACATTTGAATGCAAACTTTAAGCTGCATCAGAATTTTTATATGATTGGTTGGTATTTATTTTATTTTTTTGTCTGTATTAGTAGCTTGCAGTAGCCTGGAAGAAGAAAGAAAGATAATGTTCTGCTTCAAGTTTTGTTTATGCAGAATAGTTGTATTGTTTTTTTTTTTTTTTTTCTCCCCCTCAGTTTAGTAGGAATGCAGAATAAATGTGCCTCTATCCTGGTACACATCTTGTGCTGCTATCATTTTTACTTGAGTTTTGTATGCTTTCAATTCTCAAAGGCTTGAGTTCCTTCCTTCCAGTGCAGTGGGTTGAAGGAATGAACTGATTTGCTTGGGCATCTGAAGGGCTTTGAATTTAATTTCTTCATCAGTTGATTTAGTCTCATCATGCTCTTCAATATGAGTCTTGGCTACAAAAAACAGTGCTGCCAGTGCTGGTCCTTCCACTGGCACATTTAATTTGTTTAGTTAATGAGAGAAGCACTTCAGAAACCAGGAAACACTTGGTGAAATTCATCTTAGTAAGAGGCTCCCATAAATAGGAGACAGGTCCTCTGAGTGCTCTGGGGTGGCAAAATATCCAAAGACACTGAGAGTGGCTGGGCTCTTGGCTTCTGGGGCTGAAGGAGGGCCTGTCCCCTTGGGATGGATTCTGTCCTGGGAGTGCCAACCGTATCTGGGAGCTAGCAGGATGAACACCTGGGACAGAGACCTTGGAGTCACCAGGTGACTGGTCCTAGTGGGAGATGGGAATTGTTTCTGTGGTTTTGACTCAAGGTGCAGTTGGCTGGTAACTTTCAGTCAGGTTAACAATTGTCCTTTAATTGCTGCGTAAGTGACTCCTTGTGTTAGCAGTGATAGTGGAACGCACAGACAAGAGGGTGGGACTGACCCTGTTACTGCTGCTGCAGTCAGTTAGCATCCCAGTAGGAGTGCCCAAGTGCCCATATCTATATCCATATCCATCATCCTGTGTTCATGCATTCATTTGGAAACACTTGCAAGACACTGATTTTCACCCTTTGCCTACCCACAAGTCCTGGTTTGGATGCTACTGTTTCCTAGGCTTTGGGAACGTGTGTGACAACATGCTGCACTCAGTGTGTGGCCCTGGAGGAAAGCATGTTGACTTCTCCTTTATTGGTGGGAATACTGAGCCTTTTGTATTGAACTCCTTAGGAGTCCAGTTCTTAAAGCAGTCCCTGTCCCATGGTTATGGTGGGAGGTAGAAGGGTTTTGGGGAGGTCTTGCACTGGGGGAGAGGGTTAAGGCATAAGATGAATTGGTTAGTATCAGATTTGTAGGGGGATGTTGTTACCCTTGCTAGTATCTGGCCCAAACTTTGCATCAGTTGGAGTTCTCTGCAACAATCTGCAGTTTGGCACCACGGTCTCATCAAGGGTGCCCAAGCTTATGGCCTCTGTATTTCTGTAATGACTTATTCCTTCAGATTGTTTCCTTGGAACAGACAGTGAGTTGCATGTTTTTTTCTTGTGGTAAGGGAACGAATACCATGTTTCAGCCACGAATGCTCTGTTGGTTCGTGCTCTTGAATAATACACATATTGTAAGAAGGAACTTCAGTGTCTCCATTTGACCTGTCAGGTCACAGATGTCCATATGTGGATGGAGAAGGAAACATAACGAAGCCACACTAACCTGCTGTTCCCCTAACCTCATTTATAGGTGGGCATATTTCTGAGAAGATGTTTTACTTCCAAGGTCTCCAACTTTATTCATGTTTCTGCTTATGTCATGCTTATTGTTCCCTCTTGCTAGTGTGGTTTGGCTTTTGTTCTTCATCTCTATACTCAAAAAGCACTGCAAAACCTCACCTGAGAGAGGCTGTATTGTATCAAAGGTGAAGTATTGGCTCTCTTGAACTTCTAAATAGTAATTTCATTAGTGTGTTACTCATTTTGGGTCAAGAAAAGGTTGTGCAATATGCTCATCTCCTTCAGTTCTCACATTTGTGTGGTTGTTGAGTTGGTGACTTGTAGCAGAGTGTACGGAGATCAGAATACTATGGTGTGTAAAAAGTTATTATAACCTTCTCCAGTTAGTGCTCAAGAGGTTAAAGGACAGTCTTACTGGAAAGCTGGAGGGAAGAGGAAAAAAGGCGTCTCCCACTGTGTTGCAAGCCTTTCTTGCAGAGGATTGTTTTTTCTCAATGTAGCCAACTGCAAGACTCCTCCTGAAGGTAATACAAATTTAGCATGCATATGATTGTTCCAGGTCAGCTTGAGTTGTTCTATGTGAGTGAAACAAAACTTTAAAGTGAGAATTTAAGCATATTAAAATAATTTCAGTATCAAATTCAAGTAGGTATAGGTCTTAATCTTTTTTTTGTAGCCATTTTGGTGCTAATTATTGAAAATTCTGATCACAGTGTGCTCTTGTTTTTATTTAAGGTATGAAGATCCTTTGTTCTTAGCATGCCTAAACATATTTTCGTGGCTATAATTGTGCTAAGTTGCTCCTTAAATCTAGCAGCTTAGAGGACAAGGAAAACACCCCTGTGCTCCCTGGAAAATCAAACCTTTTTGCGGATTAGTGGTATGGGCTGTAACTGAACACTAGTGAGAAGCATGAAATGCTTCCAGACCATTCAGTGTCTGGAAGAGCCACTCAGGGACATGTGCTGGAAATGCAGGACCAGCCTCTGGTAGGTTATGTAATTTTAGGATATCTGATGCCTTCTAATAGGTGGCCAGAGAGGAATGTCTGAAGCTGTTAAATCCAAGAAAGACGTGATGGATGGCTGTTTGAAGAGCTCAGATCCTTCAGTGGCATTTTCATTGTTCCCTTGAACATTTCCTTTTAGAAAAGGATTGAATCAAAAATTATGTGTTTATGAGAAGAAAGCTTTCCCCTAGAATTGGTTTGTTAAATAGGCAGCAAATATGCAAACAGTGCATTTTTGGATCAGACTGATGTGAATCCTTGATGTCACCAGCTTATATGACTTGAGAACATTGCTCACCAAAGGTCACTGACTGCTCTCACTTTCTGCTTCCATGTGTGCTGTTATTACTGCCTTCCACCTGCCGAAGCAGGACTAGAGGTGCTGTTGCTGTTTGATGATTGATAAAGCGTTCCTTGAATCATGGTCATGGGTGGGAAGCCATTGGACCCTTCTTGTTCTGGTGGCCAAGCCTGAGTCTGTGATAGCCTCAGCATAACCCTTTTTACCCTGCCTGATGATATCTGGGGAGAGAGAGAATGGGCAGGACTGTGATATTTCTGCCTTTTTTAAATTACTCCCATAAACTAAAGGTGGAGCCTCAGAGATTTTGGAAACTGTCTGCATTCTTTGTCTCACATATATATATAGGGGCAGTTTTGCTTGGTTGGGTTCTTTTCCCCCAACCCAAGTTTTGCAGCTGAAAGTTGATTTCTTTTGTCTTGAGCTGTTTTGCAAACATTAATGCACTGCTGCTCAAGGTTTATGTCTCACTGAAGTGAGTTATATGCTGGTGTGTGTAGAAGTGTGTGTTTGAAGGTTTGTCACATCTGATGGATGCATCCTGCTGTGGGGAAGGAGCAAGTACTCGCTTTGCTTGTATATTCCCACCTGCTGTTTTTAGTTGGTAAGTGAAGAGATATTCACTGCTTTAGAGAGCCATAATTTTTCTTGGATTTGGACTGATGTGGAGAATCTCTTCTGAGGATAAGGTTTCAGCAGTGAACATCCAATATTATTTATTCTGAATGTCTTCTAGTTTTGAAATTGTCTTTCTTCTGCCAAAGGATGGGTCGTCACTCACACTACCAGCTTTCACTAGGGCCTTACTCATGAGTGGCCTACACAAACTTGAGGTATACAAAATTGAGAAATGATCAGGGTAGTAGGGCAAGACAAAAAAGCCAAATCATCGTGGCTGTAACCCAAATATGGGTCAAAAAGAGCACTATTTATAAGGGCCAGAAACTTCTCTCTTCATTTGGTATAGTTGATGCCGAATTCAAGAAAACAAGACGAAAAAAGAAGCAAGTACCCGTTGTTATTTTTTTATAAATCTTTTCCAATGTCTTATTTCCAGCAATTCTTTAAGTAATATTTACTTTAAGAAATTACTTGAAATCTAGCAGGAGTCTTCCTACAGTAAAAGTTGTAGCTGCTGTTGAATAGTTAGTGAAAAAAACCCTGAAATAACATGCCTTAAAAGTTTCATGGACTTAATATGTCAGCTGTATGATCATGTTTTTCAAAAGCCTTCTCCTTGTGTGTTGGCCAGCCTTTTACTCTTTAGCTTTGAAGGCATTTAACAGGCTGTATCTGGATCTCAGAGATTGAGAAGGGTTTAAATAACATGGAAACCTGTGACTCCTGTGTGAAGGATTAATATTTTGTACAGTTGTCAGCAATAATAGTAACATAAAACATCCCCCCCCAAAAAAAACAAAAAAAAAAACACACTAAAAAAATCCACAAAAGAACCAACAAATGAAAAAATACACCCAAACCCACCAAACAAAAATACCAGGAAAAAAAACCTGCAGGCTTTCCATACCATCAGTCTTGGATCAAGTTGAACGAATGAATGCATACTGTGTTTTGTTGTTTTACTTGGAATTGTTTCCAAGCTTTGCCCTGTAACCACCAGTGTATATAGGATTTTTTTTTCCCAGCATGCTAGATCAGTCTTGGTTTTAGTCCCAAAATTTAAAACTCAAAATGATTTAAATATTTGTTTCCTCAGAAGTGACAATATTAATTGTAAACTCTGTTTCGGATAGGGAGGATTTCTTTTTCTGTGTCTTAACTTTGCAATGTCCTCTGATTTTAGTTTGGCAGTGTAGGGCTACATATATACAAATGGGGAGGAGGGAAAAAAACAAAGTGAAAATGAAAGAAAATACTCCAGAAAGCTGTCCTGGCTAACAGGCTTAAGCTTACAGGATTCCTCTGCAAGCCCAGACTTTGAATGGCTGGACACATTCCACTGCACAGTGTCAAGCTGAGAGCAAGTGGTGGACTGTTGCAGGAAATGCATTTGAAGAGTTGAGTTTTCTTCATTGTTTTTTCAGAGCTATTTGATAACCAGCTTTATTCATTGTTTAGCTGTGTGTGTAACTTGCAGATCTCCAGATGTCCAAGGAAGAAAAAAACATGTTGCAGCATAACTCAGACTTTAGGTTACTATAATTAGTTACAGTGCAACTCTCAGCAGCAAAACTCAGAGGATGGCTAAAATATAGCAGCAAGAAATTTTGACAGAGTTCTCAGCTGCAACAAGTACACAAGCATTTTCCTCTCTGGAGCTTTAGCAAGGAGGTTTTGCCTGGGTTTATGTTTAATCTTACATGTCTGTAATACCTTTGGCAATTGAATTGAATTGAAGGAAAATTTACGTAACATGAGGGTCTTAATTTTGCAGTCAGAGAATTTGTGCTGAATAGCTCCCTGTTTACTCTGGACAACTGCTTTTTGTTGTACAGTGCCTAAATAAAAACACTGATAATTTTCATGTGATCTTCTCACACAGGTCTCTAGCATAGAGGGCAAATGCATTTTTCTTTATATAGAGGTGTGTGTAAGAATAAATATTTTTACACAAATATTTTCTAAAAGAATATATATGTATACTACTGTCTATAGTAACATATCCAGTGTTTTACATGCATTAAAAATGTATACACAAAACCCCCACACCTGGAACTGTATAAAAGCATCACATAATAGTAATGTTTAAAGTCAAGCAAATTAAAACTGTGTATTGTATGCATGTGTATATATGTATATAAATAATTTCAAAATGGAAAATTAAATTTGGAAATTGTTATATGTTCTCATGAGCTTTATTAGCTTATGATAAAGATTTCTGTGTCTTAGCTAAAAACAGCTGTATGAATTCAGTAAATAATATGCAATTGCTTTAAAATGTGTTTCTTGTTTTCTGAGGGCTTTTTATTGGACTCTTTTTCTGCAATATTTAATACTTGGGGTTTTAGCCAGTATGTGACTGGCTTAAAACAAATGACTGCTATAATATTCCTTTGATGTATAAAAGGCAAGATACCCACAAGGACTTACTAATGTCTCCTATTTTTGTTTTATTTCTTTGTGCTGGAAATTTGCATTTGACTAAATCCTAAGGAGTTCTCTCTCCACTGCATGAAGGCACATACATATAGAACTGTGCTTTTCTGAAGGTTTGGCACTGTCAGCATATTACCCATGATTGGTTTATTTGTTACTTTCAATGCACTTCAGAGCATGCTTATTTATCTGAAATGAGTTGTCATCTTTCACATGTTTAAGATTGCCTTTTTCTTTCATGTTACCAAAGGGAGATGCCATAAGCCTTAGGGCCTTTATACTTAAAATATGAAGCCCCTATTGATGTAACATGGAGGAGTTTGTGCACTCTGATGTATTTCTTGTGTATTTCCTCCTTGGTGCTGAACTGCATGCTCAACAGAGAGCTGGCACAAGTGCAGCTCAGTCTCCAGCCTCTTCTGCTAGCTCAGTGGGTGTGGTGGCTCTTTTTGCTGGGCTTGGGTTTCACTTTGAGATGGACTTAAATAGTTTTTGCAGAGTGACACTTTGGGATGCCATTCAGGTGAGTTGTCCTCTCTGGACAGATGATTTGTGCCAATAACCAATTCTTGGAGTGCCTGAACTTGCCTCTGTTTTCTCCTTACTTTATATGGTGCAGGTTGACATTATCTCAGTTCTTTGAAGCAAGCAGGTTGTTTTCTGCTTGTTTATGCATGCCTGGATTCTGGATAGGGCAAAGTGAAGCAATGGCTGGTGTATCATGAGGGATTCAATTTGTAGTAGCATTTTCTTGCCACTGGCCCCCCACTTCATTATCTGCTTCGCTTTCATGTGTAGAATTGTGTCATTAGTTGTGTTTCCTTCTCACCACTGCCATATACAAGGCTTATTGTCCTGGGAGAGGTGCTGAAAAGAAAAAATAAATATATCTTTAAATTACACAGTTTAATGTATCGTGCTGTTTGTATTTCTAAATTGGTTGTTCTGGTAAACATGGGGTGATTGCATCACATTTGATGCAGAAAAGGTATATCCCATTAAGAGGAGCTAAATCATAGACCATGAAAACCTTATGGAAACAAGATGGCACATATTTGGCTACTGAGATTAAAAAGGAGATAGATGTTCAGTTGAACTAATTTTATCATCTGTAAAAGAATAAACATAACACTGTCTGGGAAGGGAGGACATATACCATTTTATACTCTGCAGACATCATCATATGTATGGCCTTTACAGGATGGGAATTAATTTTTTTGGAAGTAGCTGATTTCAGTCCCTTTTGTCGCTTCACACTTAAGCGGCTTTAGAGAAAACTGACTCTGCTTTGCTTTTTGTTCAGGAGGTCCCAGCAATAAAACGTAGTAAGTTTCCAAACTGTTTGCTCCAAATGAGAGAGGCTTGAAGCGTCTGTTCTGATACCAATCAAGTGGTTCCTGAGGGGTTGCCTGTTTGTCAGGCCTAAGAAATCGTGTGCTTTAGTTGTGGAGTTAATTTGTGTTGGTTGTCCAAAAAAAAAAACCCAAAAAACTAACTACTAGTGGAGGAGAGATATGCAGCTCCCAAAAGCTAAAGCAACCATACAAAGTTTGTGTTGTGTTTCTAGCTACATTTTCTTTTCATTTTCTCTTTCTGTCTCTCTGAGAAATTAAGTAGGCAGTATTTTTTACCCACTGGCATATAGTTTCCCAGGGAGGAACCTGGATCAGTTCTGTAAACTGTCTGAACAGGCGAATACTCATCAGAGGGAAGACAGCCAGTTAAAATAAATAGGGCTCTTAAGGCATGCTGGCAGCATGAGAACACAACTGAGCTCCTTGAGAGAATGCTTAGTGAAAGCTAAGCATTCTCTCAAGGAGGATAGGGCCTTAAATGTCTTCAGACATTTTGGCACATGACTGTAAATGGTTTTCCATCACTTAAGTGTTTCAAAAGTATTTTTCAAAAGCTTTTTGGAATTACCCATGCACTTCCAGCAAATATGATTCTAGTCACAATGTCTGAATTATTTTGCCTTAGTCCTTTTGGCAACTTGTTTTTTGGCATTGTGACACGATTTCGTCTCCAAATCAGAACATTAGTTATATCTTGTTAGTCAAGAAGTTATTGCCCATCCTATCTTGGTGGCAATCTTTTCATGTCTGTTCTCCTGAATGCTAGTGGCTTGGAAGAGCAAGACCAGATGCTTAGTCTTGTTACATACCAACAGAGCTATACTTGAACAGATTAGTTTCTTTATCCTTCTTTGATGTGAGTGTGACTTCTTCCTCATTTTAGTAATCCTTTGAATTCCAGTTGGTGTTTCCCTATTTTAACTTGTGTGTTAGTACCTGGATAAAATGTTTAAGCTATATGTTAAAGACATGAGTTATCCCAGAATTGATTACTCTATGTAATTAGGTACTTCCTTTTCACACCAGCAAGGTCAAAAGCAGAGATTGTACTTTCTAATAACTGCTACTGGATTTGCAGTAATCACAAGATAGTGGCATTCTGTCAAAAATGAAAGCTGAAGGTACCTTTTCTGAAATTGTTTCTGCTTCCTTACATCCCACAGCAATTGGATTGTCATAAGGGAGGGAGGAGAGGTAGCAAAGGTTCTTGCTCACGGAAGATCAGAGCTGCAAGGAATCCATGATCAGTCAAGCCATGACAAGTGAGAGGTGGCACCAGTTAATAGTCCTTCTGACACTGGCATGTAGAAACTGTTCCTGCTTATTAGCAACCTGTTCTGTGGTAAGAGAGGGAAGCTGAGAGCTGCTGCTGGCATTCAAGTTCATTTGTTTGGTGTTAAGTGATAGTAAAATAAAAGAGCACATATTCAAAAGGCTTGCACATGGTGCAGTTACTCTGCTTCATAAACCTAATGTATATATTTGTATTCTTTTCTGCATCAACCCAATTGCGTGTAAGAGTGATCTAAGCTATGTGGTGCCTCTCCTGTTTTAAGTAGTGAACATCTTCTCATGCTCCTCTGTAGATGCATAACTCCACATTTAGTGCATGCATGGATGGATAGAATGAGTGATTTTTGCATGCAACACATCATTTAAAGTGCCAAAATCAAATTAGTTTGGTTTTATTTGCTGCTTTTTTTATTTGTTTTTGTGGAAGACAGTAGATAAATATTAAAGGTTGCAATACAGTAAGAGAAAAATTTTAAGAAAAAAGAGAAGATTGAAACCATTTATCTTGAAACCATTTATCTTTTTCCTAGAATATGAACCCACAGGCATGCTCAGCCATGTTTGCTTAGAAGGAAAACTTAAACTGTGTTCATTTTTCTTTGACATAATTTCTGAATGTGGGACTATAGGTATACACAACTCAATCATGTTAAAATATATGTTGCTTGTTGGGGTTACTGCTGTCAGAACTGAGAATGAAATGTGAGAGTTGGTTTTGTGGTTCCTTGCTGGCAAAATGGTTGGATGCCTGTGGGCTCTCCCCATTTTCCCTTGGGCTGTAATGAGTGAAAGGGCTGGTTTGGGTCTGCTTCAACCGAGTCACTGCTGCATCACAGCAATGGAGCTGTGTATGGAGGGAAAGGGATGGAGCAGACCTGGGGAACCTGGGAGGACAGGCCAGGAGGCGAGGGCAGCCCTCTCACCAGGACCGGGATGCAACCTGCTGTTGGGGTCCATAGCCGGACCAAGAAGAATGGTTATGCTTTGTCTTACACTTTTTTCCTTATACATTATCTTTAATGGTGATTTAATGGTTGTGCGGTGCATGCCTTCGGTTACAGCTTTATAAATCAGTCTGAAAACACCTTTAAAGTCATAGGGAGAAAAAGGAGGGAAATTAAAATGTAGCAGGTGGGAGTACAGCCACATGGAGCGAAGTGAGGGGCAGGGTTTCATAGTGGTGATACATAGCAAAGTACTCTGGTAATCAGACAGGTTTTCTGACCTAAGCTAACTTTGATCCCTGCTTTGTTTGGGGAAAAGCTTTAGCTTATTTAAAGGACTGCCTCATAACCCCTTTTTATAGCTGCTTGTGTCAGCGCTTTCCACAGCAAACCCCGTGTTAGAGTTCTTATAACTCAGCTGTATAAATTTGATCTGGACTTTAAAACTGGTATGTGTGTTCTTGATTTGGAAGTGACTATCAAAGCTGGCTGGCTAATCTGTTGGCTATGTGAATAATATTGCTGTAGTAAAGGCTTGAGGAACACGATACAGCTCTCAGTTTCCATTGAGTACAGAGGAAGCTTATTTGCCACAAAGAGCAGGTGCTCTGATGCTTTTTTTTTTTCCCTTCATGCAGAAGTTTTAAGCTGGACCTCAAGTGTCCCAGACATTCCAGGAGTCTGGAGTGTAGGTTTTTGCTTCCTTCCCATCAGGGAAGCAGGTGAGGAATAGCTTTGATGAGCCATCTCATTAGGTGTATCATGCCGGAGCACTGCATTACCCTGTTTGTGCTTGTGGTGGTCAGTGTTGGCCCTGAGTGTTCCATGCTCAGGCTTTGTGGGTTGTGAGGTCCTGGGAGAACAGGACTCAGGTCATGTGTGCAATTTTTGTGATGGAGTTGGTGCTGCTACAGAGCATTAGTGTGTCCCCCCCATTGCATTTTGGAGTGAGCTTCTGTTCCTCTCTTTCATTAATTCACCCAAGGGGTGCTTCTAGCTTACTTTTAGCTCTATGTATGTTTGTGAGGTAGCAGTTAAAATACTGATTATCAGTGCAAGGTGATATTTTTGTCAGGTGAAACAAAGCTAGGGATAAACAAAGTAGTAACAGGTAATGAGTGTAAATTCTACCATGAAGTGTATTGTAGCAAGGAGATAAAGCCCTGTGGTTTGAAAAGGCAGAACGTTGTTTGATGAAAGAGTTTGCCCCCTTGCTTGTGTTGTGATGCTGCAAAGTTATTCTGTAATGTTCTTTCTCTAAATGACTATGTTGTGTTTTGGCTTTTTACTTATTTTAAACACTTTATTATAGGGAAAAATGTAGACTAAAAGAGAAGCTGGAGCAGTAATGACACAAAGATCATTGTCTGGTTGCTTTCTGCTTTGATTATTCATGACTTTAAACTGAATTGCTACAGCCAACTATGGATCAAATGCTTGAGAGGTAAAAATCAAGCTGGAGGGATATCAGCTAGCCCAAGGAGTTTTAAATCAGGATCAATGAGTTAGTTACATTCGCAGGGAAAGTTGCAGATAACATTGAAGGATGTTTGTGCAATGGGAGAACATTATTTACAGTCAGAGTACAAAACTGTTTATTTGGGAAAGTCATTGTGATGTACCATCATACAACGTGGTTGCAGCTAGGATAGTTTCAAGGCAAGCAGTTTGGAAAACACAGAAGGCAGCCTCCATCTTTAGTCAATAGGCCTTTGTCCTATGAGCGACTGTGATTTAAGTAATTCATTTATTACTGCATAAAAGCAAAATAATGAGAGCTCAAAGAAGATTTGCTTGTCAAGTTTTCTTCTTAGTCATGTGAGGGAGAAATAGGTGGTTATGTGTTAAATAAAAATTAATTAGGTTGCAAATTACATTGATTCAGAGATAGATGCATGTATGTGTGCACACTTTCAGTTGCCCTGGAAAGACTCGTTCCAAATATCTAACTGAAGCTTAAGAGTAAAGGTAAAAAAGCTGTTGGTTATTGCAAAACAAAATAGTGTGCTGGCTAAAATTTAGCTTAATAAAACAATTGTATTCCAGGGTATTCTGGGCTGTTTGCATTTCAAAACCTGAGTTATAAAACTATGCTGAGATTAGTTTTTATACCTTGATTTTGAAGTCCATCCTGGATAAAGATCTGCTTTACTTTTGTTCTGTCTCCATTTGGAACGTGGTTTTGGACAATATTTGTGCTTTTGGAATTCTGATGTTAAGAACCACTAGAACAACAATATTTTCTTAATTTTTTCAGTTTTTTTTTTTTTTTTTTTTTTTTCAGAAGAAAACTGTAATCTAACATTAGATGGGTGATTTCACTTGTGTTTGTTAAAAAGCGCCCTTCATGGCACAGGCTGGTTTTTGGCTTTCATGCATGTAGCTGATTGCTGGGGAGGGGCCGAGGTTTCCTGCTGGGGGCTGCAGGAGTGAGTGGCCTCAGCAGGTGCCTGGTCATGAAATGTCTCTCCTGCTTGCCTCCCCTTCAGTCTCCAAATGAGTTTTCCAGAGTAGAGAGACATGGAATTAAGTAGGAGGAAACATTCCTGGTTTGGCAATTTTGTAGCTTTCAAGTCTGTGGTGTAACATCAAGGAAAAAAGTCTGCTTTTTTGTAGCTCTAATTAATGATTGACTTTAAAAACCTGCCTCATACTATAAATACAGAATTAAAACAGATCCATCAACAATTTGAAGAATATTTGTGGTGCTTAGAGGTTAGTTGGATTATTGGATAGCTAGTTTTGTAATTTTATTGCTATACTCTTCTCCATATTTTACTGCTATACTCTTCTCCTGTTGCATTGTTTCCATATGGTGATACAGGCGCATTTAATAAAGATATGTTCAGGATCACCACTTTTGCCAGATAACTCTGTATTTTATGGGTGACTGATGCAGGATAATGTTCCTAAGGTTAAATTTGCACTGTAAGAAAAAAATCACTTGTACAGGGCCAAAAACAACCCCAAAAAACCAAGAAGTGGTACAGAAGTAGCAATGAGATAAACCTGTAGGTGATAATATATAATCTTAAAATATTATTTATAAGTCTTCTGCATCTGCTGAATATTTTTTAAATCTGGGTGGAAAAAAAAAAATTGAGTTTATTTCCATTGCGACAATAAATATGGTTACAGAAGGGAAAACCTGGACCGGGTCCGAGTGGAGTCCGGAATGGAGTCAGCTAATCAGACTATCTATGCAGTTTTGGGTCGAATGTGTACACAAATTGTCATATGTAATCTTCATTATGTATTCCAATTTAGTATTTGTAGTGGTAACTTATGGTTTAGCCCCTAAGAAGTGTCAAAACGGAGGCTTCCAGGGTCTGCAATCTGAAAAAGATTCTTAATTATTTTAAATGCTCTAATTCCTCCTGCTGTGTTCAGTGTAGATGTTTTCTTTCTTTATATAGTTGTGATAATATTCCTCTTGCACTGGTGGTAAAACTGCCCTTGCAGCTTCAGTGCCACTTCACTAGAGGTGGTTCAGAAGCCGGGGTTGATGACTGATATGACCAATGGTCAAAGGTGTGAGACAGCCCACTCGACAGACTCTGTTTGGTCATCAGCAAAACAGTGTGTTTTACTGTTCAGCACTTACTTTTATAGGCAGTTCTAATGCCTCAGGTCTAGACAGCCACTGGTTTAATCTTTACACCCCTTAGACTCTGAACTAGTGAAATGCTTGTCCTTTAGGAGAGATGTTATTGGTTGAAACCTCTGTCAGTCAGCCCAGAGGCTGGTTTAGTGAACTGGGCCGGGTTTCTTATTTATAACTGGATTAATGCTCAGTAAAAATCAGCTTGTACTGCAACAGCTGACCAGTACTTTCAGGGAATACTCACGCTCTAGCTGAGATTTCCTAGGAGTATCAACCTCACCTCTCCTGCTTAGTGACTCAGATCTCTTATTCAGAATCAGTAGGTGTTACTTAGAAGTCTTATCCACTCCGTCTTGATAAGGAGATTACTGCTCTGGCATCCCTCTGTGTGTGCAGTTCTTCACACTCTTGTCCAGTAATTTGCTTCGATACATCTCTGACAGCTTCACCTCTAAGGCATAATGAGGTCTCTGTACAGCAGGACCCATGGACATAGCTAGGGACTTGTCACACTTCTCAAGACCTATTTTAGGAAATTTCATCCTGGGATTTTACTGAAATGATTTTACAGCGGTCTCCCACATGCTTTTGCAAAGAGTTTCATCCCCTTAGGCAACAGTTTAAGAATGACCTCTTGAAAGTCAGGTGCTTGGTGGTGGGTTCTTGTGTGTTGGCCAGTAGAATTAAAAATATTTGGCTTTTTTTTTTTTTTTAATTAAGAAATTTGTTTTCATTTACATGCTTAAGGATGGTAAGGCCACCCACCCTTCCATGAAAATACTTATCCTGAAGCTGGCTTTTGATGTCTTAGTCCTGAGCAGTGCATAGATTGCTTTTTTCTTTTTTCATCACAAATTACAAGATGTCAGCATCATGTGCATTTGCACACATTCTGAGAAAGCTAAATTTTATTGACAAATCACAGCGATCCATTTGACCTTTAGCTTTTAGCACCCTTACGTTCCTTTCCCTTTTCCAGACCTTGCTGGCAAATGTCAGCGTGCTATAACATATCGGTTTATGGCAGGATCTGTTTATGGCAGGTCCCACCCCTCACCCAAAGGTTTGAGGAGCTTTCCTATAAATAGCTATGTTGGTCATAGCTTTCTATATGCTTGTGAGCTTCCTTGATTGGTGTTCTATAGTAATCAGGCCTCTTAACTCACAATTTGGGTATGAAGACCCAATTTTGGAGGACTGGGCTTTTTTGTTGAAGCCTTTTGTAAAAGGATTCACAATACAACTTGAAATCCTTATGACTTCAGCAAGTCAAATACTTTTTCTGAAATCAGGTTGTCGCCTTTTTCCTTTGCCTCTTACTTTACTTCCTTGCTCTGCTGACTTTTCCTTGTTAGCACCCTCTGGTTTCAACTCTGGCTAAAATAGCTATGTTGATTTGTAATGCTGAGGGCCTGGCTGCTATTTTGCATCTGAAGATATGACAAGTCTTCCTTGATCGCAGACCCCTTCCTTCACCAGTTTAACATCAAATGGGACAATTTTTCTGATTTTGTTGAAAATTTTCTCTGTTTTTTTTTATTGTTCAAGATTGCTACTGCAATCAGCAAGTATGGAATTGATGTTGAAAAATGCCAGCAGTGATGGCATGTGAAATTTTTTGGGTTTAGTCTATATATTGTCAAATGGCAATATTTTTGGAGTTTTGCATTTGCATATGTCTTGCAACATTACACAATATTTTTTCTAAGGTAAAGTATTTGTCTTTAGATGCCATCCAATACACGTCACAACTGTCATGTATTTCTGGTTGCTTGGATTTTAGGAAAGCATTAACCATTTCAGGCAGGCTGATTGGACACCTTCCACAGGTTTACCCTACACAAATGCAGAGACTGAGCCCCTCATATTTCATGCATTATTATCTCTTTACCCACAGTTTTCAAGACGTAACCTCATTTCTCCTGTTGAAGTGAATGATGTGTAGACTGCTGGCTGTACGTTGTAAAGTAACAAAGAACCAAAACTTCTTGGTCCCTACTGCATGAACTAAAACAGGGGCAGTTAAAAAACAAAGGAGATGAAAACCTTCCTTTGGCATACCTTTGAAAAGTCATGGAATCATAGAATTGTCAAGGTTGGAAAAGACCTCTAAGGTTCACCAAGTCCAACTGTCAAGGTAGCAGCACCACCATGTTAACCACTAAACCATGTCCTCAGGTGCCTTATCCATGCATATTTTGAACACTTCTAGAGATGGTGATTCTACTGTTTTCCTGGGAAAGCCTGTTCCAGTGCTTGACAGTGCTTTCCATGAAGAAATTTTTCCTAGTATCCAAACTAAACATCCTATAGTATAACATGAGTTTGCTCTCATCCTGTAACTTGTTACCTGGGAGAAGAGACTGAGCCCCATGTCACTACACCCTCTTTTCAGGCAGCTGTGGAGAGGGATGAGGTCTCCCCTGAGCCACCTTTTCTCCTGGCTGAATATCACCAGCTCTTGAGTCATGTGCTAAAGCACCATTTTGGCTCAAGGTGACTTCTACTTTTGGAAATGAAGATAAAGTAATTCTGCTGTTTGCAGCACTTCCCTAAAAGTAGTGATTTCCTTAAGGAACAGACTCATGCTTGCAGGCAGAGGACAGAGTTCTGAGGTTTTGCATGCATAGCGCCAGCAGCTACTACATTTCTGCTGTAATGTAGGAGATACTTTTGGAAACATAGAGGGAATTTACACCATTCGGGATGTTTTTTCAGTCTGCTACAAAATAATTAGAAGATTGAGGATCAGGGATATAAATCAGTGCATAGATCTTACTATGTGTTACTTTAATTTCTGTTTCTGTTCTTGGGAATGAATGTAGTTGAAATTCAGTTGCATCAGCTGAAAAGATTGATTTATTGTTCAGTTGGGGCCAATAGTGTAAACTTTACAGAGGTTTCTGTTGCAATATTGTTTCATACAAGTGGACCAAGGCAGTTGAACTGAACTTTGGCAGTGACCTTGATCAAAGAATAGACTTCTCAAGAGACTTTTCTTATCCTGATCTGAATATACTGCAGGTCACTGGGGCCTGTAAACCTACTGAGAGAAAGGCAAAACAATGTCCTGCAAGCAGCCTGTCTGTGATGTTGAACTTGTGACTTTCTGGTAGCTGTAGCTGGGGAAAAGTCAGCTTCACTATTAACAGAGTCTTCCCTGCACATGACCAGTCATTGACAAATAAATGAACTTTGAAGAGATTTTTAAGTGGAAACTTTAGAGTGGAAAAAGCTGGTTTATAGCTTCTCTTGCGAGAAAAATTTCATGTATGAAGAGAAAGGTGGCTGGAACTTAGAATGCAGGAAACTGAGTGTCTGTCCCTGCTTGTGTCTCTTTGTGAATGTCCATAGCTTCCAGCCAGTAAAGTAGAAGTGGAGTTTAATTTTGAAAAATAGACTATACTGTGCAGTTCTTTGCTGTCATTGAAGTGACATAAGAATGAATACCTATAGTTATTGCAGCAATTTTCACAGGACTCACAAATGAGAAAAGATGTCTTGTTTTTTCTCTTTCCATGAAACAGCACTGTGAATAAAATACTGTGATTTTGTGTTCAATAAACATAAACCGTCCAAGTTTCTCATTTACCATTCTTGCGATGTTTCAGCTTAATGACGGTGGCAAGGCAGCCCAGGCACATGTGGGGATTGGTGATGTGGTTCTCACCATTGATGGGATAAGCACGGATGGGATGACTCATCTAGAAGCACAAAACAAGATCAAGGCATGTACAGGCAATTTGAACATGACTTTGCAAAGGTAAGATAGCTTCTTCTTTTTTTAAAGAGAATTCATTATCATCCTAACAGTGGCTTGGAGGATATAAAAAATGTGTAAGTGGTTTGGCAAAGTCTATGGAGTTAAATGTCAGTGATTGAAAATATGCTGCCATAGTCTATAATCTGTCTTGATTTACAGCATTTAAGAAAACTTATTAGATGTTAATTATGTTGCTTGACAAAGACTTTTCCAGCTTTATGTCACCTTTCTATTTCCTCTTCCTTTTGAGTTTGTTTTGTTTAATTAATCTGTTTTAAAGCAGGTCTTATTAATGCCTTTTTCCCCTTCACCAAGTGACTAGGAACATTTTTTTGGGTCAAGGCCTACAGCACCATTCTTACTGGCTAACAGAATGATAGATTTAAATAGTTAACCCATGAGTTAAATGGATCAAAATACTTCTGCTCAGAGTCTGGGAGATGTTTCCACCATAGTGCTACCTCTATGTCACCAAGTAGCAGCCTCCCTTTGCTAATTGAAGTGTATGCTATAGAAGTTACAGCTTGGCCCAACCTCATTACTAAATCATAGAATTTATTGAATTCCAGCATATTTCTGGTATAGCCTGGGGCTGTGTTTTGGGAGTTGTTGCAGGAGAGGGGCAGGATGCTCACATATGGGTTATTGAACCTGAAGTAGAATGAGCAGCAGCAAAAACAATAAATTACTCCCATTCTCAAAAGCCTCCCAGGGCTAAATGTTTTTTGCTAGAAGATTAGCTAGATTGGCCTGTGAATCCATCACATAGGGAAAAGCATCTCTTCTTGTTTTCAAAGAAAACGGCAGCAGTTGTAGGCCATGATTGCTGTTCAGGCCTGCCTTCAGCAGTGCAAAGTTTCTTGATGAGATACCTTAGCTCTTCACCAGTTATTGACTGTTTTTTGCGGCAAATTATCCTCCCCTTAATGAAAGGACTACATCTTTCAGTGAGTTAATCAGTGTTAGAATAAAAAGAGATGATGTGGTTGCAGATCTGACAGACATCCATCTCCAGGGTGGCAGTTGCTTGTTCCCAGCCCTAAGTGCCATGTATTTGAATGGTTGTGTGAGTGCTCTCTTCTGTAAGAGGCTGCAGCACTGCTTCTTTTTTCTTGTTTTTCCTGTTGTCCTGTGCTTTGGTGCTTAGCTACCCTGACTAAGGGATTTCCTTTGCTCAGTCTGAGGAAAGGAAGGAGTACCTTGTGGTGCGGTTCATGCCCAGGGCATCTCCCTGAGTGAAACTTGTAAAGCTGGCATTAAAAGTTTCTTGATGAAAGACAGGTATTATACCAGCTCATTAGAAGAACTGCATGTTGTATCTAGTGTGTCATTTGCTTTTCTGACTCCCAAGGAGACCAGCAGGTCGCTCAGAAATGCACTTTCCAGGACCCACTGAGTCACTGCAGCAGGTGGGTGGGTTGGCCCACTTTCTTCTGTCACCATAATTGTATGGGCAGGGTTAATATTGGATATAGGAAAGTCATGGCAGGTGTGTCCCAGTCAGGTAATAACTTGTCTGAGGCTGCTTCTGGTTAGGTACAGAGATGAGTAGTTTGAAAATCAAATTAATCATGAGTTAGCCTGATCCCCTGCTGTTCTCAGCCTTCCTACTTAGTGTAGCATCTGACTCACCACTGTTGGCTACCTGACAGCTGAAGGCCAAGTCAGGATCAGACTAACAGGGATCAAAGGAATAGCCTTGGTCCTGGCATCTGGGGGTGTGACAGATGTGTCTTGTGGCTCTGCTGCTTTGTAGTCTCTTGGTCTAAGCTGTTTTGAATTCTGACTGTATGCCAAGTAACCAAAGGTATAGGCAGTGTTCTCCTGGTTCCTCTGCCTGTAAAAATTTCTTTGCCCTGCTGTTTAACAGATCTTCTTTGGTTGTTTGTTTATAGCCTGGAAGAAGATGCTTCTTGGAGTCAGACTAACTCATGCTAACTGGAGATGCTTACTGCTCATGGGGAGGGAGCTTGAGAGTATAAACAGGGGGCAAGATCAGCCATTTTAATATTGAGTGTTCTCCATAATTATATTTTTCTGTTCCTGTCTCTTCTCCCAAAATGAAACAGAAATAAATAAAATATTTTAAGCTGTTACTGTTCACATGCAAGATTAAGGAGATAATGTGAAGCAAAGCTGGCCTTCAAAATATGGGTTAGTGCCAGAGAATAGGAAAATCTAAAACATATTTTATTTTGCTATTACTGCTTTTTATTTATCTTTCATTTTTACTTCTGAGATTTTATCTACTTTCACACAGTCCGCTGATAGTTTGAACTACAATGCAAGGATGTTGAGGTTAGTTTTGAAAGAGTCCATCAATTCTGAGATACTGCCCTGGTTTGCTGCTGCTTTAAAAGAACACAATGGTTAGATGGTTAGTGGTGTTACTTTGAGCATGTACTCCAGCACCCCAGTTTGCAAAGTGGTCAGGGCATGGTGACACTTTATAGAAATACCTTTTAAAAGCTACAAAGGAAACATCTGTAGTCTATGGCAAAGGCAAGAGAGGGAATTCTTTGTAATCAGATTCCTTATTATAAATATTTTAACTTGATAGTTAACCTATTTAGGTTTTCACTTGGCTTCCTCTCTTCTTCATGTGCAAAGTAGAAAAAATAAAATTAGGAGAAACTAAATAAGGGGCAAGAATTAGCTTGTTTGGGAGGTTGGAAGCAATATTTAAAGTACTGCCTTCAAAACCTTTAGTTACAGATTTAAAGCAGTATATTTATGTAGGCAGATATGCAAATAACTCGTGTGGAAAACCAATTCAGATGTTTTGTAACTTGTAATTGAATGTTGGCAAAATATTTGAAGGACAAATAAAAGTTTCCCTTCGTTCTGTGTAAGGCAGTATCACAGCTAGGTTTTTTAAACATGGAATTGTTGTATGCCCTGGAAAGGAGCTGGAGGTCCAGCTGACACAATTGCAAGTCTACTTTGCTTAGAGGTACAAATGGACAATATTGTGCTTTGCCAGCCCTGTGTGCAGTAGTAGTTGCTTAGCATTTGCATGTATTGGCAAGTATTTTCAGGTGTATGTCTTTAAAATCAATAGGTTCTGTAAACAAGTCTCATTGTTTAGTATAGAAGTTATATCATTTTTTCAGTTCTGAAATTAAATTTGAATGTAAGCATGTTACTTGCTCATTTTTCATATTATATTGTAGGTGGACAGTTTGTAGTAGTTGGGGTGGGGCTGTGGCCAGCCTCATCCCCAATGGGCTACAGCTGTGAAAAGCAGGTGAGCAGCATTGACAGCAATGAGCCATGGAGTGCCCAGGTGCACTGACCATCACCAAAGGGAACAGAGGGCACACAGGTGCAATGCATGGACATGAGGGTATAAAAGGTTGGGCTGAAGAACAAGAAGGGCTGTCACTTGAAGCTTTCTTCAGTGGTGTGGTGTAATTCTGTATGGGTTGAAGCTTTCTGAAGTTGTCTGGAGATACTCACGGCCATCTCAACTGCAACATGTGCTGTGACGTAATATGACTCAAAAATATGGAGTGTGGTTTTTTGTCTTCTTTTTATTTTGTAACTTGCTATTTTAGCTTCTTGATAGATCTCCTTCCCCCTCCAAATTTTGTTTCTCTTTATCCCTGTATTTTTGAGATCTTGCCCTTTTGCACCCCAGTATTTCATTTTCATCTAAAGCTATTCCAGTTTCCCATGAGGACAGATGGAAACCAGATGCTTGCTTTTTGGATATATGGGTATATTTTAAAGTTCGGTAATGTAGCATGGACTTTTATAAATAAATATCAAAGTTGCTGAACAGCTAAAAGCCACCACCTATTTTTAAAATATTATTTTTGGGGACTATTTCTTCAGAGATTTGCCTTAATGATTCTTTGGGAGTGAGAAGAATAAAGAATTGTGGATTTCTATGGATGAATGAGATCATAATACCTGTGAAACTTCTGTGAAAAGTGTCAGCAATGCAGGGATAAAATTAAAAGAGGAAAGATGGAAAGTCTTGGGCTTTGTTTTTCCTATAAGATAGCGAACATATTTATCTCTTTATTTAGTTAAACAGATCTGCACGGGTATAGTTTGCTTTGTAAAGGAATTGCTTTCACTCTGTCTATAAATTTACTAATTTAGGACAAAAGGCATTGAGATTGCTTGGCTTAGGAAGTGAAAGGAGGGTTCTCCAGGTTGTTTACTCCTCTATTGCTATATTGGAGTGCTTCTTTCTTTGAGTGAAAAAAATTTTTCTGGGTACAGTAAGCTGGCATTGAGCAGTTACTGAAGTTCTGATTCCAGCTCTTCAGTGGAGGAACACAGCTGCTACAAGACAATAGATGAATTTCAGTGATGGCCATGGGCTTGTTGTTTTTTTTTTCCTAAATCTTTTTAAAGCATGGGGTTGCCCAAGTATCATAGGTGAAGCTGGGGTCTTCTGGGTATTTTTGATGTCCTGCAGTACTTGGAGACAAAATTTAGATCAGCCATAGGGCTGAGTTCTGCAGTTGGTAAACTCAAAAGCCGTAATATTTGTTTTAGCTGCCTGCCTGAGTATGAATCTTTATTGTACTGTCCTCCCTTATCTTTTTGGTTTTTCTTTCAGGGAGCATGAAGTCTAGGCTTTTAGCTTAAGGGCAGCTGAAATTCTCATGATTTAAGATGGGGTAAACAAGAAAAAAATGTTAATGGATCATTTGAATTCTATTTTGTAAGGTCTTTTTTCAAGTTAACCAATTCGGAAAGGGTTTTCAGCTGTAAGATTAGCTTAGTATGCTTTTTTCTTATTATTTTTTGTTTAATTTACAGGCTTCACTTTAGATGATGTTTAAAACTCATGTTTCAGTTCCATGAGTCATAGGTTCCTTGAGTGGGTATTCTGTTTCCCTAAACCATATATGGACGAGCCTGAAGAAAAGTATGATAAGAATGCATTCTGAAGTCTTATATTTTTCTCCCAACTTTAGTCATCATATTTTCCCTTATGTAGGTATTTTGACTTGAGTTTGGTTCTTCAGTGATTTGCTTTTTTAGAAAGATAGAAGCTTCATTGTCCTATGCCAGTTGAACAGAGACAATTATAATTGGTTGAAAGATACCACAGCTTCCAAGTAATTTTTTTCAAAATCTGAAAACTTTTTTTTTGCTGTCATTCTTTTTGTAATACTAATTCTTATGTAGCTTGTTTCAGAAATGTCAAAACTAAGTGCTGGATGATTAAGGAAATAATTTATTTTTATTTGAGAGAGCTGAGACACACAAAATTTACAGAACTCAGTTGAAGGCAGTATGGCTTGGTATGTCTAAACAAACTGTATATTGGTAGTTCAAATGCTATTCGAAACCTTTGGCAACTTATTCCCCAAGGCTAGTTTACTTTCAATCATTAATACTAGTTTTCAGTGATTATGCCTGAAAATAACTAGGTGAAAAACAGTGCCTCCCAAACAGACATTCTCATCTCTTGTTTAGCCATGTCACTAAGCTTTGAGGTGGCAGCTGTTCAGGTAGCTCACTCAGTGGAGCCTGCTGAGACTTTAAACAATCCTGGAGAGCTTTCTGTTATCAACTGGGGCCGTTTTGTACTGTGCATTGCAATGCAGTCAGCTGAGTCGTCTTAAGTCTTCCTGTTTTATCTTGCTCTGAAATTCAGTGATATTGGTCGGGTTGAAACATTGTCCAAAGAATTCAAAGCCAATGAATGATGCTGGGTTTTTTTTCATCCAGAGGTTGTTGTATAAATCTATGCACTTGTTGGAAGCAAAGTAGGAACCTTTTGCTCCTAATTTAGGAGATGAGCAAGTTTAGCTAGCTAAGCCACGCCTTTGGAAAGCCTGCCCACACACTAAATGAATGGAAGGGTACAGCTTTTGCTTCCAGCTGAAATTCAGAGTCATCTTGTACATAGCACTTTGCTGCTAGTCAGGTAGCAATTAGAGGAACCACAGAATGCGCTGCAGCTAAGTGAATCCAACAAACTAAAGGCTTGCTTGAAAGTTCAAAGAAGAGTTGCTGGGATCAAAGTGGAAGGTTGCAGGGTAAAAAGCAGAGTTCAGTGACTTGTACAGGATGATACCTACCCATCTGCCAGGAAAATGGGTGGGAATGAGGGCGAGTTAAGCAATAGGAATAGCAGCCTTTCTCACATTGTGTACCTTAGAGTTTTGCTGGGAATCTTTAGAGCTGCAAGAGATTTGTAAAGGCTGTGCAATTTCTTTAGGTTGCTGCAGTAAATGGCATGGGAACATAAAAACAGTAGTAGATATAGATGGTGGACAATGGCAAGTACCATTGGCAGATTGCCATTTACTGAAATAAAGGCAGATTGCTATTTACTGAACAGCAAAATATTTCCTTCAATTTTAAGTTTAAAGATGTTTTTTCACTTTTAATTTCAGGTACATTACCCTCTGGCCCCCATATAGTTAAAATACCACCTCAGGAAGTTGAAAATCAAGCAGAGGGAGTTTAAAGAAGAAACCATTAGCATGTTGGTGTTTTGGTTTTCATTGTAGTTTTAGTTTGCTTGTCTCCAGGGAAATGCAAAATATCACCTCTGAGTTGCAGCAATTGCAGCCATTTTACCATTATGTTATTGAGGTTATGTCTACATAACTATATCATGGTGGGTTAAACCAAGGGCAGTCAGATTAGGGGGTTATTTAAAAATGTCACCTTCTTTTGTGTGAAAACGAGGAGGCCATCATCAAGAAACTGTCTTTCACAACCTGAGAGCTTGTAAGTTCAATTTGGGATACATTTTCAAATTCCTACCCTCATAGTCCAAGTCCTTGGTGGAATAAAGGTTGGTAAGGTTGCTTGGGAGAGTAGCTCAGATGTTATAATCGGCAGAAACTGATGAAGAGCTGGGGAGGAGATAAACTGGGACATCACTATTTGAAGAGTAGTGAGGGATTGTGGTGGAGGTTTGCACCTGAGAGTCCCTTGTGAAAATGGAGGGAGGAAAGTTTTGGATCCTAGAAGTTCCCATCTGTTTGCAATGGATCAAGTGGTAACTAAAGTGCCTTAATTGGTCATCTTGCTTTTTTGCCTTAACCAGTTAGAAACATCTGTGCAATTGCTTTATATGAACTGTTGCATAGCACAGATGTCTGACAGATACAGCAAAAAGTAATTCTGAATTTGACTCCTAGTTTGTTTCCTAAAATACCTCTTGTTTTCAGACAGTGAAGTCAAGTTGGGGTTGGTTTGTGGAGTTCTTTTGCTTGTTTGGGTTTTTTTTTTTTGTGTGTTTGTTTTAGTAATTTTGCTGACTCTATAGATGCTTGTTTTAGAGCCTGAAACCATGCATATCTTTCAGATATGTTGGGATTAGCTTAAAAATAAAAGGTTATCACATGTTATTATATAGACTGCATTCTTTCAATCTGATATTTAAGATCAATATGAAAGTACTTGCCTTCCATTACAGTTCTGCTATAGGGATTAAACCACTCTGATGTATAATGATGCTTTTAGAAAACAAAGATTAAATTGTTAAAGCAAAAAATACAGTGCAAAAAATGTGGCTTTACACAAGCAGATCATTAGAAAGGTAATAGCTTTGGCTTGATGTTTAGGTGTACAATAATTTAGAAGCCCATTTTCACTCTATTATAAAACTAAAATAAAACAAATCTGTGTTCTGGTTTAGATCTGACACAATTGATTTCTGGCTGTGAAGGTAGGAACGGTGAAGATTTATTCACATATATTTTTCCTGAAATGACATAATTCAGTAGGAAGTATCTGGAAATTAGATAATCTTACTTGATCTTGGCATGTGCTAGATGGACACTGTGCCTCAGTATGCAAGTTGAGGATGGGCTTGCAGTGCTCTGCCTAATGGATGAAAGACATGATAATGATAAATAACTGCTTGTGATTTAGAATAACTTTCTGAAATACCAATAGCTTTCTCCTGTCTTACAGAATCAAAAAAACTCCCAAAACTGAGTTGAGAAATATCTCTGTGGACAACAGGGAATGGCTTAATGAATTCCACATTGTTCAGTTCATATGCTCTTGCTGTAAGCAAGAAGTAACATTTCAAGCTGAAATTTAATACAGAAAGCATCTAGGCTGAGTGAGGTCGTGACTGGTGTTACTAAGAGTCTGACTGTTATTTAACAGCATTTTCCAGCTTGCAAACCCCTTTAAATTAGTTTTGCTTCATATTCTGCATGTTGCAAAGCCTTCTCATTGCTGTTGAAGGGTGGAAACAGAATGTGAGATACGTGCTTAAACACCCCCACACTAAAGAGAACTTTAGTAACATAGATGCTTCTAAGGAGTAGAGTGAATGAATTACCCAAACATTAAATATATGTATTTTAGGAACATTGGAACACAACTAAGCTAACCTTCATTATGGAAATCTAAAAAAACCTCTTGAAAACCACAGGAGTTAATTTTGCTGACTATCAATATCCCTGTGATGTACAATAAAGCTTCTGCTTAAGAAGTCTAAGTGCCAATTTCCTACATGATGGGAAAGGAGTCTCCACTGACAGTGCAATATTAAGTCAGCCTTTCTGTGGCAATTATATGCCAGATGCTTTGGACTCTGCCACTGTTATCAAGAGCTGTTGTGGCTGTACAAGGACAATCCAGGCACTTTTTACTTGTCATTACCTCTTCACACAGGAGATGCTGAAAGATGGTGTTGATTTCTGGGGGTGGGGAGGAAGGGACATTGGTTTGGGGTTCAGTTTGTGTTTGTTTTAGAAAAGGGCAGAAATGGAGCTGTGGAATAGTTCAGATATTGAAGACTGATAGGAAAGCAATGTTGTTTGCGCTTAGTGTTATTTCCTGGCTAAGTACTGCTTTTTAGTTTTTCAGAGTAAAAGGTTTGTAGCTGTGTTTCAGGAAGCTCTTTTGGTTACTGCTTTCCTCCCATTTATGAATAATCCCCAGAGGGGAGTTTAGGTTTGTTTTTTTTTTTTTTTTTTTCTTTAATGAGTTACAGAAAGCCATCAGAAAAGTGATATTCATAGGTTTTTGTTACATTTTGTTTCATTTGAAGTGATTTTAATGAAGTAGTATTCTCCAGGAGGCCTTTGATGCAATTCTGGCTTTCATTTCCTTATTTTCTAATGGACTTCCGTGGTATTCATGGTGACAAGTCGCCAATATCCCATAAGCACTGCAGCATAATGTAGAAAAACATATTTTTGTTTCTCCAGTAATATTACCTGCTGTAGGCAGCAGCTGATTACAGCCGTTTAACAATGCTATATTACTTGCAAAGTGTCCTCCATTAATGATCTTACTATATCAGGTGGGTTTTTATTTGTCGGGACTGATGTAGTGGTTAAGCATAGGTTTTAAATTTCTAGTTCTATTTCTGTTTTTGCAGCAGACTTGGCTGGGCCTTAATGTTTGATTTCCTAAAACTAGACATTTCCTCTTAAGCAGATAACCTTTATTTGCCTTTCACATAGTCAGATCTGATCTTACTCGATAGCCATGGAGGCTCTGAGGGCTTCAGTAGAAGATACTAAGAAAAATAAAGTATTGTGATGATAAATCAGGGACGACTATTACCAGTCATTTTTGCTTAGTTCCTTGTGAAATAAAGTTTGTGTTCTCCCTTCAAATATTCTCTTGTTAAGAGCCCCATAGGCGAACAGTGCTTGTTGCAGTTCTTTTTAGATTTTGTTAATGATGCAGATCTGCTACATCTGATGTAGATCCTTTCAACTATTAAATAGTATTTTGGGTTTGGAGTGCACATATGTTTCATTTCCCAAAGTGAAGTTTCCTACAATGAAATAAAACTAGAGGAAAGGTGTGCACCTCAGTGCTCTGATGAAACACTGTAGAGTTCCATGGCCCAGTAAAATAGACGTGAGTTTTTCATCTTCTAATGCTGCAGTTAGTTCAGTATTAGAAGTGAAATCCATCTTTGCCTGGTGATTGAAAAACAGAGTTGTGTGTAAATTGATTTTTTTTTTTAGTATCCCTGCTGCATCACATTTTCCAGCGGGGTGTGTTTTGGCCTGACACTGAATGGGATGTGTTTCAGTGGACGTGTTCTGGACTGAACACTCAGCCTGAAAAATAACAAGAGAATTAAAAACCGTAGGGATTGCTTTGTCTGTGTGTTGTATCAGTGAACCTGTTAGTCTGGTATCCAGAACTGCTGTGGCTGCTTTCTGATGATTCAGCCTGAGTGGGGAGTGAGAACTAAACCAGGCCTTGTAACACCTGCATGGTGAGAACCTGGGTGCTTACACAAGACATGTGGGTTTGATTATCACAAACACTTGTAACTAATAATTAAACTGGGGTCTTACAGGCGTTGGTTCATGTATCTATCAACATAATTCTTGTCTCAGACAGGCTAACAACATTGAGGTGTTTGTGCTGTACGTAGATGAAAAATATTTTCTCACACTGATTTTTTTTTCCCCCAGTTGCACTTTGCTCCAACTTTGGTGCACAGTGTATCCCCACTTTTAGCTAATTCACAGTGAGTTGTTCAGGCAGAAAGTCAGTTTTCTTTACTTACTTCTGTGCACCCTCTCTGCTTTTGGGAGGGTCTGCACCAGATCTGAGCCTTTGTCATCTTTGTGGTTTGAGACATGAGACAGGAAGTCTTCAGGATTCATCTGACACTTCAGTTTAGTCACAGCTGAATCCTTATTCCCACCAGGAAAAAAAAAAAAAAAAAAGCCCTTTGTCTTTTCAGTTGCTCATGTGCACATTCTTTCATTCATGGACATGCAGCAATTTCTGGCCTTGAAAGGACTTTGGCTCCCTGCTGGGGCAGAGGCCCAGAGGACATGCTTTCCTCCTGACCTCATGGTGCTTCTGGTGGAGCTTTGTGTTGCAGCCTCTGCCCAAAAAGTGCTCGGAAAGGAAAGTTTCTCTTCCTTCCTGTGATGAGTAAGGAGGTTTGAGAGACCCTATCTCAACTTCATAAAAATTGTGAACTGCCCATTTAACCTGATGCATTTGTTTGGTGTTTGTGCCACAATGCTTCTCTGTCTTGCACATGACCCGACACCAATGGCTGCTGCTGGAGATGTCAGATCCTTGCTCTCCCCAACCCTGAGGCAACTAATCAATACAAGGGAAGTGTTCCTGCCAGTTTGAGGGAGCTCTAAGAAGTGGGACTTGGGATGTTAAGAGAAGCAGGGAAGCAATTGTCAGTAAGAATATTATATTTCAAAGAATTAGGAATCTTTCAAGTAAGGACAGCGTAAGATTTAGCAGCAGTGGCACATCTGCAGCACAGAGATGTTAGGGTTGGATTATTGCACTGAATGAGATCTCTTCTGCAAGGATAAGAGATGACAAAAACTTGCCTTTGCTTCTGGTCCATGGGAATTTACCAATAAAACAAGTAGCAATAAATTTATTGAGATGAAATTAAAGAAAAGTTATTTGAAATATCTCAAGAACACTTTAGGTAATCATTTGTCCACTTAAAAATCTGGGCAGTTTTCTTCACTTGCATAAATTCTCAAAATGGAACTCATAGATACAGTGAGGGACTCATGACTGCTTGAACCACAACTGAACCCGAATTGTTTGTTTTTACTTAGTGACATCTACTTAACTTATGAACGGTGTAAATTATTCTTGTTCTTGCATATTTTCTCAGTTTAGGCTTAATTACACTTGATGCTAACAGTTTTTCACCCCTACTTTGTAAAACACTGGTGCATGTTAAGCTTTAGCATTTTTCCAGCATTCCTGTGGCTGTTTTAGCTGAGCAGATCTTGTCTGTTAACATGAAATCTCCATATAATTTCTATCTCTTACATTTAAATTTACAACCGATTTATATGCTTTGATATTTTGGAATCTTTGATATTCTTCTTAATGCCTTAAACTTCTAAGTTTATGATGTCTGCTGAGTATTTTCTCACACGGTTTTGGCAAACCTCCATTTCCTCACATTTCAAACTCTTGCCAAGATACAATTTGAATATAACTTGGAAAACCCCGACAAAACAAACAACAAAACCCCATGAAGATTTGATGTCATATTTATGTGGGTGTGGCTGAGGACAAAATCTTCCAAAATAAAATAAATGTGCAGTGTGAGAGGTTATAAGCCATTGTCTGAGAGGCGCAAACTTAATAGAGAATCTATGTCAGCAGCTAAGACTGGTTTGAAGCTTATCTTGCTTTCTGTTTGGAATAAACTCTTCACCAAACAGTTAAATGGATTTTCGAGTGGCAATTATTTTCAGGGATTGCTTCTTTGGCCTAGTCTGTTGTTTCTGTTTAACCTGTGACTGATTGCTGCTCTGTAAGAGAGACCATCATGGCAAAAGGGAATGGATTATACAAGTAATGTGAGTCTCATTATAGGGGAGAAGGACTTTTAACACTCAATGTCTTCTGGAGGGAAAATGACCAAACCTAGTCAGTCAGTCTGTTTATTGACTGTATATTATCCCTTTTAGCTCCTAAGCTTCTATTGAAAAAAAATGGAATGTAGTATACATTCTTAAAGTGTATTACAGAGTGTAGGAAGCCAAAGTTTTAATGAGGACAGTGACCTCAGAGGTAACTAATGCTGCTTGATTGCTAACAGATTATTTTTCCTTTACATACAAAGCCCCTCCACATGAGCAGACTATAAGTCTCAGTGACACAGGAGTCACTAAAATGCACGTACTGGGCTAAGTATAATGTATAACAGGTTTTGCAAGTACAAAAAAGTGTAATATTTTCCATTCAAGGCCTCTCAAGTACTGACATTTTTAAGTGTGCCTGCTGTCAGTACTGATCTTGGAGACGATTGACTGAAAGAGTTGCCAGTTATCTCCTTTCCAAGTCTTGGCAGGAAGGTGATGACTGGATAAGTCAGTCATTATCCACAAAATCTTCTTAACTCATAAGTGACTGCTCCATTAACTTGATGATTAAGTGAATGCTGGACTAATATTTCTGTATTGCATCTCTTGGAGCTGCCTATAAAGGAGCAATGTTGAAAAACTTAATTTTGTAGAGAGTATGGTTATGGGGTTTTTGTAACTTTTGCACTTGGCTGAAGGGAGCTGTCCTGGAGAAGAAAGCTGCTAGTGCAATTTGAGCAAGTTGGAGCAAGGGCAGATTGAGGTTTCCCTTGTGGCAGGGCTGCTAGACTCAGGTGGCACAGTATTGTGAACAGGGGATTACTTGGAACTTGGGACAAAATCAAGTTTCAGCACAACATAGATAAACAACGCTTGTTAAAAAACAACAACAACAAAGAAAAAAAGAAAAATCAATATCTCAGTTACCATATAGAGGGTATTTTGGCAGGAAATGGAACTAGGGAGAAGAGAATTAGATGTCTCATGTAAGTGGCACTTTCTAGCCACTTTCATGAAAAACTGTTAGGTTGGGTTTTATTTAGGATCCAAATAAATTTCAGAATATCTTATGTAAATTAGTAAAATCTGAGAGTCACATTATTTCTCTATTTTAGTCAGAAAGAAATGATCCTTACTAATATTAGCCACTAAGATTAGCTATTTTTGCAATACACCATGTAGTTGTTGCTTACAAATCCTATGGTATGCAACACATAAAGGTGAGTGAAGGTAGCATGCCAGTGCTGAAATTAGTAATAATAAATTCAATGTTATTGGTGATAATTTTAAAGCTGGTGAGTGGCATGGGGGGAAGGTCAGGGAAATCATTAACTGATTCAGTGGTTTAATCTGGTATGTTTATCTTGGTGGGAAGGATGGATTCATAACTTAGATGTCTGTTTCTTTCTTATACTAGGAAGGACAAATGTATTTTGGGATAAAATATAAAGTTTTGAATCCCTTTTGATGTGGAATAAGAAAAGGTTCTTTATTTAATGAGAAAGACTTAATCTGCTATAAAAGATAATGGAGCTTGAGGCTTTCCTGGAGAAACATAATACCTTGCAGGGTATGAGCAAGGACTGTTTCCTGGACTGTTTCTTCTATCAACAAATAATTAGCAGACAGAGCACATTGTTGATCAAGATCTGACTAAAGGACATCGTGAAACTGTTCTTTCTGGTTGCTTTTTCTTTTTTTGCAGAAGATAGATGAAAAAGGTTGTAAATAGTTTGTGGGTTTTTCTGAGGATGTACTCTTAAGGTTTTATTTTAAAATTACACCTTTCTTTTTGATCATGATGGCTGAGGTGGGTTTCTTTTTTGCCTCCCATACATTAGCATTAGAGAATGACCCTTTGTTAATAATAACTGCACACTGTGGGTGAGGCCAAAAGGAAGTATGAGGGCAAGCTGGAGTATTGCAAACATTTGGTATTTACTCTTGACTACCCTTTTCATTGTATAATTCTACCCAATGATTTTATTCATGAAAAATGTGAAGAATTCATCTGATTCTTCTCATGATGCACCATGTTCCTGCTGTTTGATTTTGTATCTTTTTAAACTCCATGGAAAACTTGTCTCATGATTAGTCACTGAATTAAATTACCTCTTGACATTTTCAGCACTTTTTTTCCTGCCTATCAGTCTGAGTGGGGTTTGTTTGTTTGTTTGTTTGTGATGCTTTTGCTTGTTTGCTTTAAGTTACTCTTCCTACAGAGGATCTGTCAGACTTAGCTGCTACATGTGTAGGTAAGTAAAAAAGGAAATAATAGATACAGAGCATGTCATTAATGGTCTAATGCTGTTCCCTGCCTTAGATCAGTGTAGACTGCTAATGGTCAGGCAGGCAAAAGGGAAAACTGGTAGAAATTGGCAGGAACTGGCAAAAATGGGTAGGACCCAGGTGATCAGATTTCTGTGATGGTAGATATGAAAGTCTTTCAGTGTGGCATTGGAGAGCTCTTGAAGTCAGTCATTTCAAACTCTGTGCCTCTTGGACTGATTGAGCCTGTAGGAAAGTCTTGGGTAGGTGAGAACAAGCCCTGGTGAGAGCTCTCCAAAAATCAGGCTTTGTGCATGCGGCTGCTGGAGTGAAGATGACTATGGGATATCACCTATGGAGACCAGAGGGTGGCTGGCACTATTTCGTTAGTTTCCAAACCATGGTAGCCCAAGCTTTGTGTAAACACACAGAATATTTTTCAGGACTGTGTAGAAATATTTCCTCATTTTTACAAAAGACTGCAGAAATCTTAAGTCTTTCACAAGTCAGTGATTTATTTTCCTCCTTGTTTGTGGATGTTTTCTCTTGAAGATAGCAATTGGGCCAAGAAAAATTGTATTGTTCATTGGTCTGCTTAACATAAATATGTTATTAAGAGATGTCGGAACAGCTGAGCTTTTCATCTTTGTCCAAAGAGATCACTCAAGAAGTGCATGCATAAAAATTTATGCCTTTCCATGCCTAAAGATTCTTGTAGGAAGCACCTGAGACCCATAACTTTATTAGCCATGAAAAAATACCTTCAGGTAGTAGAATGTGAAGTTGCACTTCTCCCCATGACTTGCCAAGACAATATCTTTAAGTAAAGCAGCATCCATATAAAAATAATTTGCAAGATCAAATCAGCCTCCATCTGTTTGTAACTAATATTTTCTGCAATCAATGAGCCAATGCTTTCAAAGCTCTTCAGGTAAATAATTAAAATGTTCTCCCCATAACTGCTCTTTTTTTGGTTAGCATTGAAACAGCGTGTAGGTTCTTCCATGTGACTGATGGGCATTTGCCATTCACGCTCTCAAGTAAAACCCTTCTACCCATTTCTGGTTTAACTCTTGCAACCTATTCAATACCTTTCTGAAAGTTCAGGGGCTCGCTAGCTAGCATGTAAATTGTGATGCCATTGACCTTGCATATTTATTTTAAGATGTGTCTCTAGTTATTTAGCAAAAGACTTAAAGAAGCAATCTGAAGTTGGCTACAGTTTATCTTCACTTCTTAAAATAACACAGATACCTCAGTGGCATGATCTTTGGTGACATTTTAATTCTATTGGCACACTTTGAAATAGCCAGCTGGGACATCACAGGCAGACATCAGTTTTGAAGCCTTTCAGATACCATCTAAATGCCAAGCTTTTGAGTAGTAAAATAATGCATTTATATATAGATTAAACACACAGTAATCAGAAGTGCCTTGCAACACATGTCAGTAATTGTGAACAGCTGCATCAGAGCAATGCAGCTGTTAAAACTCCTTCATGCCCCAGATTACATGTATTTGGTCCAAATTACTCATCGGTATATCTGTATGCTTTTGGTGGGGGGTAGATACAGAGAGTCATTTGGGATGCATTAATTTGCTGAAATCAGTCCCTGATTATATTTTATAAAGAGAGTGCATGATATAAGGAGGCTCATAGACATATCCAAAAGTAATCTAACACCATTTTTGCACAGCAAGCAAATGCCACTGTAACAGAGTTGCAAGGTGCTTGTGTGTCTAATATGCTGCAGTGCTGCTGCCTCCCTTCAGGCGTTGGCTGTATCTGCAAAACACACAGTGCTGCTACAAAAATACCTTATCATGGAATGTCTGGGCTTGGAAAGAATCTTAAAGATCTGGCTCCAAGCCCCCTTCCCTGAGCATGAATGCCTCTCACCTAGACCAGGTTACTTGGAGCCCTATCCAGCCTGGACTTGAAAACTTCCAGGGGTGGGGCATCTACAACTTCTCTGGGCAACTTGTTCCAGTGCCTCACCACCCTCACAAGAAAGAATTTTTCCTCATCTAGTCTAAAACTAGCCTCTTTCATTTTAAGGCCATTACCTTTGTAAGCAGTTCCTCACCATTTTTCTAGTAGGCTTCCTTCAGATATTGAAAGGCTGCAATAAGGTCACTCTGGAGCCTTCTCTTCTCCAGGCTGAATAACCCAACTCTCTGTCTTTCCTCATAGGAGAGATGCTCCATCCCTCCAATTATCTTGGTGACCCTCCTCTGGACCCAATCCCTGTCCATGTCCTTCCTGTGCTGGGACCCCAGATCTGATGCAGCCCTGCAGTTGGGGTCTCACCAGAGCAGAGCAGAGGGAGCAGATTTCCTTTCCTCTCCCTGTTGCCCACACTGCTTTGGATGAGCCCAGGACACGTTTGGCTCTCTGGGCTGCAGGCATGTGTTGCCAGCTCATGTCCAGCCTAACATGATAGCAAACCAGTTACAAAATGGAAACAAGAATGCCAGGAGTGTTCTAGCCTCTGCTTTCATCCCAATGTGCGGCTATAAAAACAATTTGTAGTAACAGCTAATGTTATTCTGTGCCTGTTGCTGAGACATGTTTTGTGCCAGTGAATGTTTGAGGACTGGAACATGAAGTTGAAGAAACTCTTTCACTGTGATGGAAACCAGTCTTGTTATTGTTTTTGTCATCATGCTGCCTTGTGTCTTGTTTTTCCCTCGGGGGTTTTTATTAGAGGAAGTTTTCAGCAGCCTCTAATTCAGCTGCAGAAAGTTATGTCCTACGAAGGAGACCGAGAGCAAAGCTGTCAAGGTCTCAAGCTAGGAAATACAGGGGAAGCCTGTATTGGTTGAGGGAGCTTTGCTTTGAAAGTCTGATGTGCTTTGCGTGCACTGTAATTTCCTAAGGAATGCAGCAACACAGATCTGGTTTTGACTGTGCTACTAATTTACAAAGACCCTGATTAAAAGCTTCCTGAGAATTGCATAACTGTACTGTCTGTAGTGTTTTGGGACACTGATCTTTTATTTTTGTTTCTTTATACTAGTTATGTAAGGATAAGTGTTTTTAGAAAGATCTCAGAAACTTAATAAAACAATGACTCTCTGCAAATGATAGGCAAATTTTCCTGCTGCTGCTTGAGTGTCCAGTGCTAGGGTTAAGTCAAATGCCCATCAAATTCAACAGTTTAGTGAGACTTCCAGAAAGATAGTGAGCTTGAAGAAATTTGACCCAAGTCCAAAATTGTTCTGATCAAAAAAATTTTAAAGTCCTGTTGGTTTACTTGCTAGAACCTGAAGTAGCCTTGGGATCTGGCAGTTGCTCGGCAGTAATGCGTCAGCAGTAGTGCTTCCTGCACTCCTGGCCAAGTCCAGATAAATGGAAAAGCTTGTATTTTGGAAAGTTTAAACATTTCTTAAAATATTGCTCTCCTTACCTTTGAATTTGAATATCATGTGAATATATTTGAGAGAGATACTTTTGTCCCATTTTTCAGAAAGTGGGGCGGGGGGTATTGTATTTGGTGTTATCTGGACTGTGGGACATGCTTGATGGTGTTTATTTAAAATCTTCTGAAAATTGACCTAACACTGGGGTAACAGGAAGAACATTAAGAATGGGAAAATGATTTTCACTGGTTTTTCTACTGTGGATTCTTAGTGGGTCAAAATCTGATAAAGTATGGTTAGCTTATCTGACCTAAGGATGCCCAAGTTCATTTTATCTCAGTCAACTTTGTAATCTGTGTCCTTTTTTCCTTCATAAACACTCATCTCATTATTTGGGTGCCATGAATAATGTTACTTGTCTCTATTTACAGTTTTGTTTTCCCAATGCAGACTATGCCCCACACCTGTTGCTTTCCTTTGAAAAACACATCTCTCCAACATGCATGGTTTATGATGCTAACTTGCAGGCATTCTTTAATTATAAAAGGATATGTGGTGATCTGTCAAAGGACAGTTGTCTCTAAATGGATTAAAAGAAGCTTACATGGTTTAAATATGGGCTATGCCCTTCATATGCTGAAAATAGTTCAAGTTAGCTTGAGCTGGCCGCATAGTGTATTTAGTACCTATGCAGGTAACTGGTTATTTTCCTAAGCTCAGATAGTTAATTTTGCACCTCTGTGTATGTGGGATGTAAAGAATAGGGAAAAAACCCTCAGAGAAGTAAGTGAACTGACAAGTCTCGTTAGATAAATTGTTCCCAAGCTTCAGCCCACAGGAAAAAATGAGACACTGATTGAATAAAACCTGTCCTCTGCCATGCAAGTTCTCAGCTGTTGAGAATCAAAATTTTAGTGTCCTGACTCATCAGCTTTTGCCACCTTCCTCTAGTAAACAGTAAAATGTGAATAAATTAATGATTGGCTGTTTGGAAAATAAATGTCTTCTTGTAACAGTATAAGAAAGATGCGGTGTTTGGTAATGCTGGGAAGAGCAGGCAGATTTTCAGGTATAAAGTATTTTCTAGAGGTCTGAAAAACTGCTAAATACAAATTGAGTAACACCACTGTGAGTTAAACTAGATATGTATCTGTTGCACCACCTCATGTAAAAGTAAGCAGTAGCTGCAGAGTTGAGTGTCCAAGTAAAAGCTGAATTTCACAGCTGCACTGTTTTAATGGCTTTTTTCCACACAATTTTTAAAAATAATTACTGCCTTTGATAAATTCCAGGATATTGTCAGTAGAAAGTCATGTCTGTGGCACAAAACCCTATGAGGTAATAAAAACACATACTGTGCCTGTCAAATATTACTCACTTCAGCTATGAGGCAAGATGAAAGTAATGTTTGCAGCATTGTGACAGATCTCAACAGGCTTTGTGATGATCAGATGTTTTCCATCAGTGATTAGCTGCCCACAAAAGCAACTTAATTCATATGCTGTAAGTGTGGTGTGACTGTTACCCCTTAAGTATTTTGAGCTGAGAAGGATGAAAGGTATTTTTTTTTTCAAAAACTAGATGGTGAGAAAGGAAAACTTCATAGTTAGCGATATAGTTGGAGTCAGATGAGCTTATTAATTTTTCTCTTCTTGCATGGCTGTTGCAAATAGCAGAAGAATAGCAGGATTTTGCTTTATGCACCTTCACTTAATAATTGGTTCCTTGGCCAATTTATTGACTGCCAGAATTAACTGCTCAAGGTCTCTGCTGCTTTTCAGTCTTTCTTGCTTAGCTTTTGCAGAAAACAAAATAATTTCCAGCAGCAGCTCAGTGTGTGTATTTGACTTCTCTTTCCCTTGAAGGCATGGTAAGACCTGTTGGCCAGGTTAACTTGAGGTCTTGATACACAGTTGAAAGGAAAGGAAAATATAAGAAAACTACCAAACTGAAGTTGTTAGATATCTAGAACTAGAGCAGACAGCTGTGTTGAGACATAAATAGCTTTTCTCAGCATGTTAGACCTGTAATACATGCTGCTAAGCCAATTATCTTAAAAATATATAACCATATAAACAATACATGGAAATGATAAAGTGCAAGAAAAGTAAGGGTCTGTAGTGGAAAAGTTAACAGCTTCTGGCAAGTGTGTGCTCATTAAATCGATACAGTAATAATTCTGGCATGTGCTTTATAGTGCTTCAGCTCTGTTATCCACAGCCAGTGCTACCTGTGTTGGTTTTCCCTTTGGGGATGGCCTGTGGAGCCCCCCCCCCAAACATCTGCTGCAGTGAGGACTCATTCAGGTACGTACTGGTGTTATGTTAGGTCACTGGTTGGAGACAGGAATGACAGAACTCTCTGAGGATCTTGCGACAAACACCTCCGTTTATTGTTCGGTGCTCCCTTTTACAGGGGGTTCAAAATTCCTGTGCTTGGACAACTGATTGGCTGGGGGTCCTCCGTTTGGGTTCAAATCTATCTTAGCATTGCTCACCTAAGGACTTGTTTATTTATTTTCTGTAACGAACTGGGCTTAGCCAAATTGGATTTAAGACCAGATTTATCTGTCCAGCTACAGACCAGCTGGCTGCAGAGTCCCTGTAGTGAAGAGGCCCCTGACAGCCACTTTGCCAGTCAGATCCTGTGCTTGTGCACCTTGAGGACGAGTATTCATCCCTTGCTTCTGGGGTGACATGGAAGGGAAGAGAGGGGTGTCTTGAGAGGCTGACAGGGAAAGAAAATTGGCTGGTTTGCTGGTGGGTCCCACTGAGAAGTCAGACAAAAGCTTAATGATATTCATGACCTTAATGGGAAATAATTGAACCCATAGTGTGTACTATTAAAATGAACATGAGTTTATTCTCTAATAATTTTATTAGTTTATTCTCTAATAATGAACATGAGTCTATTCTAAATAGATTTATCATCATGTTTCTTTATTGATGGCTATTGCCATGTCCCTGGCTTTTCTGGAGCAGTCCCAAGCTCAGTGTTTTCCCAACAGCCATGCAGTTGTGGTAGGCTTTCTTCATGTCTGCATATTGTAGTTAGGATGATGCAGAGCTTGAAACACCACAGATGGAAATTCAGAAGCTGAATTATTAGGTTGCTCATATTGTTCCTTGTATCACCTGAAGTCAGGAAGAAGCAGGACATGGTAGGGCAGCTGGCATTTTTCCAGATTTCGGGACAATACTTTTGGAGTCTGGGTGGGTGACACCACTTCCCATGGTGCTGACCTAGTGAAGGACAGGGCTCTTCTTTGCTGTTGCTGCCTGACACCTCAGAAACAGTTTTCATCCCGTATGGTTAACTACACTTCCACTGTCCTTCTCAGACTTCCTGGAAGTAATAAATGGGTGAGCTGCTTTGTAGAGGAGAGATGTGCTTAATTCCCAGAAGAAGTAAAATATAAACTAACAGCTCTCTAAATTGCCAGGTTCTTCATATGAGAAAAAATGCTCATTCCCACACACACGCTTAAGGGAAAAAAATAAAAACCAAATAAGGACATGTTGAGGATTGGGGAGCTGTTTGTGGTGAATTTCCAGTTAAAATAGATATGACTACATTTTTGAGTTTATTTGGGCTATGTTTTAAACAAAGGAGGTAATTTAAACATTAGTCACCATATTGTGGAAAGCACTAGAAAAAATAATTCAGTGCTTAGTTTTGAGTTTTTTAAATTATTACTGAGATTTGATGACAGACTGAAGTCAATGTGAAGCTGAGGCCTTTTTTTTTTTAAGGGTTTTGGAGGACTGACTAGATCTATGAGTTATTTAGACCTATGCTTTTCTTTAAGATGTCTGTTTTTAAAAGGTAGCTTGCTATGTTAAAATTACTATCTAATAAGCACTGATAAAGAAAATCGAATGTGTAAATTATAGTTTCTTAGAAAACCAGATGTAATTGTTTTATCTTGTCACTTGCACTTAGCTGTTATGTCAATACAATTGCTTAGCAAGACAGCTTTAGGAAGGCTTAAAGAAAAGAAAAATATAGTTATAGCAAGGCATAACTGATAAAAATTATCTTGATTATTTAGACATGCTGAGCTACCACTTGTATCTAGGCTGCTTTATGACTTTTCTAAGACAACTGGAAGTAATCTGCCATACAGGATTGTAGGGCATCAGCCATACTTGGTACCGGGGATGCTTTACCTGTTCAGGCTTTAATCAGCGGAGTCATGGACAGGTGTGTACAGATGTGCCCTCCTAGTCAGGGCTAACCATAACATAGGAACTCCAGACTGACAAACTTTCTGCCTTCCTGGAAGCAAAAACCATGTTTTTAAAAGCCTCTGACAGAAGGTAAGTGAGATAAATTCTGTGGTATTTTTTCCTTAGCTTTTTGTTTGGTTTTTGGTTTTGCTGTAATAGAATAAAATATTATCTGCCTACACTTAAATTCTCTTTACAAATGTATTGGTAGGGTTGCCACAGACCACAGGAATGAGACTATGAGGAGTAGTTGTCTTTGGGAGGTCTTAAAAACAGCTAAACCTTTGTGGGTAGGAATACCAAAGAAGAGGGCAGCTTTTTTCTTTCCTAAAATATCAGCACTGTTTATTTTAACACATAATGATGAAATCACAAACCTTGTTTAAAATTAAAAGGAGAGACCTAAATTTGATTTGGCCAACTATCAAGCAGCCGGAAAAGCAAGAATATATTTTTTCTTTTACCTGACCTAGTGCTTCGTTGTACCCTGGTGTGCTTGGGGAGGCACACTGTGAGGATGTGAAGTATTCTATAGTGTAAACCAGATGTAAAAGGCTGTCACACATTCTATTAATTTACCCCCTTTTAAACTTACTGAAAGTGTAACTTGAGAGTGACTCACAAACTATCTCTGTTCCAGTGCCCAACTACCCTCTGGGTGCAGCACTGAAATTTCCGCTGTTTTATTGTAATTAATACTATTTGTCATAATTCGGTATGTTCAACTAAATGTAAGCTGGCATAATAAACTAGAACAAAGAGAATGACTGATGAAATAAAATGTTGACAGCCATCTCTTAGCAACCACAATGGCCAGAGTACAGATTTGAAAACATTGCTGTTTCTTAAGGCAAAAAGGAAAGAAATATTTTTTTTTTTTGCAGTGACTGCAACAGATTCCAATTTTCATTGAGTTCTACTTAATGATGATTTTGCTGCCTCTGCTTTTCCTTGTGTTGGGCTGTACACCAAGGTTTGCAATCTCCAGGCCACAGATGCTTGCTCTGGCAAGATTGCTGAAGTGCTGATGTGCCAAGGGATGTTGCCTGGGGCAGTGTGTGCTTCTATAAAACTGTGGGAAACACGCTTGTATGTTTTTGTATTAATGTATGCAAGGAGACCATTTCTGAAGGTGTGTAAGTTGCAACAAGAAGCTTAACAATTTTCCTGTTCTTTTATTGTTATGAGCCAGAGCAAATTTGGTAAGAAATTAATTATGTCTGTGATGGAGAAGGGGCTTATGTTTAAGGAAGAAAATAAATATATTTGTATTGTTCCTTTTTCTGCACTTTAAATTATGTCTACATTTGTTTTTATTCAGATAACCCCCAGTGAAAGTCGTGGCTTTGTTAAATGGCTATGTTAAATGCTTTCTGCTTGTCATCTTTGTTCCACGAGTTTGCTAATTTACAGAAAGCGAATTTATTTAGCTTTTTCCCCTGTCACTTGAAGTAAAATTAAGCTAACCAACAGAACTGCAGACTACGATGGCAAGACCATGAACAATTCGGGTTTTCAGAAGGGAGATCTGACCAGTGGCTTTTCAGGGATGTAGCATCTGCTGCCAAAACTTGTCTCCTGATGATTCACTAGCTAGGAAAAAGGAGTTAGTTTTGAAAATTGGAAGGGCAGGATGCAAGACAGGAAGGGAATCCTTCCTCTTTTGTATCCTTCTGTTAGAAAGGTTCAGTTCAGAACAACAAATAAAGTTCGGAGGAAGTTTTCCATCATTGACTTCATTTGGTGGACTTGGCAGTGTTAGGTTTCTGACTTGGTTCAATCTTAAAGACCTTTTTCAACCTGGATGATTCTATTAGTCACTGAAGGTGTTGCACCTTCTTGTTGTATTTCTCTACAAGAGTTTGAACAGTCCTTCTGGTTACAGAAATATGAAAACAGCAAACACAGCAGCTATATTAGTACCAGAGTTGTGTGTTCCCCTTGTTTATAGAAGGGCTTATATAAACTCAGGTACCTTCCTGTGACTTCCCCATTGAGTTTTTAATCTGCTTTTTAAGTTATGGGTACATTACAGTCCCTTGACTAAGGGGGTTTAAATGGATGGGGGATGATGGGGCCTTAAATGGAGATCAGAAGAGACAGCTCTGACATGTCCTTTGGATTCTAGGTTTCATGAAGGTTTAGAGGTTTAGTGGCTGAGGGTTTGCTTCTGTAATGTTGATTATTGAGATAACAGTGTTGCCATTGATCAGTCATTGGAGGCGGTGTATCAAATTGTACTCACTGCAGAAGCATGAAAAACTGTAGTTTTCAGCTTTAATGATGTGGTTTTCCACTTACTGCTAACTATAGAAGGGTTCTGTCAATTGCTTGTCTTTTTTTTTTTACTGGCTGAAATTCTTAGAAAATTAATGCATAATGGGGGAATTTAAAGAATGAATAGTTTTTGCTGGGGCTACTGCTTACAGTGAAGAGTGGACTAATTCGTTTCCTAATAAGGCTGCTCTGGAAGTTGGAATGTTTTGAATTACATTAAATGTCATGAAAGTATTCATCAGAGAGGGCTGTCTTGTGGTATGTTTAGACAGCAAATTTGATCATGTTTGGTCAAAATGAGCTGTTTACACAAGCTAAATATAGCTGCTTTTCCCCCCCATCCTTCCAATAAAAAATGAATGACTTTGATATGGAAGCCGTGCAAAAAATTTATGCACTTTTCAGTACTAATTTGTCAGTAAGCAATGACTGCAGCTGCTGTTTTTGTTGTTTATAATAATTCTTATGAAGTTTGATACAGTAATCATTTGCCAAGGTCTTTTGTGTGAGTTGTTTATAACAAGGCTAAATACTGAGCTCTTATGTCTTTGCTTTGTTTGTATGTTATTGAAAGTATTACATAAACTAATATGCTGAACTGCTAGTTTTAAATCATTCAGAAAATACCATGCTTCAAGCCATCATGCTTTTTCTATTAAGTAGTAACAGGGCAAGTGTATAATCTCATTCTGAAAAATTTATCATGAGTTATTAATACATTCAATGGGACCAAACCTGCATGAAATCCTAATATGTTTAATTGCTAGGTGGCAAGTGAAGTGCTAACAGCTAAGGAATATGCATGATTCTGTGGTTTAATTACTTTTTGGCTGTGCAATTTGGTGGTATCTATGAAAATGTTGTGGGAAATAGCCCTGAAGGAAGAATTTTCTTAAATGTGTGTGTTGGATGCGTTTTGCTTTTCAACTTGAAGTGTGCATTTCCTTTTGTACTGTCTTGTCTAACCACCGTGCATTTTTCACATTATGATCTTAGTGGCTCAATTTGCTGGGTGAGCATTTTCCTTTTACAATATGGGATAAATCACAGATTTTTTTTAGTCTGATTATGGTCTGAAGTCAACAAGGCCAAGTTAAACTGTTTTAAGTATGTCTGGGGCACACAAATTTATGTCCTTGGTTCAAGTTTGTTTGTCAGGAAAATGTTATGTTGTCTGTCTGTTTGAAAGGAACATCATGAGCAGTTTGGTTATCAAGCTTTTTTTTTTTCCCCACCCTGTTTTTTTTTTTCTTTTTTTTTTTTTTTTCTTTTTGTGTGATATTTTTGAGGATGAATTTTGAAAATTTTGTCTTTCAGTTGTCTGGTAGTAGTGGCATGAAATCATTCTTGCTCAGTACTGTGTTGATGAGTATAGAGGCAATGTCATCCATTGCAAACTCAAATTTTATTATTTTGTAAAAAACAAAGAAAAATAAATACTTTCCTTTTATGTGACTTAAACAGAAGTCCAGCATTAGCAAAGAGAAGTTTTTTTTTCCTCAAGTGTGAAATATGGTAATTGGCTTGAATAATCAGTATCTTCCTAATTCTTCCTGTTGGTCCAGCTTAATAGATACATAAAACATTTGAAGTTACTGTAGTAAAAATGAACAAGTGTACCTAAGGTAGAGATGGTCTTAAAAAAGAAAGAAATGTTTCCATATGTATTGGCATTATTTTCTCCCTTCTTGTTGCTTTTGTTGCTGCAAATTGACAACTCTGCAATTAGGAGTGATTAATGATGCACCCCAGCGCTGTGGAGGGCCAGAGGTCAGGCTTTCATAGGCTGCACACTCTGTGGGAAAGGGGAGAAGGGACCTGTTCCCCAGAGCAGACAAAACCCTCTCTCTAAGAATTGCTGTTGATGTGGACATAATGTGTGTCAGCAGCCATGCACAAGTGGGGAAGGCCAAGTGCAGAACATCATCTTCTCATGCTATGCAATTTTTCCATTATTTTTTTCCTCCTTCTTTTAATTTTTTTTCCATCTTGTCAGCATGGCATCTGGGTTATATATATTTTCCTTTTTTGTAAGGTAGATACTGAACCTGCATTAGGATTCCTGTTGCTGGGATTCAATGAGCCTGAGGGCCAAATGACTTTGAGGGAAGGAATAAAAATTGTGAACAAAATTGTTAAGGGAAAAAAAAAAAAAGAGGACAGAATGGAAAATTAAAAAAGAGTTGATAAAGGGAACTAATATGCCTAATTCAATTTTAGCTATCCATGCTTTTCTGAAAAGATGGTTTATACAGCAGAAGTGGCTTTAAATTTGTGGCCTCTGTTAGCTGATTTCCAGTTAAATGAGCCTTTTTGCCTCCCTAGCAAATTGTCTTTTGGAAATGAGAACCCAGCTGTAGGTTTTCCAAACCTTATTCAGAAGATGTGTTGGAAATATGACACAAATGTGTCAAAAAGCCAGTTTTCTATGAGAACAGCATGAAAGCACTCACATGTACCAGCACCAATGTTTGCAAACAAAATGTTACTGTACCAGATTTTTTTGCTGGTTTTTTTTTTTTTTAATTTTAGTGTATGTGTGTGTATTTTTGCATATAAGTATATGCAAATCTGAAAAAAAAAACCGATTGAATGAGATGCTTTTTACCTGTAACACATTGCTATTTAAATTTAGATATAACAAAATCTGTCAATTCTTTATCTACTTAATCCTTTTCATTGCCATACTTCCTTTCCTTCCCACCACCCCACAGTAGTTTCAATGTGCACATTGTCTGGGAGAAATTTTTTTGCCATTACTGTAGAATTGCAGTGACATTAACCTTATTTTTGAAAACCAAAGACTGTGTAAAAACTTTCTGTATTATTTAACTTGCCAAGTTCTTTGGGAGGATTTGTGTTATTCTAAAAGGAAGTGTTCTGTTTTAGGCCTGTATATCATCAATGCACTATTTAAAATATAAATAGTGATAGATTGATAAATTGGCAAGAGCTGTGGAATTATGTGACAGTTTCTTGTGAAAGAATGAAAAACAGAAAGCAGATTGGATTTGAAGTCTCTGAACTGATGATGTAGAATTATGATTTATAAATCTAATAGTACTTAATGCTAGACTTCCTAACATTGTATCTGGACAAATTAATTCAGTTCAGTTTTGTCTTTTCGTTATATTAACAACAGTGTTGTTGATTTAACTTGAAAACTTCTTGTTTCCTATAGAGGAAACAAAATAAAATATTTTATGTATGTATGGGTGGATGTGGTGAGTGGAACAGTGAAATACTTAAACATTAAAGAATTAATTTTTTACAATTATGTTTGTTTTTCTTTTCCAGAGTGTCTTCTATACAAAAACCTGATCATTTTCATGTGACAAAGGTATGTTCATCATCAGAACCAAGAAATGTAGCATGTGGCACTAACTGTTACCCATCTGTCAAAACCCTGTTGTGGATAAGCACTGGCATTCAGACTTTCAGAATAACATGCTTGTTTTCCATGCATTACGTTAAGAGTATTGCAGTATTTGGATCTTTGATTACTTTCCCCCCGCCCTAAAAAAGGATAGAGAGACCTGGAAATGATTATCAAAAAGAAAAAAAAAAAAAAAAAAAAAAGGTGAATCAATGTTATTCTCCAACTCCTGGAACCTTTTTTTTTAAGACATTGCTGGTGTTTTCCCTCTGTACCTAAGAGAAAAACAAGCAGGTAGAGTTATTTTGGCAATGATTTTTAAATTTTTTGGTGAGGATTTGTTTATTTTAATGGACACTTAAATCTTTCCTGGTATTTCAGAGGAGATTATCCAAATATTACAATTTCAGAGAGCAAGTCCCCTCACTTTCCTTAAAGCCCTGGAGAATTATTTGTTCTTGAGTTCTTCTAATTTTTTCTTCTATGCAACAGTTTCAAAACCCTCTTGCTGATAAAAATGCTGTTTGCAAACTTGAAAATACTTATAAATAGTCTGTATTTGAAAAGCCTCTTCAGTGGACATAATTAATGTGTAGTATATTACTGTTCTGCTGACCATGACCTTTAAAGGCCACAGTTTGGGAACAACAATGTTAAAACATAGTTCCCAGAACAAACACCCAAGCAAACAAGAAAATGAGATTTCTTGAGAATTATCTGACATGGGTATGTGGAGACATTGGGGAGTATCAATGTGCTCTCATTCTGCTCTTAAAGGTCTTAGTGACAGATCAGTGTGTGAACATTTGCACATTCCATTTGTGTGTGAGGAACGTGCATATCTCAAATTGGGTTTGAGACATGGAATGTGGATTTTTTTACAAAGCTGTTTTTTTCCACACTACTTACCCGGTGGGTTTTGCAACAGAGTGGTTTTTCAGTTTCTTGTGAGTTTGATTTGTGGAGTGTCTGTTTTGGATATGCCAAGAGGAGCTAGCATTGTGGAATTTCATATTGATTGTGCACATTGGGATTATTCCCTCTCCTAAAATGCACAGCTCAGGTTGTTTTCCCATACATTTCATGGCTGCGCTCTCTTGGTAAAGCTTGCTTCTGTGCTTCACGCCAAGTGGATCATCTCCCCCAAGAACAGCTAAAATCCCTGCTGAGGAATGTGCATGCGTTTGGCGTGGTTTTGTGTGTTTCTGTTTTGTTTTTCATCCCACATAGGCAGAACCTACCGAAGTAGTTAAGCCTGTGCCCATTGCCTCTGCTGTTGCACCCAAAGTCACTGCCACAGCCAGTGTGGCTTTCAATAAGACACCGAGGCCGTTTGGAGCTGTAACCTCCTCCAAGGTCACCTCCATCCCATCACCGTCCTCCGCCTTCACGCCAGCGCAGGCGTCGGCCGCGTCCCCGTGTGCCGTGCCCGGAGTGCATGCTAACGCCAAGCCTAACGCTGAGCCGTGGCCGCCTGTGCTGGGCGCTCCTAAACCTGCAGTTCCTGTCCCACGGCAGCACGGTGCCGCCCCGAGCGCCTTGGCCGCCGACGGCGCCCAGGACGCAGCCGAGGGGCCGCGACGAGGAGGCAGAGAGAACCAGGGGGAGAGTAAACAGCAAAATGGGTAGGTGGGATTTTGTTTTTGCTGTGAGGGTCTTTCCTCACAGGAAAAAAGCCGGGCTTGTTTGAGGGCTGAGGAAAACACAGCTTGGAGGAGTTGTTTACTCCTCAGAAGTCAATCTCTCAAAAATTATTTTAATAGTGGTGCTTCAAAGGGCCCCAGCTAGACTTTTGGTGATGGTTTTTCTCACGAGTGACACATCAGTTTATAGAGTGTCACAGCTAAATTGAACAAGGACCATGGAACGCTTTACATGACGTGTTCTATCACCACGTTCTGGACCTTACAACAAGCCTGGTATTAATTTCAATGTCCAATCTCACTGTGTATTTTGACACCCAATACAGTGACTGAAAGCAGCAGGCACTCAAAAATGCAGAGCAGTCTGTCAAGAAGGGTAAGTGGGTGCTGTGATGGCTGGGAATGAGACTCTGTGGAAGAACAACCATGACCCTGGCAAAAGCAGTGGAAAAAGGCCCCAGAAGAGAGGCAAAGGGATAGATGTTTCATTCATTCTTGCACAACACAGGAGAAACTTTAAGATATTTTCTAGGAAGCTGATGGAGTTAAGCAGATTTTTTTGTGGTGCTGTAATATAAATACCTCAACTTTAGATTTTACATTCACCCTAAACAAGCAATGCAGATTTAAAATATGAGTAATTTCCTTATTCAAATAATTGTTTATGTTGAAGTGGGCATCAGAGACTGAACATTTAAGGGGCTGTAGGAGACATAAAAGGCTTTATCTAGTGTAGCATCTAGACTAGTAAACAATATATTAGTAAACTAAACTGAGCCCAGCAGCAGTTGTGGGAACTCAGACCTGCTGCAGGATTTTGCCTGGGAATGCCTTGGACTCTCCCAGAAATTCCTGGGCAGAGTTTGGGAGCTGTAGTGTCTCAGGGACTGGTTCCCAGCGCCTGCTGTGCTGGGGGAAGAGGAGGAGGCTGGGCATGAGCAGTTCCATGCCAGTTGGCCTCTGGACCAGCAGTTGAATTAAATAATAAAAAGGGCAGGAGGGGAACGGTAGGTTTCTCTTCAGGTTTAAGAATTTGAAACCTGGGATTAAAAGCTAAAAGCTGTGGTTACTGTTTCCCATCCCACAAAAGAAAGGGACTGGAAGAAGAGGCCTTGTGCCTCTCTTCTCTGATAGTCAGTATAGAAAATATGTGAAGAACCCTACAGAAAGGTAAACATCCATGCCAACTAAAATACTGAATAAATTGCAGTTTCAGTTGAGTTTCTTATGGAGTAAAAAAACCTACTTCTTTAGGTACTTATTCCCTTTATGTTGTAGTATGAATATTTTCCATGTGTGCACTCATAATGCAGCCCGTATGCATTTTATATTGCACTGTAGCCATGGTAACTTCCAGCCCTTTCTTAAACAGATGATGGCAGGAATCCACTCTGCAAAAAGTGGGTTGAAATTGAGAGATCCCAAGGACTTGCTCACTGCTGGTGCAGTTGTTGAATACACTTTGGCAAACTCTCTCTTATCTTTCCAGGAATACTGTTTTAGCAAATAACTGTGTAAGGAGTATTCAAAAGCAGCAATTAGCACTGAAAAAGAGGAACAATAGCAACAAAATTAGGTCTCCTGGAAGGAAGTGCTGCAGGCACAGAGTAAGCACTTTGCAATCAAGATAGGATGACTGGGTGAGCACTGCTATGTGCCCTACCTTACTTAGAGGATGAATAATACCATCAAAGAGGATGAATAATCGCAGCTGAGAGGTGAAGAAATCCCTGTCTCACTGTCAGCCTTGCAGATCTAGTTTAGAAGAGTTTGAAAACATTTCAGAGTTGTAAAAACCTGCTTGTAGTCCTTCTTACAATATTGTGTTTGGGCTGCCTAAATGGCCTGCAGTCCTAAAGCAAAAACAAAACAAAAGAAAGCAGACAAACCCACCAGGGTGGTTATATTGGTCTGCTGCTACACTACTTAATTTTACCTAGAAAAGTTAAATTTCTACAATGATGCTTGGATATCTCCCAATTGAAAATGCTATCCGTGACATCTACAAAATATCACAAACATTGCAGTTTAGAATAACTGATCAGTCTGAAATGAATTCCATTTTGCTTCTGTGGCTTGTATGATTCATTTTCTCAAAACATGAAAAAAAAAATTGTACCTTGTTAATAGATGGCACTGCTTAGCAAATGCAGTTCTTTAAACATGCACCTTTTTATACTCACAATTTCCTCCCTTCCTCTTGGCTTCCCTCAAAAAAACATTCAGGATATAAACTATTTGACTTCAGGATGGGAAAGGAAGTTTAATTTCCCTTGTTTAGTTCTGCCTTAGAAAGCAAGCAATTTGCCTTCACTAGCCTATGTGCAGTTGCACTTTTATCAAGATCTTTTTGCCAGCTCTTGCATGAAGATGTGCCTGCTGCTTAAAACAGGTAAGATGTCTGTAGACTTCACTCAGTTTAAGTTCAGCTGGGCTAAAATTTTCTCATATAGGTTCTCTTGATGTTTGTAAGTTTGACTTACATGATATAGGGCTTTACCAGAGCTTGGATTTGGAAACTCCTGTACTATTTTAAGAAGCAAAGAATTAATTAATACATCAAATACTTTTTTTTTTTCCCTTGCAGATAGCAGCAACGACAAAGTTAGTATCAACAGCACTGGACTTGATTATGGTTATTTTTCCTATTGGAATCACCAGCATGTATTCTGATTTTGCAAAATTACAGCTCTTACAGAGCTACATATTTACATTTTGCAAAACAGCTTCAGCTTTTCTTAGCGTAATACATTATTTTATCTGCATTGGACATGATGTGACTTTGCTTTTCACTGTGCTACATTTTGCAGCTCATATTTATTCTACAAAACATTTGTGTGGTGTTTGTGTGTACTGATAAATTCTTGGTGCGACTGGTTCATTGGTGTTGGTAATACATCTAGTAAATGGTGAAATACAGTATAGAGATACAACTGCTTTGAAAACTGTGGAATAAAGGGCTGGATTCTGAATTGATACAGGAAAAGAAAACGTCTATATACTCTGATTTGTGCATATTAGGATGGCAAATGATTGCGGGTTTTTTGGCTTCTCTCTTCCTCCCCTTGCTTCAAGGCTGAGTTAAGAGAGAGCCTGTCTCACTGAGTTTTCCTTTGTCTCTGGCACCACCTTGTTGCCTCAGTGAGTCATTACTGGTAGACTCTTAAGCCTTAAAAGGGAGACCAGTAGGACAAGGGAAGTCAGCGGGATTTTTTCTTTATACCACTTTGGTGTATAACAAATGTGAAAGACTGCTTATTTCACTGGGGTACTTGCTAGAATGCAGTAAACTGCACGTAAATAATTCATTATGTTTTCATGTATTTCCACACCTTTAATTATTGCTTCAACTTTCACATTTCATTTTTGCTATTAACTGTTTAAGATGCTTTACTTCATTTTTCTGTTCTCCATCCTGAAATTGCCACTGCCTTTGTTTCTATATCTCTGTTATAAACTTTGATATGTGATACATGCTCTTCACTAATATTGTGTGCCAATAAATTCAGTCTTTTGATATAATTTTGTACCATACCTTTTACACTCCTTCAAGTATTAAATAATTTTTAAGCTTAAGTTTTTACTAATGCATTCCATTTAATGGGCCTGATTCTTGTTAACAGTTAACATAATTTCTCACTCATTTTCCACCTTTCTTCCCCAGAAATACTTTGAACCATAAGAATACAGTGAGGAGGTCGTGTCAAAAATAAAATTACTTCTAAAGTTTTGTTGTGTTTTGATTTTTAATACTTATTAGAAATTTTATGTCCTGGGAGCTAGTTTTTCACAGTTTTCCTCCTGTAAATTGTATAAAAATAAATGTACACTTAGTGAGTCTTACAGATTCATGCTTTGGAATAACAAATGTAGAATTTAGGAGTAATTTTTTAAATAGTTTGAGTCTTCTGTTCCCTTTTTCCAAATTTCCCAAATTGACACATTCTTTACATCACTTACTTAAAGCTTTTAGATCCTGTACTGTTGAAGGTCTTGCTAGTGCAAGGATTGATAATAGTCTGTAGGTTACTGTAGGAAAGTTTACAGATGGAACAACCACCCCCACTCCTGTTCTTTCAAAGAGGGTCCCTCCTCATTATGCCTTAGAATGTGGCCATCTATGCTTTCAGATGGCCTGCTTCTGATCTAGGCTTTGCCAAGTGCAAACCACTTGGTGTGTACTGGGTGGTCCTTGCATGTGCACACATCTTTCCTGTGCTTTTCAGGAGCTAAAAGGAGAATTTGTCAAGGGACCTGATCTGACCTAGGTGGACTATCCTGCTTTACCAAAACAAATTTCCCTCTCATCCCTATAGGGAAATCGCCATGAGTTTAATTAAAAATATGTGAGTTCTGTGCAGTGGTTTTAGTGGTAGAGTAAGAATATGGCTATTATTTGGATTTTAGTGCCCTTTCTTGCAAAACTAATTCAGTAAAATAATTAGCAACATTTCTGTTTCATTTCAGCTTTCTGACTTTATTTCTTCTTTTCTTTTTCTCCTTTTCCTGTTTATGCTGGGAAAACTTTCTCTTGCTGTCTTACTCTGTCGCCTACAAGGAAAAACCCACCCAAACGGTAAAAGTCTAAATATGTAGATGTCTGTAGACTGTTTTTTACTGTTTCAAGTGTTCCGTCAGTGAACCAAGGAGAAATATTTCAGTGGGGTTAGAGTAATTATAAAAGGCGTGTTTGTTTCAGAAAACTGCATCTGTGTTTAGCTGGGCCTCAACTGCTGCCTTTCTGCATCACAGCGCAGAAGCTGCCTTTTAAATGCTATGAAAAGTCACAGTTGCAGCCGTGCCTTTGTAGCCAGAGCGAGGTGCTGTCTGAAGCCTTGCACTCACTGCTGTGTCTGTCCCTGGTTCAGCCCACCACGGAAGCACATCGTGGACACCTACACGGAGTTCTACCACACGCCCACCCACAGCGACGCCAGCAAGAAGCGGCTGATTGAGGACACCGAGGACTGGCACCCCCGCACAGGCACCACCCAGTCCCGCTCCTTCCGCATCCTCGCCCAAATCACTGGCACGGATCACAGTGAGTACCTCGGTGCAAGTGGAATAATGGGCAATTCCCCTGCTCGGACTGTGTTTTTAAAGCTGGGGGTCAGGGAAGATAAAGGGAACTATTACTGTAAAACCCTGCCATTACTAAGTAGTTCGAGATATATACATTGCTGGACGTTATTCCTGATTGAGCTGAGTTAAAACGCTCTAGATAATCCTAAAATCTCCATCTCAACTCCCAAAGATATTGAAAGATACACATTTGTTGTTTCTTTACCCCGTATCACCAAAATGGCAACATTCCTGATCTAATTTAATGCTTCAGAGAAATTAGGTGTTTGCTGGCATGTGGAAAGTCTTTGTCAGTCATACAAAAGTATGCGATCTGCAATGATATAACCAATCAGGAACATAAATCTATAGTTCCTCAGTTTATTCCTGGATTATGTTTCTACCCTCTGCTTATGCTTTGGTGTGATTATGTGTATTGGTGGAGTGGAACAGGTGATGTGGTGAAGGTCATTCCCAGTCATATAATTTTATGCTAAAATTTCAATTTTGTGTTATGCTGTCAGCCATAAGTCACTGGCTGAAATTTGTAATTTTGTGTGAAGGCCACCAGAAGTGCTGTCAGGGGCTTTGAGCTCTCATTCTTCAGCTCCTCTCAGCTAGAGCTGCAATAAAGAAGGCATTGAAGAAATCTGACCTCTTCTCCAGGGGGAGATTTGATTAAATCAGCTATTTCTAGAAGCCAGCAGTAACATTTCCCAAAATAAGGGTTATTGTCTGTGTGTGATAAATATTCTGACTTTGGACCTGATTGTTTTGTGGTCCTGTGTTCAATTCCCTTCATCAGTCCTTGTAAGGGTGGAGTATGGGACCTGAACATCAAGTAAGATGTTATCCATTAAAGATGAATTTATCACATTGACAAATGCTATAAGAAAATTACTGCAACTAGATTTGCCAGCCTTAAAATCAGGACTGGGAATTTTACATTATCCCTTGTGCAGACCTCTAGAACCTTGGTGGGAAATAGCCTGGCTGCAAACTGGCGCTTGGATTATCACCTGATATAAACCCACTGGATAGTCATCCAAAAGAAATACCTCTTACCTTCCATTCATCTTCACCTTCTCAAATCACCTTTCTCAATGCCAGCATGGAGAGTGAGCCAAGTGGAAGGGCAGAGACCAGCAGAACCACTTCTCAGCAGTCCTACTAACAAAGGGGCTCTTGAAGTTTATGGACATAACTCATGTCCATTAGGGCAGATTTAGAATCAAAGAATCCTAACGAGCCTTGTTGTAATTTCCTCTTGTAGTGAATGCATTGGCACAGCAGAGAATCTCAATGTTGTGGTACAGTGTCTTTAGTGCCCTAGAAAATAAAAATTTTCTGTTTTCCTTCAGTGAAAGAACCAGAAAATGAAGCTGGGAAGAAGACTAAGTGAGTTGATGTTTTACATTTTTATTACTTTAATACTTTGCATGTTTTAATTCTTAACTTGTAGTGTTTGGTGCACTTGTGTGACATCTGGGTGTTTTTAAAATGTTCCTTCCCGTTTTTGCCTTTTACTTCAGCATGTCAAAATCAAGACTTTTTCTCCATGGACAAACCTTTTGAAAAGCTGTTGGTGCAGTCCAGTAGTAATGTTTGTGCAGGAGTTTGTGTAGAGATTTTCTGTCAACTTGAACTGGTTTGGTTGCCTGTAATAAGTCAGCTTGTGTTTTCCTTTTGCAAGTCTCATCAGGCATTTTTGATTTGTGAGTCTGGATCTGATTGCAAGACATAGGTGGGAAGTATTGCTGTTCTGGCTGCAAGTGAGGGTCAGCTGTCTCCTTGCTTTGGGATAAGCAGTGTTGAAAAGGAGCACCAACCAGTGGTTAAATCTAATGGTTCTTGAAGTCAGTGAGACTCTCTTTACTGACTTTGACTAACACTGGATCCAGCTTTTTGACAGAGAGGAAGACAATGCGATAGAAATAGTGCATGGAGTTTGCATGCTCACTTGTGAAACTGCTTAAGACAACCTTTCTTTCTTTCTTTCTTTCTTTCTTATTTTTCTTCTATCACTTCTTTCCACAGGGAAAAGGTTCCTATCCACGTCCTTAGCCCCAAATATACAAAATTACGTGACTGGCACCATGAAGTCTCAGCACGTGTTCTTAATGTCCAGTGATTTTACCCAAGTTGCAAAAGCAAAATACAAACACTTCCTTCCTTTCTTCTTTTTCATCTGCTTTGGAAAAAAAAAAAAAAAGAAAAGGAAAATGTATTTCAGTAGCCTTTCTGCAAGAGAAATTCTAGCCTTTTCTATACTTTTCTAACACTTTCCTACTGATGTGTAAAAAATGGGATGAAATGTTTTTGTGCTAATCATTAGTTGACAAAAAATACATATTTAAAACTTAACAACTTGGGTGGCTGAATCTCCCAGTGTGGGGGAGGAGATAGCTGTTTCACTTCTTTTTTCTGCCTGAAAGAAGTCATTTGCATTGCTGAGTTTGAGTTACTGTAGGCTGTTAGAAAGCAGGACATTTAGAACAAATGAATAAGAAATTGTGTTATCTTGATTCTGGGGCTGGGGAAAGAAGATGAAGAGGAGATTGTATGCACTTATTACAAATTATCATACCTACCAGGAAAACTATCTTGGATTTCACTAGATTTTCAGCAGGTCAATTTTAGAGTGGTTGTAAATGTTTTACAAAATACAGCAAAAAGACAGACTGCTTTAAACAAAGAAAAGAAAAATTTTTAAAAAAATCCCAATGTTTTGAATTGAAGTGAAAGCTCAATATAAAGATTCTGCTGCTTAGAGTAGTAGTATGTTCATGTTTTGGAAAACTTAAAAAACAATCATTGAGCAGAATGTTGCTGTGTAAGAGCTTCAACACATCTTCTAGCAGGGGCAAGGTTAGACAGTAGTATTTATTTATTTACAGATTGAAGCTTATAGGCTTTCTTGTGTTTATGAAAGCTTCACAGCCCTGTGGTTCTGTAAAATAATGTATTATAGTAGCTACACATCCATTAATTTATGCATTTTGAAGTTTGGAGAGTATTTTAATAAAAGTTGCTTTTATCTTAGCTCTGTCTGTTTTTCTTTTGAGTCTCTCGGACTCCTTGAATATTCTTCCCATGCATGGGGCTGACATTTCATTGCACCTTCACAGCCTATAGGAAGAAAAACAATTAAATCCCAGCTGCATAGTAGAAACAGTCTGAATTGTTTAAAACTATACCAGTATTTTACTTCCTGATCATCTTAAAAATGGGGTACGTGTTTGTGTTTTTGAAATTGACACGAGATTTGCAGGAATCAATAAAATGGTTGACACTTACGGGAGTAAGAATTATATGAAGTAAGGCTGGCTTTCAGCTTTTGCAGCACTTGTTGAACAAGATAACATTTGAGACCTCAAACAAAAGTGATTGTGAAGCACATGTAAAAGCCCAGTTTCTCACAACTGCTCAATGAGAACCATTGCAATTGGTTTGGGTTTCTGCAGCTGACCTACACACTCCTCTGATATAATTAGTCCTGTGAACAGATGCTCCTGCAGAAGACTTGGTGGGTTTTTTTTTTCCCCTTGCACAATGTCGGAATTTGAGAAGACCTTTGGACCCATTTTATGTTTGAGTTTCCTTTTCAGATGGCTTATGCTGCTACACAGTACAGCAGTAGCTTATGCTATTTGTCATTTTATCTTTAGGAAAAGACAAACACAAAATGGAGACTTCAGGTAATAGATAAGTTATCTAACACTAACAGTCACCAATGTGGATGCCTAACACTGCACAGATTTGCCCTGGTAATGATAGCCCAAGGGATATCACCTCTTGCACACTTTTTGGTTTAAATCCTTAGAGACAGTAGGGGAAAACATTCAATAATTTCACGGAAGAGTGTTTTGATGAGAAGTGCCAATCAGTTTAATTTCCATGCCCCCCCAACATGTAACTTGGCAGTGAGTACTGTGTTACTAAACCAAAGTGTGTTACTAAACCCAAGTGTGTTACTGAGTGCACATACACTACAATATAATAATTAAATAGAGTACTGCCTATTAAAGTGGGAATGTGAAATAGTGTATTTAAATTGTTCTGCTCCATTTGTGTAATTTCTTTATGAACAGAACAAAATGTGAGCATTCCAGAGACTATCAATGTGATGAAAACTGGGAAGGGTTAGGAAGGTTATCACTTAGATTCTCTGCAAAGGTTTCTTTTTAAGGGCAAGATGGTTTGACCTTCAGGTATTTTTATGTTCTGGAGATGTCCCTAGGTAATGAGAATATTTTCATGTTGTTATTAAACTTACCATTATGTTTATCTATCTTACTAGCTCTTATCCTTTTGAAGGGTGAATTGCTGTAGTGAGAAAAAGATGAATAAACACACTCTAAATAATCAAAATAATAGAAGCCTCTGTTCTGAGTAAAATTAAACATAGTCATAGAGTCTGTCTTTCAAGGATATGAAAGTAGTTTGAGACAGACAGCCAAATTATTTGTTTTCAATAAATTCATTGCAAAAACACCACTCATTCCAAAAGTGTTTTATGAATGTGTGAAATTAATTTCATTTACTGCTTGAAAGATGTAATCTCTTCACCCAATATCCCCATTGCACAGAACTTACTGGCGTTAAATTTTGGACTTTTTGTTACTGTTCCCAAAAATGGACCACTTTTTCATTTGTATCTGACAAACATGCCCTATCTCATGTCTGATTCCCAGCATACATCTGATCTTTGAAAACATATTATGAGTGGTTTTTTATATAAATGAATAAGCTTAAATTTTAGAGATTGCCTAGAAATATCAATGTGACAATGAAATAGAAACTTCTCTTTCATCAGCAATCTTCAGTAAAATATCCCAATTTAATAATATTCAGCTTTTCAGGCATGCATTGTCCAAGACAGATGTTCTATGTGGTTTTTACTATTGTTTATTTTTAAACTGTAACCCACTAGGGATTTTTCAGCAGCTGGGAAGACAGGATGTAGAAATAGAAAGTACTCTCTGAAATGTGTAGATTGCAGCTTTTAAACCAGTTACTTAAAACTTAGAAAGGCAATGTCTAGACTTTGTATAAGGTTTGTTTTTTAGATGATTTCTATTTCTGCAGTAAAATGGTGATTTTTTTTTTTAAATGTTCACTTTTACCATCTCCTTTTGAGCAACCAGCTTTGGGTTTAATTTTAGACTTAAACTGTAGAGTCAATTCATTGTCCTGAATAAGGATTTTCCAGATTTGTAGTTTAGTTAATCCAGAGCAACTGGAAAATATTTGTCCTACTCTTGGTCAGTCTTGAAACAATCTGTCATAAAATCATGTATTTACTTTTCTCTCCCTCATGTCATAAATATATATAAAGCATACCTGCAGATCTACCTGATGGAGCAGGAACCCAGGATACCTGTATTAATTTGAATAAAAAATCCATAGCTACCTCAACTTCGGAGATGCCACCTGCACCAGAATTTCCATCCACACCTTTACCATTTTTGAGGTCTGCTCCCTGGTCATTGTTAAATCTGTTCAACAATTTTCAGCATTTAAGGTTCCCTACTTTAAATAAGATAGTTAATTAACTTTCTGCATACTAGCATAAGGAAAAAAATAAAGGCAGAAATGCCTGCCCCTGTGGCTAATTTAGTCTGCTCAAAACTTATTGTTGTGATTGCTCTCTGCCTTGTAGTTTACTTTTTTTGTGTGTATTACAGTCTGGCAGGTGCTTTTTTTCAAGTAGAGCACTTTAAGAAAACATTTTCTAGATTTTTTTTTCTTATAACAACTGAATCACAGAAAGGATATGAAAAATACTGAGAAATCTATATTGTAATGTTCACAAAACTAGCCCCACCAAAGTGTTGTAGCAAAAAAGCATGTAAAGCTTTGGTGTGAATCCCACTAGCACTTGCATCACTTTCAGTATTTTCTAAAGTTGTTTTCTATCACATAATATAATCCCAAATTAATGTGTTCCATCTTTGTAAATGTCCAATACTACTTGGCTTTCTGAGTTTTAAAGCAGCAGGACACTTTCAGCCTTCACTGAAAGTGTGATACTTCTTCAGTGTGTTTTGCATCATTTTAACCTCTTAATTGTATTTTACTATCAGTTTCATAGTCTTTTTTGAGGTTTTTTGGTGTTTGGGTTCTTTTTTAATTCTCAGTTTACTAACACTTTCATGCACAGTGTTTCCTGTTCTGCATACTATTTTAATGTAGATAAAAAATCTCTTTCTCTGTGTGTCTTCACTTGGGTTTTTTTTTTTACTGTGAATGGAGTGAAAACAATGCTAGACCAGTACCTGCAGCTGCTCTTTTGCCAATAGCAGATTCCTGCCCTGGCAGTGTCCCCTCTCCCAGACTTTCTGAACATATTGCTGCACCAGCTCCTGCGAGGTAAATCGTTCAGGGGTTTTGATTCAGTTAACAATCTATCCTCTTCTAGCCTGGATTTGTCTGTCTTGGAAGAGAGAGGGTTTTTTGTCATTCACTTAAAATAAACTTCATTAAGCTGCTGTGACTAGGGATTTTCCTGGAAATCGAAGGCGGGGGAAGGAGAAAAATTAGATAAAAATGAGGAAATTCATGAACACTCTTGTGGATACTAATTAAAGCAAGATACAATATTTAGTGTGTGTATGCTGTCAGTGGATGTTCACCATATAACTTGGATTAACTTTTCAGTGGTCTCAACAAGTCAAAAGTGAATATGGATTTAGAAATATAAAAGTAATTTTCTAAACTGTGGGTTATTTAATTTCTAGAACAGTGTTCTGCTGTGATACATTCACAGAAAACTAGGAGATTATCTGGCAAATTTGCTGTCACTGGCCCTGGATAGTTTTACTGGCACTTACCTTGGCAAATTGCTGGTGCTTTAGAGGTCATCTATGAGTACTAGACAGCAACAGTAATTTTATTCAGAAGAGAGTGACAGTATTTTGGAGGGTGATTGTTACTGTTACTGGAGGTAACATTGTCTCATGGTTTATTTTACATTGTGCAGGAGTTTTGGAGTTCCACATAGCATGCACAAGCACAAAGTCATAACATGAAACAAAGTTGTTCCTGTAAAAATGAGAATAGAACAGTGCCTGGTCCTGCCAGGCCCTGGACAGGCATTCATGCTTGAATAAAGCATACAAGAATACACTATTGCCTTACACCTGTGTGGGCTTTCTGCAGTTGGAAAGCTAATACTAAGATTTGGAATTGACCAGTTTTAAACCTTTAAAGCAGTGTTCTCAACTAGCTGAGAGGCCAGGAGAAATCTGTCATCAAAATAAAAGTCTATTTTGGTGTCTTTTGAGGACATTTTTGTTGGCTGGGAGAAGGAGGTATGTTCATGAGGTAACATGAGCTTAGGCAGGATGGGATGGAGGCTGATGGGCAGGTGGGTATCTTCAAGGTGACATTTGGTTTGAGTCAATACAGTAAAGAAGACTTGGTTGTGATGTTTTCAGCAGCAAATTCTCTTAGATCAACAAAGATGAAAAATACAAACAGAAGATGTTTGACAATACTCCTGGTAATCTTATTTTTTAAGCAGAAAACCTGGGATGAAAAAGGCAGTGAGAAAAGTACTACTTGAGTAATTGATTTTCATGTCTACCGGTGGAACTTCTGTATGATTACACCTACCTGCTCCGTTCATGGATGTGTTCAAAGCCAGGTTGGATGGAGCTCTGAGAAAAGTCTAGTGAAAGCTGTCCCTGCCCACAGCAGGAGGGTTGGAAGTGGATGACCTTTAAGGTTTCTTCCAGTCAAGACCTATTTATGATTCTACTGAGCTGTAGATGCCTTGCAGATACCACTGCAGCTACAGTGCTGAGTACCAAGGAGTTTTCTTTAAATCCTAGCTCTGCATCTGAGTCCAGGTAAAGGAAATGTAAATCTAATCTCACTCAGGACCTATGGCTCTAAATTTTCTTATTTGGCAACATTAACCTAGCAAGAGAGCAGCTTTAAAATGTGAAATCTGAAAAGCAGCTATGTTCATGGTGGTTCAGGGTGAGAACCAAAAATACAGAAGTAGGTGGTAAGAATTTTCTGCTCAAGAAGGGCAGGAATTGGAACAGCTTCTGCTAAGCTGTAGAGCTAAGGTGTTAAGCATTGGGTGTGGGAAGGAGAACAAATTATTTGATGCAGCTGTGTAGTCTGGATTGTCCCCTGAACTGAGAGGTCGTCATTGTAGCAGCTATAGCTGATGTTTATATTTTGTTACTGAGCAGATGCTGCTGCTTTTATAATGCTCTTTTGAGTGGGAAATACAGCAAATCTGTTCTTCAAACCCCTTTTTTAGTAAAATGGCACCTATTGGAAATCTGCATGGAGCAATTCATGAGTGCCATGTCAGGCTTTTAGTAAAGCAAAACTGGGCCATCCTAAGGTGAGTAGATTTGTTCTTGCTGAAGCCTTGAATTTGTTGTCAAGGTCTGGCAAGGATCCTTATTTTTCAAGTGGGCTCCATCTTTTCTTGGCTGAAGCTCTGTAAATTGTACCACCTGCTACTTAACCACCAAGAAGGAGAAAGCTTGCTGTGAAATGTATGAAGAATCTGGATTTGATTTCTAGATTAATGTTTAGTGAGGTGCTTATAAGGTAGACTTCATAATGCTTTTTTTATTGTAGTTTTAGCTCTTTATTGAAAGCCTTAAATTGTTGTATGTCTGTATAACCAACAACTGTATGTTATAGGGTATTATTACTCTATTTCATATATGTGATGTCCTCCTGTAAGTTTAACAGTAAAATATTTAAGAGCAATTACAGCTATTAGAGAAAGTTGCAAAAAGTCATCTCAGGAAGTAATCCTGGCAGCATTAGACCATGTAAACCACAGAATCTGGCACTTCCAGAGAAAGTAATATAAAACAGATGCGATGCCAGCAGGTCTTTAGATTGTATTTTATAGACATGCTTTTTACAGTCATGCAGACCTACTTATATATTTTCTTTTAATGGAATTATTCCTGATACAAATACAAAGACTTAGTAATAAGTAGTAATAGGTATCAGTCCTGATTTTTGTTGTGTACTTTCTCATATGTGGATAGCCAGGAACATTCTCTGCAGAAATTATAGTCTAGGAGAAGAGGAGGTCTCAGGCTGAGTGTACTAAAACTGTCAGAGTTTTTATGGTTGTTTTGGTGTGATGACAAGCAAGAGGAAGTAAAATATGGGGGAGAAATATTGCTCTCTTGTGGTGAATGCTACTTGTCCTGCTTTCTTTTTATATAGAACTTCTGTTTGAGAATCTTTTGGAAGTCATAGGCAAGTGTGCACCTCATCTTCCCTTCGATCTTCAGGTTTTATATGCCAGCAGCCAAGTAGCTTCAGTGTCTAAAGTGTCATCTCTTGACACTAGGTAGTTTCTTGTATACTGATTGTGCTCTTACTGAAGTTTATTATCTTTTAAGTAACTACCCAGATAGTTTGGTTTTGTGGTTAGACAAGTACTTGAGCTTCAGCTGTAAAAATGCCTCCAAAAATTGTTTTCAGCATGGTGAGATTCCCAGGGCATGAGTATTTGGTTCCTACAGAAGGAGGTAAAAAAGCCCTCATCTGCTACTCACTTACTCTTCTTAAAAAAAATGCAAGAATACCAGCTAGAAAGGGTTGTCCATTGCTATTTCATATTTTTAATCAAGTGAGAAATTTCTTCTCTGTATATTGTCTCATTATAATTACTCATGAAATTAACGTCAACTAGGAAGATAGCCGTGCCTGCTCCAGATGCAGCAAGCTCTTTGCCGGCGGATGAAGCACCTCCTGTCCCCAAGACATGTTCTGTGGCCACACAGACCACTGAGTTCCCCCTGCCTGCTGACCCAGCTGGGGGACTGCATTCTCCAGCCCTGCATGTGGGAACAGCCCTCGGGCTGCCTCCTGCCCTTGCCAGGTACATCCAAGCCAGCTGTCTTAGAAGGGTGCAGTCAGAAACTGGAATTTTGTACACATTGAATCAGAATGGTTTGGTTTGGAAGGGACCTTAAGCATCATTTAATTCAAATGCTCCTGCCATAGGCAGCGACACCTCCCACTAGATCAGATTGCTTAGGGTCCCATTCAACTGGAGGTGAACATTTCCAGGGTTGGGTTGTCTACAGTTTCTCTGGGCAACATTTTCCAGTTCCTCACCATCCTCATAGTAAAGAATTCCTTCCTAATACCTAATCTCTCTCCTCTTTTGATTTAAAGCCATAGAGTTTCACCTGATTCTTTTTTTGATAATGATGCGATTATGATGGAGCATCTTAAAGGTTTCCTGACCCTCATAGTGCTCTGGCAATTTATATAGTAATTAGAATTTCAAGCAGCTTTTAGGCAAAAGTTCTAAGAATAATTTAAAAAATAAAGCAGCCTTTGATGGAGGAGGAAAAGCAGTCATGGGTAGGAGATTCAGCTGGGTTTTGTTAGCAGAAATTGGTGACATGAGGAGAATATAGTCACCCTTGCTACAAAATATGTGTTTTTAAATTGTCCAGTAGCCTAAAGTTTTTGGAGGAGAATACAAGCTTTAACTTGCATAGTGATGGGACATCCAGAATCCTTTATAAAGAAGTCTTTATCAACAGGGAGAGAAAGTGCTTCCCTCAGTAATTAATGCTACAGGATACCTGAAAAACCATACCTGTTTTGTTTGTTTATGGGTAAGGATGGCTTTAGGAAAAAAATTTAAATGAACTCCTGAGCTTTATTAGTATTGCCAGAGGTGTAATAAGTGTCTGATTAATGACTCCTCTTCTCTTGCTGCTTTTGGGCAGGCATGAAGCATCTGTATCTACTTGTGAAACAAATTCTTTCAATAAAATCTCAAGCTTTGAGTCTAAATCATCTGTAAGTCATAAAAGGTAAATCTTTTAGGATATATCTACAACAGACTGTTAGGTGTAAGCAAGGTATTCAGGCAGTGGTTTTGCATTTAAATCTGGGAAATGGTATATAGTTCTGTAGATATTTAGAGTGTTTCGTCCATCTTTGTAGTTATCTTAAAAATACATGGCAATTCAGTGGATAATCTTGAAATTTTAAAACAAGAACCCAAATTAGAGGTTAGAAATTGTGGGAATTAGAAATTGTAGGAGTTGTTTTGGAGCCAGTCTGGTTCTTTCACTTTTTTTTTGTCTGTTCAAATTCATTTCCACCTGTAAAATAAGTAGAGAAAATGAAAAGGGGTTTACACACAATTTGGTAAGTGTTGCTAAAAGTGGACATGCCAAAGTTACATCACTAAATATTCCAGTTTTCTATGTTTATTGTTTATTATGAAAAAGAGGACAAGGTAAATGATCTTCAGGGCTAATTCTGTCCAAACTATGGAGACTTAAATGGATCCATGTGGAGAGTTCTGGGCCCTGGTTCAGTAGGAATGACCCAGGCATGCGAGGCAGAGTCTATGATGAGGAATTTAAAGGCTGACAGATGCTAAATGCTCACTTGATGAGGGAATAGTTTTATTTGTGGGTGAAATCAAAATTTCTGTTCTCTATATTAGTATTCAACTCTCTCACACATTGCCTGATGTCTCTGTGTGCTGGAAACTTCCATAACTCTCCAGTGGTTAATGTGGTCTGGTGTTGTACTGTATCCCTGTCAAATTTTCCTACTTTCTCTGTTTTCTCCTGCATTGGCTCAAAGCTTCAGCACTGCAAAAGTAATGCTGGAAGATCCTTTGGGAAATCTGCCAATCCTTGAACCCTCTCCTCCTCCAGCTCTTTTTCCTTTCGAGCAGAGATCAAAAATCAAGAGCATGGCTGCTGCTGCAGTGTCTGCTGCTATTGCTGTCCGGGCCAGGTAGACATCAACTTCAAAAGGAATGTTTTATAGGTTGGTTTAAGGAGGTTCCAGTTCACACAAGAATAATTGGTCCCTGGCAGGGTTGTGAAATCAATTGGTTCTGTCACAGTAGTGGGCAAGTCATTAGAATGTGTCCACAGCTCCCATGCCCTATTTATAGCTTAGCTGCTCTGAACCTTGGTGAGTAATTCTACCATTCTGTTCCTCATGATACCTGTTTTACAGTTCAGTTAGTAAATTAACTGTAAATAACATTTGTGTTACGTGAATGACAAAGAATAATCTGCAACTTTGAGGAACTTTTTGATGCTTGAAAACAATATCTTGCTGAGTTCCAACTAAATCTTTACTGCTTTGCTTTTTATAAAGGCTTGCATAGAGCAAACATTTTGACAAGTTTTTCAGTCATCCATTCATATCATTAAAATACTTTCTAATAGGCAACAATACCCATATTTTATATTTCTAAATTACATAGATGTTCTAAGGTGCTAATAAATTACGTACATTAGAAAGCATAGACAAAATCAGAAAACTAAAAAAGATGAAAAAGTTTTCTCATTACTTTTTATTTTACTTTATTAATGGTAAAAGCATATGAAAAATATGCTTCTCACAGCTTAGTGGGTTGTCTTGTGCCTCCCCTGAATTGTGCAGTCTCCACTTTGTGGGCTTCTTGTTTAGACATAATTCCTGCATCAGTTTTCCTGGGTTCAGTTTCTCCAGATAGGTTTTTCATAAGGGATTTTGGGTTGTCAGTGGTCCCAGCTGTCCTGAACTTTGTGTGGTCACCTCATTTGTTTATGGGGTCTTTTTACACACTTGCTAGACTCTACGAGCCTAGTGCCTACTGCTCGCTGCTGGATGCCCTGCTCATCACGCCTGTCGCAAAGCCTCCTCT